>NC_137608.1:51993430-52153430 GCF_963280865.1 Gymnoscopelus braueri | reverse complement strand
CCCTCCAACAGCAACTACATGGGAAACATTATTTATATTATTCATATTTTAAATAATCTGTAATCACTTCAATCTGAAGTGATGAACTTTAACCTTTAGCCTCCCATCATGTCTCATCTGAAAGCTTTTAATTAATTACAACATTTTACTTTCTTTCTTTCTTGTGTTTCTCTTCAACAGAATCAGAATCATCTTTATTGTCACATCACAGGTTAAAGGTGTAAAGAAGTGGGTGAAATTATTTTTTGTGTAGCTCCATCGTTTTATTATTTTCAGAAAGAGAAAGAAAAGAAGACGGGGGAGGAGAGAATAAAAGATGAATTAAACAAAGATATTTACATACTGTATGTAAATAAATAGCATAAGGTAAAGCATGTACATGAGGAGACATAAGGTGCATAAGGTACAGTATGTACATGAGGAGACCTAAGGTGCATAAGGTGCAGTATGTACATGAGGTTAGACATAAGGTGCATAAGGTACAGTATGTACATGAGGACATATAAGGTGCATAAGCAGCAGCTATATACATGATTATGTGCAATAATCCAGACTGTCGTCTTTCTGGAAACAGATGATGTAACATCATATCTTTAATCTGATTGGCTGATTCTTCTGAACTAAAGAACGAGTCCTCCTTCATTCTCTTTCAGACTCCAGAACTTCTCTTTCAGTAAACATCTGTTTATTCTGATCTGTTTATTCTCATCTATTAAATTCAGTTCAGTTTTGATCAGTGATGATGAAGATTACAGCCACCCTCCTCATCCTCTCCTCTGTACTTCATGTCAAAGCGATCCCAGGAAGTAAGTACATTATATTTATGTTATTATATAATATATACATTTATATCTACTGTTATTATATAAAAACAAATATGGACAATGCACAATACAAACAAATGACTTCCACGAACGCTTGCATGCACAAACGCACACACACACATGCACGCATCCTCATACACACACACACACACACACACACACACACACACACACACACACGCACACGCACACGCACACGCACACACACACACACACACACACACACACACACACACACACACACACACACACACCCTCCTTTTACCTGTATACAGTATTGAATCTTGAATGTTGGTCCAAATACATAAACATTAAAACAGATGTTAGGAGCTGTTAATGTGACATCATGAAAAAAAAATCTGTATGAATTACTTTCATAATAAAAAATAAATAAATACATAAAAACATTTTAATCTGTTTCAGTGTGAATAAAACGTTTGACAGGAAGCTACTTTTAATATCCAACCTTTCACTTCATATAAGAACCAAACATGATTGTTTAACATGATGATTATGTGTTATTGTCTGTGAAGAAGTTTGTTGTTGAATTTAATTTCATCTTTGTTACTTTTGCAGTGTTCCACGAGGAGATTAAAGTCCTTGGCTGTTCAGACACAGTTAAAGACCCATATAAAGAGGTCATGTTGGGACTGGATGGTGAAGTGATGTTCTACGCAGACTTCAACAAAGGGAAGGAGGTGGTGGCTCCGTTTGTGGCTCCAATGACCTTCCCAGGAGCTTATGAAGTAGCTTTGGGTGATCAGGCGCAATGCAAACACAACCTGGACACCATTCGCACTGCCTTGAAGAAACCACCAGTGAAAGGTACATGAATACTATTAACACAGTTATTAACTTAAACGGTTGAATACACACACACACACACACACACACACACACACACACACACACACACACACACACACACACACACACACACACACACACACACACACACACACACACACACACACACACACACACACACACACTTCAATTTATTCATTTCATTCTCAATTAAAAGACATGAATCATGTCAAAATCCAAGATAATACGATTATACAACAGTTACCATCCAAATAAAACACATCAAAATTCCTTGGACTCTATTAAAACAAAAATCGTATTAATTAAGTACTGTACTTAAGTACAATGTTGAAGTATTTGCACTTTACTCAAGTATTTCCAATTTCTAATATTTTTTACTTCTACTCCACTACATCTCAGAGGCAAATAGTGTACTTTTACTCCATTATAATTATTTGAAAACTTAGTTACTAGTTACTTTGTAGATTGTGATTATTATTATAACACATAGTAACAACTTCAGCCCTATCGGCCTTTTGAAAATAGCCATCTACAAGCATGAGGCATTGTGAGCTTAGATCTGCTATTTTCAAAAGATTTGTATTCATTTGAAAACTTGAAATGGGACATTTTGTACAATGAGTACTTTTACTTTTGATACTTTTTAAGTACAGTATTTCTACATTGCAGTATCGATACTTTTACTTAAGTACTTTTTCCACCACTGAAGGCTGGTAGAGTGTGTTGTTAATGTTGTTTTATGTTCGTTTAATTAATCAATTAATATAAAAAGTTGCGTGCATGTGACCCGCACTGCATAGTGCACCCCCCCCCCCCCCCCAGCGCACCATAATGACATATTTAATTGTCTATTTCCAGATGGATATGTGTTCTATTTGGCTTACCGCTGTGTGTTTAACTCCAGTGAGCTGAAGGACATACAGTACATACAGTCATATAATTTCGATGGTGATGAGCTGGTCAGGTGGGACAGTAGAGTAGATCAGTATGTTGGATACACTGAGTTTGGTGTGAAGAACGCAGAGCGCTTCAATAAAGATCCTACACTACTGCGTGTGATGAGAGCACAACGAGAGGCAAACTGCAAACACAACGCTGAGAGCGCCTACTCTGTTCTGAACAAGAGAGGTGAGCTGATCTCAGAGCAGCACTCAACACTCATCACCTCATAAACTATAACATGAAATCACATGATTCTATTCAGAGATGATTAATGGTGTTAATATTGATCTGATAATGATTATAAAACATTACTTAATCTGCTGAGACACTCAGACACATTTCAGATCCTCTTGATTTATACTATCTGAACAGGCTGTCACGCAGTGGAAATAGCAGATCTACAAGCTCACAACATGTGGTGTCACCATCGTACACCGAGTATAAATGAAACATATAGATCTATTTCTGAGTGTTTTCACCCTCATATAATGACCTGCCTAAAACAGAGACACCAGGAAGGATTAATGTTTTTAAATTAACGTTAAAAAGAACCATGCAGGCTAAAACACACCTCTATACACTTCATTTCACCACCTGATTTTATATTTTAATGATTGTCTTTACTAGTTTGTTTTTTATGTTTTTAATCACAATATTTTACAGGATTATGTGTATTGTTTTGTTTGTTTTTACTCTTATTAATTTGAGCAATGTTCATTAAATGATATTGCTGGTTTATTGTTGTTTATGTAAAGCACTGTGTAACTGTGAACTATTTAATATGTTTAAATTACGTTATATAAAATTCTATGTTGTAGAAAACTGTAGACAATGGTAGAATCTACAGTTTACTCTATGAAACGTTGTTCTCTGGTGCCATCTGGTGGCCAAACACTGACTTTTACAGTTACAATTTACAATGCAGGCATTTATCAGACGCTCTTAATCCAGAGAGACTTACAGTAAGCAAGGAAAACACAAGTTAATACATCAAATATATAGAAATAGTAATCTAGAATCATAGGTAAACCAAGAACCTATCATCAGTCTAAACAGTATAATATCAAATACAAACATTTTGGCTGGTTGAAGACCAAGTGCGTGCAGCTTTCTGGATCATTATAATCATTCATTATCATCATTATGATCATGATAATGACATTTTCCTATGACGGTTATATAATAATAATAATAATAATGATAATAATAATAATATTTATTTTTATTATAAATTGTACTTATTTATCCAGTGGAGCCCAAAGTGAGACTGAAGTCAGAGACTCCCCCTCGTCGTAGTGAACACACTCACATGCTGAGGTGCAGCAGCTACGACTTCTATCCTAAAGTGATCCTGGTGACCTGGTGGATAGGGAAAGAACCTTTGACCTCTGGCCTATCCTCTACCGATGAGCTGTCTGATGGAGACTGGTACTACCAGTACCACTCCTACCTGGAGTACACACCCAGGTACACACCTAACAGACACCTATACATAGAAATACACACCTAATAGACACCTATACATATATTCTTTAAAAATAAAACAAGTGTTACTCACTTGCTGAAAATGGCCCATTAATTGGTAGGCTAATATTAAGTCTCACACACACACACACACACACACACACACACACACACACACACACACACACACACACACACACACACACACACACACACACACATACACACACACACACACACACACACACACACACACACACACACACACACACTCTCACACACACACACACACACACACACACACACACACACACACACACACACACACACATACTAAGTTTCTTCTGCCTCTTGCCTTCCTATTTTTTCTGCAATGGGGAGGGAATAGTGGAATACACAATAAACACTATAGCGGAGGAGAGCCCAGCGGGGCATTCACGCTCCTACACGAAAATAGTCAAACTTTTTTTTTCTCCAAAACACTAAATAACAACAAAGATAACGGATCAATGTCGAATCGCGGCGCGTTTCAGCGTGTAGATCGTCTACTTTCGCAATCTGTCCTAATAGTGCTAATTAATGAGCGGCGTGACTCATTTTGGTGCCCGCCCTCTGCACCGTGGTTCCCCCCCCTCTGCACCCTGGTGCGTGGGCCCCCCCCTCTGCACCGTAGTTCCCCCCCCTCTGCACCGTGGTGCCCGCCCTCTGCACCGTGGTTCCCCCCCCTCTGCACCGTGGTGCCCCCCCTCTGCACCGTGGTGCCCCACACACTGTGCGTATAGATACTGATCATCCTCCTCAGATAGAAAACATGCTGTGCTTTTTGAAGAGGATCATCAGCAGATAAATGTGTGTGTGTGTGTGTGTGTGTGTGTGTGTGTGTGTGTGTGTGTGTGTGTGTGTGTGTGTGTGTGTGTGTGTGTGTGTGTGTGTGTGTGTGTCTTACAGATCAGGAGAGAAGATCACATGCATGGTGGAACATCCCAGCCTGACCGCGCCTATCAAGATGGACTGGGGTCAGTTACTGTAATCTACTCTATTCTACTGTATTCTACTCTACTCTACTGTAATCTACTGTATTATACTGCATTCTACTGTAATCTACTGCACTCTACTGTACTATACTGTAATCTACTGTATTATACTGCATTCTACTGTAATCTACTGCACTCTACTGTACTATACTGTAATCTACTGTAATGTGTTATACTACACTCTGTTTTATGGCAATGGTCATGGTAATGGTCTAGTGGTTAGAGTGTCTGCCCTAAGATTGAGAGGTTGGAGTTCAATCCCTGGCCGGGTCATTCTAAAGACTATCAAAGTGGGACCCAATGCCTCCCTGCTTGGCACTCAGCATCAAGGGTTGGGTTGGGGGGGTAAGTCTCTGTGACTAGAGTCACATCAAGGGTTGGGTTGAAAGATTTGCAAAAAATCTTTATATATTTTTGAATAGTCTAAGTATAAAATAATGGTTATAGCTCAAAACTAAAATGACACAGATGATTCCATGTCAGAGTCAGTGAAGGAGAAGGTGTTTTAATCTACTGTAATAATATAATGAATATAATATCATATAATATCTTTAATATCATATTTGTATTATCAGATGACTCCATGCCAGAGTCAGTGAAGAACAAGGTGGCCATGGGAGCATCAGGTCTGGTTCTGGGTCTGGTCTTGTTCCTGTCTGGATTCATCTACTTCCAGTGGAAGAAACGAGGTGATTAGCATGTTTAATTAACATGTTTAATTAACATGTTAAATTAATGAATCTACTACCAGTGGAAGAAATTAGGTCAGATCAACAGAGGATCACATGACATGTGGAACCCTCACAGAAATGCAAACACACAAACAAACATGTAAAGCCACAACCTAAACTGGTTTATATCGGTTTAAAACCTTAACCGGTTTAGACCAATTTAGAGGTCTAGTTAGAGGTCAAAGTGTGTTCTTTTTGTCACATTTAGTCTTAAATAAGAGTCAAATGTTCACTTTAGTTCTGATGACTGAATGTTATTGTGTTGTGTGTACATTTATGCATTTGATGGACATACACACAACAGTACATAGGATTTATTTGTCTGTTTTAACTGTCTCTCTTCTTCTTCTATCAGGTCGTATTCTGGTGCCGACAACCAATGAGAATCTTTAGACTTCTCCCACACACCCAGGTTCACTTCCTCTTTCTTTTTACTAAACTTTTTTATACATTTTATACAGTTTTAATGTATAAAAGTGTATAAAACTAGAAAACATACACAAAACAACGTGCTTGTGTAAGAAGTGAAACAACTAGCTTGGTAAACCATTCTGTTTAATTTCTTATAATAATGAATCTAATAATCAAATTTAATAATCAACTGTTCTATCAGACAACACTGATGACAATGTGGTCAGATGGGGGGGTCCTCTTTGTGAACTGTGTAGTTTGGACCATTCATCATCAATCAAATATAAACATGTTTTACATTACGCAGGAGTAGATCCCATAGCCTGAGAGGACGTTCAGGTGATTCAGTCAGGAAGGGAAGAGACGACACAATGCAGCCAAACTCTGAACCAATCATTTGAACAAAACATTTCAGTGAACTGTACCCAATGATTCAGTACATTGAACACAACATTTCAGTGAACTGTACCAATGATTCAGTGACTAATAATTTGGGAATGATTAATTTAATTTTATAAGGGAAGGTTATTCTAAAGTGTTAACATGTTATTGTTCACACAGTTAATACATTCTGATTCTTATTGGTTTATTGTCTTTTCACAGAACACCTGGGTGTGTTTTCAGAGAATCAGAGAGTCATCGCTGCCCCTAGTGGAGAGAGGAGTAAATACATGTGTGTCCATTCAGCTTTTAAATACTCATAACAGCAGCACAATGATGACATCATCAACCTTTTTCACGAATGTGTCCTTTCCACAATTAAGAATGCTAATTAGCTAGCCAAGGCTAACGATAATTAGTGTGCGGACTCTGTCTTTTCCCGGTGTTTCGTCCAGTTCGACCTGGTTTTGAGGTTAGGTTAGGGTTAAGGTTAGGTTTATAAACATAGTTTCTGTGAGGTTAAAGGTCAGGGTTTAGGGTTATAATAGTTCAGTTCTACACTATATTGAAACATTAAATAAATGATCACACACACAATCAGAGTTCTTCATAACATTAATATTAATATCCATCTGAATGGAAGTCAGTCAGCCATGTTTGGTTTGGTTTGGTTAGGTTTGGTTTTATTATTTTTTAATTGACCATAAGTCATTTATTATGTAATTGTTTATAATGTGTGATATTTAATGTGTTAAGATCATTATGACATCACTGTTTCACCTGTGATGGGTGGACCTGGACCCTCTAGGGTGGTCCGGGGTTATGGGTGGACCTAGACCTTCTAGGGTGGTCTGGGGTGATGGGTCCACCCAAATTAGAAAACGGTGAGCCACCACAGTCTATGAAATGAATGGGAAACACTGATGTCATGTGTTACGGCCCTGTGTGGCCTCATATTGTGTGTTTTAACCCTCTGAGTGTTCTCAGTGCCCCGTTTGGTAATTGGAGGGTGGAGTGGAGATTGGAGGAGTGGCGTGGTGTCTGGAGACACACCTGGGCTTCATCCTCAATCAGCCCAGCCAGCATAAAAGCCTTTAGGAAGCTCCTTTCCAGGCCTGTTATACCCTCCGTCACCTCCATGTGCTGAACCCTTTCTGTAGTTAGTTGGTGTTTACTACTGTAGGTCTATATAGGCTGTGTGCCATACCTTTTTCTGTTTAGTGCGTAAAGGTAACTTTAATACTGTGTGTTTAAAGTACAGACACTTATTAGATAGGAAACTTCACTTCACTATGTTCCAAACCTTCACCTGAGTGTACTAGAGAAGGGAAGCTTGGTAGGGGTGTGCCGCCGTTTGTTTTGTTCCCCGTTTTGAGCCTGTTTTGTTTAGTTAGGGAGCCTAGACTAGTGGTGCTCAAACTTTTTCACGGCAAGGACCCCCAAAATGATATGTATTTGGCCGCGGACCCCATCTCGAAATATTTAGTTCCAGGGACCCCCCAGAAGCCAAGATTTGCGTTAAAAATGTTAGCTTTAAAAATATATATATTCAAAGATTTTCACTCATTTTCATGTTTTTTCAAAAATAGCAGATCTACAAGCTCGCCGCGCTATGAGCTTGTAGATCTGCTATTTTTGAATAGCCAAAGTGTAAAAGGTTGAAGTGATTTAAAATGATTGTTTGCTATATTAACACATTTTGCTGGGGACCCCCTGAAACCCCTCCAAGGACCCCTGGGGGTCCCCGGACCCCACTTTGAGAACCGACGGCCTAGACTGTAACTCTTGTTTTGGTGTAGTTTAGGTTTTCTTTTCAGGTAGGGTTGGAGTATTTTGGCTTTGGCCACCCTGACGTTTTGTGCTTTCTCTAATCTGTTTAAAAATCTATTGTAAATTTAAGTTTGATCCTATTAATAAATTGTTCCTCTGGTTTGTGATATTTTTTAGATATATTACCCCTTTATAGCCTCTAGACCATATAAGGTCGTAACACTACTGTTCATTTATGTGTCAAGTAGGGGTCGGTCTCTGTGTGTCTGTCTCCCTCTCTGTCTGTCTGTCTGTCTCTCTCTCTCTGTACATCTATTTCCTGTACATTGTCAATGTCTTTCTCAGGTTTTTATCAGTTACTGTGCTTAGGTAGTCTGCCTCAGTATAGTGTCTGTTTAGGGCCAAATATGTTTCTACTTTGTGTTGTGATTGTGTAAGTTCATTCCAATATAGTGATTTATTTATATTTTTCTTATAATGTGGTTACGATACGATAATACTTTATTGTCAGTTCACACTGAAATTTGTCTTGCGACCCAGCAGCCATGTATGCAACAACAAACAGTACACACATTTGACATGACACAAGAAAAACAAAACAAAATACATACATAAAGACATACAAAGACAAGAGCAGTGTCCACCTCTCAGCCTACCCCTGGCCTATAACTCCTGATTAAGCCTCAGTGTCGTCTGATGGACAAAGGACCTCTTCAGTTTGACCTTATTGTATGTAGGAACACTGTATCTCCTTCCTGAAGGAGTTAGGTCTAATCTTTAGTTATAATGTGGTTAGGTCTAACCTTTAGTTATAATGTGGTTAGGTCTAATCTTTAGTTATAATGTGGTTAGGTCTAATCTTTAGTTATAATGTGGTTAGGTCTAATCTTTAGTTATAATGTGGTTAGGTCTAGTCTTTAGTTATAATGTGGTTAGGTCTAATCTTTAGTTATAATGTGGTTAGGTCTAGTCTTTAGTTATGATGTGGTTAGGTCTAATCTTTAGTTATAATGTGGTTAGGTCTAATCTTTAGTTATAATGTGGTTAGGTCTAATCTTTAGTTATAATGTGGTTAGGTCTAATCTTTAGTTATAATGTGGTTAGGTCTAATCTTCAGATATACAGATATAGATATACAAGCTCGTAGCGTGGCACTCGGTGCCGCGCTATGAGCTTGTATATCTGCTATTTTTGAATAGCCAAATTGTAAAATAATGCTTTTTAGCTCAAATCAAAAAGTGACACAGATGCGTTCCTGGTCTTAAAGGGTTAATGGACAATTGAAAAGGACAGAAGCGGTTCAGCATTCTCTAAATCAGAGTTCAATCTTAAATTGAACATTCCAACGTCAATGCTGGCAAGTCCTCAATAACCAAGTATCACAAAACTGAAACGGGTAAATTATGCTTCATTGTATGGCAGGTTCACTGTGCCATACGCTGAGAAAATAAATGTAAGTAAATGTGATTAAAAGTAAATTATTTTCGGCGAGCAACACTGTACTTCATATGAAGTACAGTAGGACATTACTCACCTTCCTAATGTGAAGACACCTCACCACAGACTGCTGAGAGACAAGACAAAGGAAGGGGAGACGTCCTCTTTTAACAACTGATCAGATCCACTGCACTTTGACATGTTTATTTGTCCAATATGTTTCTTATATGCTCTGCCTCTGTATTTATTCTGTGTAATGATTACTGTTAAACTATCAAGCATGGAATCATGGCTGAGATTACAACAGGAAACGGTACAAGTCAATTATTCATACTCTTCTCTAAACATATCTGTAGTCTCTACAGTATCACATGCGCAAATCTGCGTCGTCATGGCAATAGGGGCCTCTGTTCTGACGTCACAGCACCCCCTATATAAAGGTGAAGATGAGTTCCCGGAGTCACACTGAGACAAAGCTATGTACTGAGTTTATACTGTTCCTTCCAGAGCATCACCTACAGCAGAGTCTACAGCACATTGGATCCAGGACTGTCAACAATGGGACGCAGAAAGTCCACCAGGAAGCCAGCAGCGGCCAAGAAGCAACAGATGGGTCTGGACACCATGTTCACCTGTCCATTCTGTAACTACCTAAACTCCTGTTCTGTCACAATGGAAAGGACTCGGAGTGTGGGGATTATAACATGCTATGTTTGCATGGAGGCGTACCAAACGCCTATACATTATCTGTCAGAGCCGGTGGATGTTTTCAGTGAGTGGATAGATGCCTGTGAACAGGCCAACGCATAGCCCTTCAACAAGGTGTCTTTACACTGAAGTCTTCCTCAGAAGGAGGAACCTGCAGCCTGTCATGGATGCTTCCACACACAAGAGGGCGCTCCTCAGTCTGAAGGAGAACAAGGGAGTATGAAGTGAAGTCACTTGAGAAGCCATAATGATGGAGCTGCTTCAGACGCTGCAGTAATTGGAGGATCTGCAGTGTGTTTAATATTTCGCTGTAATTTCTCTGTTTATAGACTGGCTGCTATGCGAGACCTGTGTACTTACAGTAAATAATATTGCACATTTTACTTGTTAACTATGATTTTGACCCCACCTTACATGTTTTGGATCTGGTCATATAAAAAAACAAACAAAGAACAAGCCACATTTAATTCCACTTTAATTCAGCAGTTCAAGTTTAAGTACAACTGCAATTTCCCTTTTCTCCATTGGTTACAATACAGAAATATGTCTGGATGAAAACACAATAAACTGTCTGTCTGTCTGTATCCATAACTATCAGAAGATAGTATTAAGTATTATCCACAATTTATCTCAAACCTTACTGAGGAACATTATCTAGTAAGGAATAGGCAATCATTACAGCATATGTTATGCTAATTTGTACACTATCAATCAAAACTAATTTTATATCTACAGTGAAGCAATAGAGGAATTTGACGTTTGGATAAAATCTAATAAAAACGAAACCCCAAAATGATTGTAATGTGTCACATTGTTTATTAAGGATCCCATTAGTCCTCACAGCAGTGAAGGCTATACTCTTCCTGGGGTCCAAACATTCACAATCAAAATTAAAACATAATACAATGGAATTCCACCATTACATAGTTAAAACAAAACTATCATTATTATTCCAGTGTGTTACTGCTCTATAAATCTCATCAACCACTTTCTACCTATTTTCTCTCTATTTTGAGCATGTCATAAGGGAAAGATTTAACAAATAAAAACATGGTCAAAACACACGTGAGCTTGTATATCAGCTATGTGTGGTTAACACGTGTAGTAACATATCGTTGCTGTTTAGGCAAAAGTGGCAGATCCACAAGCTCGAAACGTGGCGCGAAGCGTGGCGCTTTGAGCTTGTAGATCTGCTACTTTTGCTGTTTTTGAATCCTGAAAAGTAACAGTTCTGGACATATTTTTGCACCCGGCAGAGACGACGTGGTATACACACCTTTTGTGAGTAATTAACTATAAGGTCCAATTGGACTGTAACATCTTAAGCAATTAATCATATGGAATGATGCTGATTAATACTTGTTTAAAAAAATATTTAGCAAATTGCCAAACCATTTTATGTTAATGTTGCTTTCCTAAAACAATCCACTATATGAGGTGCATGGAAATACCTCATATTGTACAATTAGAAATCACCATTTATTAGCAAGTTAGGCTCTAATGCCACGGCAGCGATTCCCTGGTTCGATTCCCAGACCAGCTCGACCATTGCTCTTTGTCACTCCCCTGCTTTCTCCCCCACCTCGTCTCTACAATGACCAATCCAAATGAAGCAGAAATGCCCGGAAAAGCTAAACATTTAAATGTGTCATGAAAGTATGCTTTTTGCCTGTAGGCTTACATTAATATTAGATTACCTTCAGTTGCTGTGAATACTATGAATAATTAGGAACGTAGGGCCCTATCTTGCGCATCGCCTTACCCCTTAATTGTTTTTGCCATTTTGAAAAATATTTTAAAATAGTTCAAATCAACGATGTAGATCGGCTAGTTGAACTACTAAATGTTTTTCAAAATAGTAAAATATGGCTAATAAGTTTAGGGATAAGGGGTAAGGCGCAAGATAGGGACCCTAGTATTTTATCCCTGGTCTACACTTGACTTCACATTTTCAAACTACTCAGAAAACCACCAAAGAAACAGGTTTCGAGAAATTATGTTGACGGTCAACCATCTGTGCTTGAATGATTGTGAACAGGCGGTTTTGACTCAGAATCAGACGTTTGGATTGACGATCTTTCCCATGAACAGAATGTTGTGGGAGGAGTCAGCGATGAGAACCATGAAGGGACGATCAAAGCTCAGCTCGGGGACGTAGTCCATGATTTTCAGCACGAACTTGGCGGTCGTGACCGCGGTCGCTCCAGACTCGTCCACATCCAGCGTGGCTCGGTGCGCGACCTGCACATGAACAATGATTAGTCAATCAGTGATTCTCACACTTTTTTTTTCATTTCAAGGACCCTCAGTTTCTTGGTGTGCATTATAGGCCACAGAGCCCCATAACTCTCTAGAGTTAGAGCTGTAAGGGTCCATTTGGTTCCTAACTCTTTTTTTTAAATTTAGCTGGGGACAGTGGTGGAAAAAGTACTAACACGTTTTACTCCTCAGGGGCGGCCATAGCTGAGTGGTTAGTGAGCCCGCCTAGGGAGCCAGAGGCCATGGTTGCCCCAGGTACGATTCCAGGCCACGCCAGCATATGTGTCGGTGAAATGAAATTTGTCCCTGAGCAAGACTCTTAACCCCTAATTGCTCACAGGCCCTCATTGGAAACAAGCCTGCAAGGACTTTCATGAATGTCCTGTTAAAAGGAATTATCCTTATCCTTACTTAAGTAAAAGTATCAATAGTGCAATGTAGAAATACTAGAATACTACTAGTATTAGTAGAAGTACTTGTTATGCAGAATGTCCCTTTTTCAAATGTATAAATATCTTTTGAAAATAGCAGATCTACAAGCTCACAATGCGTTGCACCGCAACTCATTGTGAGCTTGTAGATCTGCTATTTACATATGGCCGAAATGTATATAGGGCTGAAGTGGGTAATG
This sequence comes from Gymnoscopelus braueri, assembly GCF_963280865.1. Taxonomy (NCBI): domain Eukaryota; kingdom Metazoa; phylum Chordata; class Actinopteri; order Myctophiformes; family Myctophidae; genus Gymnoscopelus; species Gymnoscopelus braueri. The sequence continues at coordinate 52,140,010 of NC_137608.1, read as the reverse complement.
TATGTTTTGTAATATTAATACAAATCTACAAAGTAACTAGTAACTAAAGTTTTCAAATAATTGCAGTGGAGTAAAAGCATAATATTTGCCTCTGAGTTGTAGTGGAGTAGAAGTAAAAGTACAGACAATTGGAAATACTCCAGTAAAGTAAAAAATACCTAACAATTGTACTTAAGTACAGTACTTGAGTAAATGTACTTCCACTACTGGCTGGGGACCCCCTGGAACCTCATCAAGGACCACAGTCTGGGGGTCCCCAAACCCCACTTTGATTAGATAAGATAGGATATCCCTTTATTCAGCCCCCTGGTGGAATTCAGGTGTCATAGCAGCAACAGCAGTATAGGCTTTTTAAAGGAGCAGTTCACCCCCAAAATGACACGCACACTATGAAGCCTTGAATTCATGGACATTCTTCTGTTTTTGTCATATTCATACTATATATATTCTACTATTTGAATATCCGGAGTACTGGGTTTGGTGATGTTCCATATTGTCTGAATCAGCTTTGTTTGTGTTCGTTTCGGTGCTAAAAGAGTGACTTTGAGAAATGTTTCACCGTACAATGTAAGTCAATGAGGAGCATGTTTTGAATGATCAATATATCAATGGAGCAATTATTTTTGATTTCTTGTCCACCTTTGGAGTTACATCTTGGTAAGGTAAATACACAACCCAAACCTCTACCAAAGTGGTCTTGTCCTTGAAGTGATAGAAGCTTCTAGATCATGTGACAACAAACTGTCTGTCTGTCTGTCTGTCTGTCTGTCTGTCTGTCTGTCTGTCTGTCTGTCTATATCTCACTTGCTCGCTCTCTCTCTCTCTCTCGCTCTCTCTCTCTCTCTCTCTCTCTCTCTCTCTCTCTCTCTCTCTCTCTCTCTCTCTCTCTCTCTCTCTCTCTCTCTCTCTCTCTCTCTCAGGTTGTTAACGTCATAAAGTCTGTCTCTCTAAGTAACTGGTGATGTTTAATAAAATAATAATTCTGATTTGCTGCTGAGTGAATCAGGAAGTGAAATTAACATTTGGGGAGTTTCCAGTGAGAGGCTTCACACACACACACACACACACACACACACACACACACACACACACACACACACACACACACACACACACACACACACACACACACACACACACACACACACACACACCTCTCATGTGACACTATATGATCACATGACCAGTGTGTTTTAAAGACATTAGATGGTTTCAGCAGTGAGATGTAATGAGGCTTGGATTGATGTTTAATGAACATGAACAGCATTTTACCAGCAACGCTGAACACACACACACACACACACACACACACACACACACACACACACACACACACACACACACACACACACACACACACACACACACACACACACACACACACACACACACACACACACCTCTGAAGTAACACTTTGATCACATGACGTGATGGTTTCATCAGTGAGATGTAATGAGGCTTGGATTAGAGGAGCGTCTGTGAGTTCAGTTTACAGAGGTTCCCGGTTTGATTCCTGACTCCTCCTGGCTTCATGTTGAAGTGTCCTTGAGCAAGGCACTGAACCCCTAACTGCTTCTGATGAGCAGGTTGGAGGAAAGCCTGGTATTCATTCTAAAACTGAGCCCTGTGATCCGGTGGTAAAATCGCCGCTACTCGAGGTCCGTTAGAACGATGAACTGCAGCTGCCAATAAATTCCCTATGAGAGGATATGAAAGTTAGCCTACTTTTAAAATGATCCTGCATTAACTGAAGACGATATTGATTTAAATAAAAATATGTTTCCAAATGTATGGAGTGTCTTTGTCAACATATCTTCTTGTTTTCTTAATAGTTGATGTGTTTCACATTTAATTTGCCACTTTAACGAGTTACCCATAATGTTAACACAGCAGAGGGTAGACAGCAGACAGACAAGTTGTCGCATTTCAGTGACATCACTGTCTTTACGAGCGCCGAGCGCCGACCAGTGGCGTACCCACTGTAGAGGCAGGAGAGGCGGTCTTCTGCCCAACTAAGATCTCGCCTCCCCTAAAAAAAATATTATAACCCGAAAATGTGTCATTGCGTGCTTAATGTCCCCAAAGTCACGCATCCAACAAGCTTTGAACTGAGCAGATTGGACCTTCTGTTCCAGAGATAATGACCAAAACCTATTGAAAACGGCCACTTTCGCCAGTTTTCTGGGTATTGAAAACCTCAAGGGATGCGTCCGTGACGTATATACCATGCGACCACTTAAACTCTGGATCTCCGATGCTAGCGGTTTTGACATACTGATGGAGTATATTATAGTATATTGTGGGTAGTATATCGAGATGAAAGATATGGGACATTAAAAAGGACAAATTAAACAAATGGGACAGATTATTAGAACAAAAAAAAATCGCTACAGCCTCAGTAGTTAACCAGTGAAATGACGGTATTTTTCAATGCCTCTCATAGAGATTGCATTGAGAGCTGGAGTTCATCGTTCTAACGGACCCGAGTGTCAAAAGTGGGCGTGGATTTGTAGGCCTTCCGCTTCCGGCCGTGTGTCTCTATGCTCCAAGATGTCACCTGTGACCTTTGAACTTTGACCAAGAAGATGTGGTTGAGTTAGGAGGTCAAATGTGACTCCTTTGTGTGAGAATGTAGAACACCTTAGCTTATAAATTATTAAAAGTAAATTAATAGACTAAATAGACTTTTACTGCACAGCCTTCCAATCCAATGGTCTCTGAGTTCTGTCCATATGAAGTGTTAAACACTGTGTAACACTGCTGTAGAACCATATGTGTGACATTCAGTTTATTTGGTGAGACTATTCTCTTACCAGACCTGAACAGTGTTTGTGTAAAGTTTGGTGTGGATTGGAACCCCCCACCCGTTGCCCTCCAACAGCAACTACATGGGAAACATTATTTATTTTATTCATATTTAAAAATAATCTGTAATCACTTCAATCTGAAGTGATGAACTTTAACCTTTAGCCTCCCATCATGTCTCATCTGAAAGCTTTTAATTAATTACAACATTTTACTTTCTTTCTTTCTTGTGTTTCTCTTCAACAGAATCAGAATCATCTTTATTGTCACATCACAGGTTAAAGGTGTAAAGAAGTGGGTGAAATTATTTGTTGTGCAGCTCCATCGTTTTAGTTATTTTCAGAAAGAGAAAGAAAAGAAGACGGGGGAGGGGGGAATAAAAGATGATTTAAACAAAGATATTTACATACTGTATGTACATGAGTAGACATAAGGCGCATAAGGTACAGTATGTACATGAGGAGACATAAGGCGCATAAGGTAAAGTATGTACATGAGGAGACATAAGGAGCATAAGGTACAGTATGTACATGAGGAGATATAAGGAGCATAAGGTACAGTATGTACATGATGAGATATAAGGAGCTTAAGGTACAGTATGTACATGATGAGATATAAGGTGCATAAGGTACAGTATGTACATGATGAGATATAAGGACCTTAAGGTACAGTATGTACATGAGGAGACAAGGTGCGTAAGCAGCAGCTATATACATGATTATGTGCAATAATACAGACTGTCGTCTTTCTGGAAACAGATGATGTAACATCATATCTTTAATCTGATTGGCTGATTCTTCTGAACTAAAGAACGAGTCCTCCTTCATTCTCTTTCAGACTCCAGAACTTCTCTTTCAGTAAACATCTGTTTATTCTGATCTGTTTATTCTCATCTTTTAAATTCAGTTCAGTTTTGATCAGTGGTGATGAAGATTACAGCCACCCTCCTCATCCTCTCCTCTGTACTTCATGTCAAAGCGATCCCAGGAAGTAAGTACAACACTTTTATTATATTAAATATACATTCATATCTACTGTTATCATATAAAACAAAATATGAAAAATGCACAATACAAACAAATGACACACACTCACTCACACACACACACATGCACGCACGCATAAACAACCATGCGCACACACGCACACACACACACACACACACACACACACACACACACATACACACACACACACACACACACACACACACACACACACACACACACACACACACACACACACACACACACACACACACACACACACACACACACACACACACACACACACACACACACACACACACACACACACACACACACACACACACACACACCCTCCTTTTACTACCTGTATATACAATATTGAATCTTGAATGTTGGTCCAAATACATACAAATTAAAACAGATGTTAGGAACTGTTGTTGTGACATCATGAAATATGGAGAATATAATATAATACATCATGAAAATGAGGGTTTTGTGCAGAGGGAGGAGGAGGGGCCTATTATAGAACCCTGGGGATTCCAGAAACCTCACATCTCCATATTTCATCATACAAGAGTGTTGCACTTATATGGTTGTACATTTCTTATACCTCTTTGCTACTGCTGCTATGTAAAATATACTATTTTAACTGTTAAAGAAATGTTACACGTGTGGGGTTTATTTTACTTATTTATTATTGTAAAGTATCATTTATTATTTATTGGTAAAGAAAAAGTACCAAAAGTAGAAGTAGTCATTACTAGAAAAGTACCAAAAGTAGAAGTAGTCATTACTAGAAAAGTACCAAAAGTAGAAGTAGTCATTACTAGAAAAGTACCAAAAGTAGAAGTAGGCTAGTCATTATGCAGAATGTCCTGTTTCACAAGTTATCGTCTAACTCTAAAATGTATAAAAGTCTTTTGAAAATAGCAGATCTACAAGTTCACAATGTGTCGCTATGCGACGCATTGTGAACTTCTAGATCTGCTATTTTCAAATGGCCAAAATATATATAGGGCTGAAGTGGGTAATGTATGTTTTGTAATAATAATGAGCAAAATCTACAAAGTAACTAGTAACTAAAGTTGTGAAATAATAGTAGGCCTAGTGGAGTAAAAGTACAATGTTTGTCTCTGAGGTACTGAGTACTGAAATTTTGAAATACTCAAGTAAAGTAAAAAATTACCTCAAAATTGTACTTGAGTAACTGTACTTAGTTACCGCTACGCCGGGTGGTCGCTCGGCGCTGCGCACGGTAAACGCTGATCAAGGACGACACGGAGACGTCGGGTCCTGACGAGCGGACGCTGCGGTGGGCGGGGCGTGGAGACGTCGTCACACTAGAAATCTGACATGATGTGTTACCTGGGTTGTTGTTGTGACCTGAAATCATGATCGATCATGAAATACATCATTCCGTATGAATTACTTTCATAATAAAAATAAATAGATACATAAAATCATTTGAGTCTGTTTCAGTGTGAATAAAACGTTTGACAGGAAGCTACTTTTAATATCCAACCTTTCACTTCATATAAGAACCAAACATGATTGTTTAACATGATGATTATGTTATTGTCACGTGAAGAAGTTTGTTGTTGAATTTAATTTCATCTTTGTTTTATTTTCTAGTGTTCCATGAGGAGATTCTAGTCTGTAGCTGTTCAGACACAGTTAAAGACTCATATAAAGAGGGGATGATGGGACTGGATGGTGAAGTGTTGTACTACGCAGACTTCAACAAAGGGAAGGAGGTGGTGTCTCCGTTTGTGGCTCCAATGACCTCCTTCCCAGGAGCTTATGACAATGCTTTGGGTGATCAGGCGCACTGCAAAGCCAACCTGGACACCATTCGCACTGCCTTGAAGAAACCACCAGTGAAAGGTACATGAATACTATTAACACAATAGATATTAACTAAAACAGTTGAATATATACACACGCATGCACGCACGCACGCACGCACGCACGCACGCACGCACGCACGCACGCACGCAAGCATGCACGAACATACACACACACACACACACACACACACACACACACACACACGCACACTTTAATTTAATTATTTAAGATTTTCAATTAAAAGACATGAATCATGTCAAAATCCAAGATAATACGATTATACAACAGTTACCATAAAAAAAAAACATATTTCTGCTGTCCGGCAGCAACCAGCTAACTCCAAAATGTTCATTTTTCAGGAAATGACAAAAAAAATAGTGGAGTTAGGAGGTTTTGTTCATCATTGATAAGAACAGCTGAATGGATCTCCAAGCTCACAATGAGGTTGGATGTCAAAAGGGGGTGGAGCCTGGAGTCAGCTAAACCAGCTAACTCCACCCCCCTTTGGTGAACTTAGCTGGTTTAGCAGAAAGTTTGAGGATCTAATGGAGTTAGCTGGTTTTGTCAGAAGCACTTTTTAATACTTTTCATTAGTTCTATAATTTTTTAATCAACACACAGACGTAAAGGGTGTTCAATGGCCCTGATTTATGGAATAAAATGCAAAAGCGGAAAAATGGAGTTAGCTGGTTTCTGCCGGACAGCAACGACATAACATAACACAATTAGGGCTGGGACTGGGAAATAATCTAATTAATTAGAGGCTTTTAACAGTGAGAAGCAATTTTTTTTAAAATGGATTTTGGTATAGTCTTTCCATACATGTACTCAAGTACTGTACTTAAGTACAATTTTGAGGTATTTGTACTTTACTCGAGTATTTCCAATTTCTAATACTTTTACTTCTACTCCACTACATCTCAGAGGCAAATGTTGTACTTTTACTCCACCACAATTATTTGAAAACTTTAGTTAATAGTTACATTGTAGATTTTGATTATTATTACAAAACATACAGTAACCACCTCAGCCCTATATCGGCCATTTGAGAACAGCCATCTAGTGTGACATTGTGAGCTTGTAGATCTGCTATTTTCAAAAGATTTGTATACATTTGAAAACTCGAAATGGGACATTTTGTATAATGAGTATTTTTACTTTCGATACATTGTACATTTTGATGCAAATACTCTTATACTTTTACTCAAGTATTTTGAATTCCAGACTTTTAATTGTAACAGAAACAGAGTATTTCTACATTGCAGTATTGATACTTTTACTTAAGTAAAACATTTGAGTACTTTTTCCACCACTGAAGGCTGGTAGAGTGTGTTGTTACTGTTGTTTTATGTTCATTTAATTAATCAATTAATAGAACAAATTGCGTGCATGTGACCCGCACTGCATAGTGCACCCCCCCCCCCCCCCCAGCGCACCATAATGACATATTTAATTGTCTATTTCCAGATGGATATGTGTTCTATAGGGCTGACCGCTGTGTGTTTAACTCCAGTGAGCTCAAGGACATACAGTACATACAGTCATTGAATTTCGATGGTGATGAGTTCCTCAGGTGGGACAGTAGAGTAGATCAGTGGGTTGGATACACTGAGCTTGGTGTGAAGCACGCAGAGCGCCTCAATAAAGATCCTAGAGTACTGCGTGTGATGAGAGCAGACCGAGAGGGACTCTGCAAACCCAACGCTGAGAGCGCCTACTCTGTTCTGAACAAGAGAGGTGAGCTGATCTCAGAGCAACACTTAACACTCATCACCTCATAAACTATAACATGAAATCACATGATTCTATTCAGAGATGATTAATGGTGTTAATATTGATCTGATAATGATTATAAAACTAATTTAATCTGCTGACAAACATTTCAGATTCTCTTGATTTATACTGTATCCTAACACAATGTCACGCAGTGGAAATAGCAGATCTACAAGCTCACAACATGTGGTGTCACCATCGTACACCAAGTATAAATGAAACATATAGATCTATTTCTGAGTGTTTTCACCCTCATATAATGACCTGCCTAAAATAGAGACACCAGGATTAATGTTTTTAAATTAACGTTAAAAAGAACCATGCAGGCTAAAACACACCTTTATACACTTCATTTCACCACCTGATTTTATATTTTAATTATTGTCTTTACTAGTTTGTTTTGTATGTTTTTTATTACAATATTTTACAGAATTATGTGTTTTGTTTGTTTTTACTCTTATTCATTTGAGCAATGTTCATTAAATGATATTGCTGGTTTATTGTTGTTTATGTAAAGCACTGTGTAACTGTGAATTATTTAATATGTTTAAATTATGTTATATAAAATTCTATGTTGTAGAAAACGGTAGACTATTGTAGAATCTACAGTACTCTATGAAACGTTGTTCTCTGGTGCCATCTGGTGGCCAAACACTGACATTTACAGTTACGATTTACAATGTAGGCATTTATCAGACGCTCTTAATCCAGAGAGATTCACAGTAAGCAAGGAAAACACAAGTTAATACATCAAATATATAGAAATAGTAATAGGATCATAGGTAAACCAAGAACCTATCATCAGTCTAAACAGTATAATATCAAATACGAACATTTTGGCTGGTTGAAGACCAAGTGCGTGCAGCTTTCTGGATCATTATAATCATTCATTATCATCATTATGATCATGATAATGACATTTTCCTATGACGGTTATATAATAATAATAATAATAATAATAATAATAATAATATTTTTTATTATAAACTTTACTTATTTATCCAGTGGAGCCCAAAGTGAGACTGAAGTCAGAGACTCCCCCTCGTCGTGGTGAACACACTCACATGCTGAGGTGCAGCAGCTACGACTTCTATCCTAAAGTGATCCTGGTGACCTGGTGGATAGGGAAAGAACCTTTGACCTCTGGCCTCTCCTCTACCGATGAGCTGTCTGATGGAGACTGGTACTACCAGTACCACTCCTACCTGGAGTACACACCCAGGTACACACCTAACAGACACCTATACATAGAAATACACACCTAATAGACACCTATACATATATTCTTTAAAAATAAAACAAGTGTTACTCACTTGCTGAAAATGGCCCATTAATTGGTAGGCTAATATTAAGTCTCACACACACACACACACACACACACACACACACACACACACACACACACACACACACACACACACACACACACACACACACACACACACACACACACACACACACACATACTAAGTTTCTTCTGCCTCTTGCCTTCCTATTTTTTCTGCAATGGGGAGGGAATAGTGGAATACACAATAAACACTAGAGCGGAGGAGAGCCCAGCGGGGCATTCACGCTCCTACACAAAAATAGTTAAACTTTTTTTTCTCCAAAAAACTAAATAACAACAAAGATAACGGATCAATGTCGAATCGCGGCGCGTTTCAGCGTGTAGATCGTCTACTTTCGCAATCTGTCCTAATAGTGCTAATTAATGAGCGGCGTGACTCATTTTGGTGCCCCCTCAGCACCGTGGTGCCCCCTCTGCACCCTGGTGCGTGGGCCCCCCCTCTGCACCGTAGTTCCCCCCCTCTGCACCGTGGTGCCCCCCCCTCTGCACCGTGGTTCCCCCCCCCTCTGCACCGTGGTTCCCCTCCCTCTGCACCGGGTTTCCCGCCCTCTGCACCGTGGGGCCCCCCCCTCTGCACCGTGGTGCCCCCCCCTCTGCACCGTGGTGCCCACTCTGCACCGTGGTGCCCCCCCCTCTGCACCGTGGTGCCCCCCCCTCTGCACCGTGGTGCCCCCCCTCTGCACCGTGGTGCCCCCTCTGCACCGTGGTGCCCCCCCCCTCTGCACCGTGGTGCCCCCCCCTCTGCACCGTGGTGCCCCCCCCCTCTGCACCCTCTGCACCGTGGTGCCCCCCCCCTCTGCACCGTGGTGCCCCCTCTGCACCGTGGTGCCCCCCCCTCTGCACCGTGGTGCCCCCTCTGCACCGTGGGGCCCCCCCCTCTGCACCGTGGTGCCCCCTCTCATCATCCTCCTCAGATAGAAAACATGCTGTGCTTTTTGAAGAGGATCATCAGCAGAAAAATGTGTGTGTGTGTGTGTGTGTGTGTGTGTGTGTGTGTGTGTGTGTGTGTGTGTGTGTGTGTGTGTGTGTGTGTGTGCGTGTGTCTTACAGATCAGGAGAGAAGATCACATGCATGGTGGAACATCCCAGCCTGACCGCGCCTATCAAGATGGACTGGGGTCAGTTACTGTAATCTACTCTATTCTACTGTAATCTACTGCATTCTACTGTACTCTACTCTATTCTACTGTAATCTACTGCATTCTACTGTACTCTACTCTACTCTACTGTAATCTACTGTAATCTACTGTATTATACTGCATTCTACTGTAATCTACTGCACTCTACTGTACTATACTGTAATCTACTGTAATGTGTTATACTACACTCTGTTTTATGGCAATGGTCATGGTAATGGTCTAGTGGTTAGAGTGTCTGCCCTAAAATTGAGAGGTTGGAGTTCAATCCCTGGCCGGGTCATTCTAAAGACTATCAAAGTGGGTCCCAATGCCTCCCTGCTTGGCACTCAGCATCAAGGGTTGGGTTGGGGGGGTAAGTCTCTGTGACTAGAGTCACATCAAGGGTTGGGTTGAATGTTCAAAGATTTGCAAAGAATCACGATTTTTAAAAAATAGCTATTTTTGAATAGTCTAAGTATAAAATAATAGTTATAGCTCAAAACTAAAATGACACTGATGATTCCATGTCAGAGTCAGTGAAGGAGAAGGTGTTCTAATCTACTGTAATAATATAATGAATATAATATCGTATAATATCTTTAATATAATATTTGTATTGTCAGATGACTCCATGCCAGAGTCAGTGAAGAACAAGGTGTTTTAATCTACTGTAATAATATAATATAATATAATATTTGTATTATCAGATGATTCCATGTCAGAGTCAGTGAAGAACAATGTGTTTTAATATACTGTAATAATATAATTAACATAATATTTGCATTGTCAGATGACTCCATGCCAGAGTCAGTGAAGAACAAGGTGGCCATGGGAGCATCAGGTCTGGTTCTGGGTCTGGTTTTGTTCCTGTCTGGATTCATCTACTTCCAGTGGAAGAAACGAGGTGATTAGCATGTTTAATTAACATGTTTCATTAACAAGTTTCATTAATGAATCTACTACCAGTGGAAGAAATGAGGTCAGATCAACAGAGGATCACATGACATGTGGAACTCTCACAGAAATGCAAACAAACAATGTAAAGCCACAACCTAAATTGGTTTAGAACCTTAACCGGTTCAGACCAGTTCAGACGACCTAGTTAAAGGTCAAAGTGTGTTCTATGTTGTCACATTTAGTCTTAAATAAGAGTCAAATGTTCACATTAGTTCTGATGCAACATGTGACCCTGATGACTGAACCCTAATGTTGTTGTGTTATTGTGTTATTGTGTTGTGTGTACATTTATGCATTTTATGGAGAAATACACACAATACAGTACATAGGATTTATTTGTGTGTCTGTTTTAACGGTCTCTCTTCTTCTTCTATCAGGTCGTATTCTGGTGCCGACAACCAATGATGAGAATCTTTAGACTCCTCCCACACACCCAGGTTCACTTCCTCTTTCTTTTTACTAAACTTTTTTACATATGCATTTATACAGTTTTAATGTATAAAAGTGTATAAAACTAGAAAACATACACAAAACAACATGCTTGTGTAAGACGTGAAACAACTAGCTTGGTAAACCATCCCGGTCGTGTGAATTCACATTATCATGTGTCTTCTGCTTAATTTCTTATAATAATGAATCTAATAATCAACTGATTAGTAACACTGATGTCAATGTGGTCAGATGGGGGGGGGGGGGGGGGTCATCTTGGTGAACTGTGTAGTTTGGACCATTCATCATCAATCAAATATAAACATGTTTTACATGACGCAGGAGTTTAGATCCCATAGCCTGAGAGGACGTTCAAGTGATTCAGTCTGGAAGTGAAGAGACGACACAATGCAGCCAAACTCTGAACCAATCATTTGAACACAACATTTCAGTGAACTGTACCCAATGATTCAGTACATTGAACACAACATTTCAGTGAACTGTACCCAATGATTCAATACATTGAACACAACATTTCAGTGAACTGTACCCAATGATTCAGTACATTGAACACAACATTTCAGTGAACTGAACCCAATGATTCAGTTCATTGAAAACACTGATCATTCCATCACTAGCAGGATCAAAGACAGAACCTTGTGGTCCAAAGGAGAGTGTTCTACCAACTGAGCTGCCCTTCCTACTAAGATACACTATTGACAAAGTATTGGTCAAATGTTGTTTGAATGGACTGAGTTGTTTCTACTTTGATGGTTACTGTAGTTGCAGGGAGGGTGCTGGGAGGTTAGGTTTTTAAGTAGTTTACTAATAACTTGTTCATGATCTATTAACTATTTATAGCATAGTTTTAAATCATTAAATCATTAACCAACTGTTTAACATGTTATGAATAACACATCTTTTTTTATTTAAATTAATAATTTATGAATGATTAATTGACTATTATAAGGGAAGGTTATTCTAAAGTGTTAACATGTTCACACAGTTAATACATTCTGATTCTTATTGGTCTATTGTCTTTTCACAGAACACCTGGGTGTGAGAGGAAGCGTGTCCAATCAGCTTTTAAATAGTCGTAACAGCAGCACAATGATAACATCATCAACCTTTTAGGGTTAAGGTTAGGTTTAGGCATAGTTTTTGTGAATTTAAAGGTTAGTGTTAAGGTTAAAGTTAGGTTTATAGGCATAGTTTCTCTGAGGTTATGGTTAGGGTTAAGGTTAGGTTTAGGCATAGTGTTTGTGAAGTTAAAGGTTGGGGTTAGGGTTAGGTTTAGGCATATTTTTTGTGAGGTTAAAGGGGTTAGGGTTAAGTTTGTGTTTAGGCATAGTGTTTGTGAGGTTAAAGGTCAGGGTTTAGGCGCCACCTGGGCCATGTTTGTGAAAAAGGTTTTATTATTCTATAATTGACCATAAGTCATTTATTCTGTAATCATTTATAGTGTGTGATAATTAATGTGTTAAGATCATTATGACATGGGTGGACCTAGACCCTCTAGGGTGGTCTGAGGTGATGGGTGGACCTAGACCCTCTAGGGTGGTCTGAGGTGATGGGTGGACCTGGACCCTCTAGGGTGGTCTGAGGTGATGGGTATACCCGGGTCCACCCAAATTAGACAATGGTGGTCTGCCACAGTCTGCCATATGATTTATATGTAATGATTTATATGTAATCACTAATCACGAGCAGGGGAGCAGATCTCATTACAATTTAGGAGGGAACCACAAACAAGGAATCTTCTCATGATCAATAATATCACCAACATAGAGCTAATGCTAGGATTCTAAACTAACTAATAATGGTCACAATGATTACAGTTTGTCTGACATTTGGTATAAAAAACTAAACACCAAATCCATGTTCAATGCATGAAACAAACTATAATGTTATGATGTTATGATGTAAATAATCCATTATAGGTTGACATCACGTGATTTAACAACAAACACATTAACATGGCTCCATGTTTAACTGCAGGACTTACAAACATTGATACTTTCACATTAATTCATCATTTGAGATTCGATTTGATTTTGGTAAAAGATATACGAGCAAAATCACAAAACAACTTAAACCTAGGATAACACATTAAAGTGTAATGAAACACTTGTTTCCAATGTGGTCCTGCAGCATAACTAAAAATACATAGTCCAATAAATGTATTTGAATTCCCATGAGGTTTTAATTATTAATTATTAATTATGTTAATTAAGAGAATGAGCGCTCTGCGTTGTGACAGTGACACGATGAGAGTTAATAACAGAAAGGTTGTGCAAACTTTACTAAAATAAAGAACAAAATATGTGTCTAATTCAGACTTTAGATATTCCTTGGTCAGTATTATTTATCTTTCCGTTTTTCAGCTCCACTGTTGTGTTTCTATCCGTTCATATTGGCTGAACTTCACTCATTAAACTAGTTAACAGCTCTGTGGACAAGTGATGATGATGATGATGAAGCTTGTGGATTCATTTATTTGGCAGTTGTTGATGATCAGTACACATGGGTAGAAAAAAAAAAACCTTCAGAAAGTATTGTGTTTACTGTATGTGAGAATGATTTCAAAAGTGGAATCAGCTTCTATTAAATATAGATGTTAAATTATACAGTATCATTTATTTAAAGATACTTTATTGGAGGAACATGTCAGACATGTCCCCTCCTTCCCCCCTGGGATCTGCACCCCTGATCATGAATGGTTTGAAGTTCAGATGTTATTTTGGCTTTAATTTGCTTGGTTTGAATGGAATGTCACAATATCAATAAAGGAATAAGAAACAAATTGGGCCTCATGTTTTCTTAAATTTCAGTCATACATATCGGTTTTACCTACTTCTTGGATAATTCTCATAGCGGCTTCGGATCTGGTCAAACAATCAGCTGATTATCAGTTTTATAGTATGTAATGACTGTAATGGTACTCATTATGCAGTATGTCCCATTTCACAAGTTCTCAAAGAAAATACGTCGCATCGCGACGCATTGTGAGCTTGTAGATCGGCTATTTTCAAATGTCCAAAATGTATATAGGGCTGAAGTGGATAATGTATGTTTTGTAATGTAACCTCCTGGCCAAAATAGGGATTACTAAAATACATAAAAACTACTGACTACACCAGTTGGAATTTCACCAACAAGCCAATTAAGGCTTAACATAAAAAGGGGGTTTGTTTTATAGAGCTTTAAAACTGGGTTGGGGACTTTAGTGAAGACACCATGATTGACAAATTATAACATTTATTTCACATTAAATAGATACACACACAATTAGGCCACTGCCAATATGAAACTGGTCCTTTAACACAATCACATGTTTGCCTCCATACGGTGCATCATTAAGAGCAGGTAGAACACATCACACCAACTCATTAGGTTAATAGTTTCACTGCAAAATAAACACACAGTAGGCTATACTGCACTCAACAATGCCCTGACATGGCATCAAGGTGAGCAGTTCAGAGGACCAATACATTAATATAGTGGGTAAAAACAATAAAATAATTCAATACATTACGTGCACGTAATACAATAAACATTCTTACCCAGGTGAGCAGAGTGAAGTGCACCTTAATGCAGAAACCTGCCTCACACAGGAGTGTAAGTGCACATAAATGTGCAACATCATTACACAGTGACACTCAAATCAGTTAGCCTTATTTCACTTCAGAATTACGATAAGCATTAAAAACATATTGGTGACACTGGGGCACACTCTACTCACCCATTACAAAATCTGTTTCCTACTTGCAAACTTCCTGCTTTTAAAAGCAGGCCCAGATCATGATTGGTTGGAATCATCTGAGTGGCTCACCAATCACCAAAACAATAAACCACAATCAAGTGTCAAAGACATACACTAAAACTCCACCCGGTTACAGTAATAATAATCAAAATTGACAAAGTAACTAGCAACTAAAGTTTTCAAATAATTGTAGTGGAGTAAAAGTATAATATTTGCCTCTGAGATGTATTGGAGTAGAAGTAAAAGTACTGAAAATCAGAAATACTCCAGTGAAGTAAAATAACTCAAAATGTTACTTAAGTACAGTACTTGAGTAAATGTACTTAGTTACTTAACACCACTGTCAAGGAGGAACCTGCAGCCTGTCATGGATGCTTCCACACACAAGAGGGAGCTCCTCAGTCTGCAGAAGAACAAAGGAACATGATGTGAAGTCACTGGAGAAGCTGTGACTCAGCTGGAGACAGAGATGAAAGAGCACCTGATTGATATTTCTCCTTAATGGTGTTTATAGTCTGACTGCTATGCTCAGAGAGCACCACCTTGTGTATAGTACTATACATACTGTAAAATGCTGTAAATAATGTAATGTTAAATGTGATTTTACCACACCTATAAATATGTTTTGGATATGGTCAATAAAAAAACTAAAGAAAACAAAGACAAGCCTCATTTCATTATCTTTAATTCAGTTCAGTTCAAGTTTAAGTACATAACATAATAAGTACTTAACTACATTTGAACGGTTATCTCTGAACTCTATAGTATCGCTGTTCTATAATAGGCGGACATTAAGCATAAATAGGTGAACATTCGGCGAAGATGGCAGATCTACAAGCTCACAAGGCATCGCATTGTGACGCATTATGAGCTTGTAGATCAGTTATTTCCGGCGAAGAGATTCGGTGTAGAGGGAAAAAAGGAGGGGACCAAGTAGGCTATATAGACCCCAGGCAACAAAATATATTGGAGGAATTTGATATTTATTCGGGGAAAAAGGCTAAATAATTTTAATGTGTTATTACATTCAAATAATGTTTAACCTACATAGGTGAACGTTTTGACAAATGTTCAAATACTGTGAAAATAAATTGTTAGTAATGAACTATAATGTCAGTAAAACTTTATGCAATTACCCAAGAATTTATGTTGAATAATACTTAATAAAAAAATTAATAATCCACTATAGACTGCCGAAGTCTGACGTCATTTACACATCCTTTGTTTGTCTACCTGGTTCGCAGTTTTCCACCCCCGTTCTGAATCCCATAGACGTATTTAATATCGCGTCAAATAAGAACTGTGTTCCAAAAATAAACAAATGACCACGGCGGGTTGACTCTTATGGATATGAAGCATCAACTGACGGTGAGAAAACGCTAATGTTACTTCCGCCAAATTAGTTACATTTTCGCCAGAAACAGACTGTATCAAATATAAGTGACTGACTATCATAAACTATACAGAACCTCCTCCCGGACAATAACGCCGACACGCGGTGTTTATTTTTGGACCACAATTCTTATATGAGACGATTCTAAGATGACCCAATGTTATTCTCCATAGAGAAATTACTTCCGCAAACCTGGGGATGAACGAGTGACGTCAGGACTTCGGTGCTCTATATGAGGTGGATATTGTAATATTTGAATCCACTATATGAGGTGGATATTGTAATATTGTAATGAATATACGTTAAGATATGGCCAATACGTTAGGCCTGACAGCGAGTCCCTGGTTTGATTCCCGGAGCGGCAGGACCATTTGCTGTACTGTATGTCCCTCCTCTACTCTCTCTCCTAGCTTTACTGTCTACACATTCTACACTGACATTGAAATGAATCAGAAATGCACACAAAAAAGCAAAATATTTCCATTTGTCATGAAAGTATGCTTATTGCCTGTACAATTTTTATCTTAGATTACTTTCAGTTACTGAATAATTAGAATTATGTTTTATCCCCGGTCTGCACTTGACTTCACATTTAAAACTACTCAGCAAGCCAAGAACCAAATACAAACAATACAGATGTCAGGATTATAAAATGAAGGATCCACAAGAAACTGGGTTTTGAGAGGATTTAATATGTTGACAATCAACATCTGTGTTTGAATGTGAACAGACAGTTTGTCAGATGTTTCCCACTGAGACATTTTCGGTCTAAAATAATATTTTAGACTAAATTAGACAACATTTTAGACTAAAATCATAATAGATTATGTCTAAACGACTAGGCTAAAACCGGGTTATAACTGGTCTAAAACTGAACGTTTTTTCAACGACTAGGCTTAGCATAGACGTTGAAACAACGTCATTTCAACAGCTATATATAGATGGCCTATATAGACGCTTAAAAAAACAGCTAATTAACGTCTAGGCTAAGCCTAGCCGTTGAAAAACGTACACTTTTAGACCACTTTTAGACCCGTCTATAGCCGACTATGGCTCACTGGGTTGGATTGACGATCTTTCCCGTGAACAGAATGT
This sequence comes from Gymnoscopelus braueri, assembly GCF_963280865.1. NCBI lineage: Eukaryota > Metazoa > Chordata > Actinopteri > Myctophiformes > Myctophidae > Gymnoscopelus > Gymnoscopelus braueri. The sequence goes on along the minus strand of NC_137608.1, from coordinate 52,122,491 downwards.
TGTCAGAGTCGGCGATGAGAACCATGAAGGGACGATTGAACTTCAGTTCAGGGACTCGGTGGAAGGACAGCGGTGTGATGCCGACGCCTGTAGCTCCAGACGCAGTAGCTCCAGTCTCGTCTACATCCAGCGTGGCTTGGTGCACGACCTGCACATAAACAATGATTATAGATCAGTGATTCTCACACTTCTTCATGTCAAGGACCACCAGTTTCATGGTATTATGCATTAGGCCAAGGCTACGAAAAAAAGAAAATGGACTATTTTTGAAAGAATTTGATCTTTCCTTATGTGGGGGTCCCTGGCACAAAATCTTTTCAAATGGGGGTCAGCAGCCAAATACATTTCAATTTGGGGGTCCCTGACATGATGTCTGAGAACCAGTGCTGCTGTAGTGTACATGCCAGTAGTCCATGTGTGAATGTGACAGAGTGAAACATGAGTCAGTAATCCAGTAGTTCATGTGTGAATGTGACAGAGTGAAACATGAGTCAGTAATCCAGTAGTTCATGTGTGAATGTGACAGAGTGAAACATGAGTCAGTAATCCAGTAGTCTATGTGTGAATGTGACAGATTGAAACATGAGTCAGTAATCCAGTAGTCCATGTGTGAATGTGACAGAGTGAATAGAACACAACATAAGGGGGTCAGGCTTGGTCAGTGTTGCCAGATGGGAAATGTTCAATTATCGTACCGGAGGCTTAAAATTATCCTATTTAAAAGAAAACTATCACACACAGCCAAAACAAAGAGGAATCACATGTGGAAATATGTCATTTCACAAATAAAAAGCATATTTATTGTAAGAAACAACCTTGTTTGAGACTCCTCCTATTGTATTGTTTATTGGATCTTGTTTAGTCGATACACTTATTTGTTTTAGCTCATGCTCATTTGATTTAGCTATTTTGTCTCATCTGTTTAACGAAATAGGTAGCTGATAAATTGCACTTTTACCTTAGCGCTAGGTATACTCTTGGTTGCTTGTTTTTGCAGAAAATGCACTAAAGACTTCTGGTGATTAGTAGTTTTCGTTCCCTACCTATGTTGAATACACTTATTGTAAGTCGCTTTGGATAAAAGCGTCTGCTAAATGACTGTAATGTAATGTAATGTAATGATAAAAACACATCACATATTATGCTGCGTGGAATCAGACAACTTCCTGGACCTTTACACAAGTAAAAGCCTGAAACTGGACTGGAAAGACTGACCGGTGTTTTTAATGCCTCTAACTACAGATCTAGAGTCAGATTTACTGATTTACTGACTTATTTTGAAAAGCCAAACCGGATCCTGAATCAGCAGACAGGGAATCTAGTAAATTCACACACTTTTTTTGTGATTGGGAGAAATTATCGTACATTTGGAATTTTTGGGAATTATTGATCGTACATCGTACAGAGGGTAACATTATCGTGCAAATAGGATAATTATGGTACATCGGGCAACACTGGGCTTGGTTGAGGAGCCTGGTGGCTGCTGGACTGATGGACTGTCTCTGTCCTTTGTTGTGATATAAAAGAAGGGACAACTAGACTAGTCAGACACTCATCCATTGTGACAGCTCCTACCTCCAGTGGTGGAAAAAGTAAAAGTATCAATACTGCAATGTAGAAATACTCCATAAGTATAAGTCCGGAATTACACATTTTGTTGAGTAAAGGTAAAAAAGTATTGGCATAAAAAATGTACTTAAAGTACCAAAAGTAAAAGTACTCATTATGCAGAATGTCCCTTTTCACAAGTTTAAAAAAAAGAAAATCTTTTAAAAATAGCAGATCTACAAGCTCGCAATGCGTCGCGATTTTCAAATGGCCAAAATATATATAAGGCTGAAGTGGTTACTGTATGTTTTGTAATAATAATCAAAATCTACAAAGTAACAAAAGCTTTCAAATATTTTCTGTGGAGTTAAAGTACAATATTTGCCTCTGAGATGTAGGGGAGTAGAAGTAAAAGTACTGAAAATTGGAAACAATCAAGTAAAGTAAAAAATACCTCAACATTGTACTAAAGTACAGTACTTGAGTAAATGTACTTAGTTACTTTACACCAAAGCTCTTACCTCTGACACAGCCACATTGTCTGCAATGCCACTGAGATCAGCTGCAGCACCAAACACGTCTGTTATTCCCATCTGACGCAGCACAGCGTTCAGGTTCATCTTAGTCTTGATGGAAAACTTGGGAACAAATAAATTGTACTTCCTGAAAAGGAAATACAAAACACTTAAGACTGTATATGACAAAATATTGTGGATGATCATGTTATATAAGATAATTCTGGAATTCATTGATTCATCTCTGACTTTAAAGTGTTTTGTGAAAGTAATGCAAAAAGTCATTACTTGCCACAGAAAGTAATACATACAACATAAACATACCATTGGAAACCTTGAAAAGTGCTATATGAATGTCATGTATTATTATTATTAGCTTTAAATTAAAGTAACATGTAATTTACACAATTTTGAATCTAATTTAAAAAACAACCACTTAACCTGATGTCCCTATTTTGCGCATGTGAACTTTTCAAACATTCTTCAACAGTAGCAAATCTACAAGTTCACGACACGTCATGATGACACGTTGTGAGCTTGCAGATTGGCTATTTTCGAAGAAATGTGTAAAAAAATGAAAAGTGAACATTTATGAAAACCTTTGCAACAACAGGGCATACAGGATGTATTTAAAAGTGTCATGTCAGGCCTGGGCCGTAGCGTGACGGTCCAGGCACCCTAGGCTGCAATGCCAGCCTGACAGCGTGTTGCGGGTTCGACTCCCGTTCCCTATGACCTTTGCTGTGTGTCACCCCCCCCTCCCTTTCTAAATAAAGCATAAAAAGACCCCCAAAAAAATCTTTTAAAAAAAAGGGTCATGTCAATGGCCCGGACGGTCCGGACTCCGGGTTCAAGTCCTGATCCCGACGGCCTTTGCTGCATGTCACTCCCCATCTCTCTCCCCATTTCCTGTCAACCTGCTATCCTATCCTATCAATAAAGGCATATGAAAGCCCAAAAATAAAATCTTAAAAAAAAAGAAGTGTCATGTCAAACCCTGGCTTCATCCACTTGAGCCACTTGAGCTGTTGAAGCCCAGACCACTGAAGAGCTGCTGGTGGGTTTGGCCCCGGGCCCCTACAGACAAGGCTGCCAGGGCCAGGCTGACACTTACGGGTGAAAAGAAGACGTTCTTGCCTTGGTTGTCCGTCTGAGCGGCCAGATGCCTGTACAGGTCTGCAGCGTTATCTGAAGGTGATGAGTTAGATTTGTTAACCACTTAAACCCTTTACTTCCTCCTCGTACGACAAATAGCAAAGATATCTGATTTACAAGCTCACAACACTTCGCATCATGATGCATTGTGAGCTTGTACAACTTTAAAAAATTATAATAATTACTCCTCGGAGCACAGGTCTACACCAGGCCAGGTAGTAGAAGTCAAACTTAGCCAATCAGGATGTAATATGAAAAATCTGACAGATCAGTCTTGATCACATGACTATAGAGATAATGTGTACCGATTTGCATGATGTTCGGACACAATCTGTAGGAGTAATATCAAAAACTTGTTTTGGAAAAATCGGCCTACTGGTGGCGCTATAACAGGACAATGTGAAAAGGGTGGCATTTCTTCCTCAGCCTAGTGCGAATGTGCGTGCAATGTTTCACGGCAATCGGACACTGCGTTCAGAATTTGAGGCATTTTGTTCAAAACGGGCTACTCCTGCAAACTTTGGAAAACAATCTCAGCCAATCAGGATGTAATGTGAAAAATCGGACAGATCAGTCTTGATCACATGTCTATAGAGATAATGTGTATCGATTTGCGTGATGCTAGGACTAAATCTGTAGGAGTCATATGAAAAGATGTGTTTTGCAAAAATCTGCCTCCTGGTGGCGCTATAACAGGTGAAACATTTGGGGCAGAGGTTCTGCTCTGGCATCAAAGTGTGTGTGCTCAGTTTCATGCCGATTGCGCCAACGGTGCCGGAGATTAGCTGTACACGGACGGACGGACGGACAGACAGACAGACGGACGGACGGACGGACGGACGGATGGGGGCAAAAACACTCCCCTTCTCTGCCCATTTCCTGTCAGGCTAAATAAAGGCATAAAAGCCCCAAAATAAATCTTTAAACAAAAGCTCTGTTACCTTCATGTCCTGCATGGTGATGACCTGTACCCAGACACACCAACGCTGATAGAATCCACACCAACACGGCTCCTTGCATCATGGTGAACTGAGACAAAGGTTCAAAAGGTTCCCATCAGTCAATAGTTCACTCACTGTTAACTAAACAAACCTTTCTCTGTCTGGAACCACCATGAATGTGTACTACTAGTCCAGGGGTTCTCAACCGAAAGGTCGGTTTCAAGTGATATTTTTTGTTAAATCAAAAAGTTATTTTGTTAAAAGGTTAAAGCAGGAGTGGGCAACTTTGATGATGTAGAGGGCCACTATATTTCCACACTCACTCCAGAGGGCCTTTTTGCATATACTGTCGGGGCATTCTATGTCACACAAAAGTAGCAAAAATAGCCGATCTACAAGCTCAAAACGCGTCTTAGCGCGACGCGTTTTGAGCTTGTAGATCGGCTATTTTTGCTACTTTTGAATTGGAATCCTGAAAAGTAACATTTTTATTTTATTTCAAATGCATTTAGTTATACTTATGTTAACTTTATGAACTTAATACAAATATATTGGACATAAAAAAGACACTAGAATTGTAATACTAGTCATTAAGCTACTAATATAGACTGAAGTAATTAAAGCGGGTCATGTTTGCATGTTTGGAATTGTAACAGCTGAAATCAATGATATATCAGTATTCTGATATTAACCTGCGGGCCGCATTAAGTGAAGGTGGGGGCCGCATGTGGCCCCCGGGCCGCCAGTTGCCCATGTATGAGTTAAAGAGTTAACACTGACCTGGCTCTGTGTACACCTCGGTGAAGTCCCCGGCCACCATGGAGAAGTCAGAGTCAGGCGGCAGACCCTGAGGGTTCACGTCTGGGAAGCGGACGGATCGCGTCTGGTCTGAGGACTTCTTATTGTTGCTGAACTGGTGGATCCACGGGTACAGGGTCAGAGAGTTCACCTTGTCACACCTGAGGGCAGCCGCACCGTGTTATAAGGACCAGTACACAGACTGCTGGGGCACTGCAACACTATGGATCATTCTGGATCACTATGATCAGCTTGGGTCCAGCACTTATATAAAATGAATTAAAACATATTGTTTTCAGCAAGGGGACAGATGGATAGTGATGATGAATTGTGGTAGAATTACAACTTATCTGTTAAAAGGTAGGGTAAGTGATTTAATTTGGTTTAAATGAGTGTAAATAGCTCTATATTGTGATAGTACTCATTCCTATAGAGTGTTTGTTCAGTTGTTGTGACATTTTGCATAATATTATAAGAGTCCAGATGCAATGTTCTCAGCCCCGGTATCTATTGTTTTGGCTACAGCTTGGTTCTTATGACACAAGCAGCTTCTCTCTTATATTGTGTAGAACTACTGTATGATGCCTGTGTTTGACACAGAACTACTTTACCATCGACCTGTGTGTCTGATGTACTTCTCCCAACGATACACTCATTTCAAAAGGTGGTGGTGCTGCTCTAACACATGACATCATGGGAAGAAGTACTTTAGACACACATACAGTACAATCTGACCCTTGGCAGCTATACTTGAAGCTGGACTGATATGAGTTGTACAATCTTTCACCAAATAATGTGTACATATCGTCTATAAAAGTCACACCCTGGTGCATATGATGGTAAAGGAGATTCATAGTTTGAAAAAGTTGAGTGTACGATAACTTGAGTTTGTATGAGTATATATATATATATATATATATATATATATACATATATATGGTCTCTGTCGGGTAGAAACCTCATATGTCCAAAACTGTTCCTTTTCAGGATTCAAATTAGAAAATAGCTTAAGTAGCAGATCTACAAGCTCGAAACGCGTCGCTTCGCGCTGCGTTTCGAGCTGCGCTTCGAGCTGCGTTTCGAGCTTGTAAATCTGCTGCTTTTGATGCTTTTGTGTGACGTAGTATGTATTATGATCAAGTAGGGGTGTTGATTTACGAAACAACACAAAAAGTTTAAATATGGAGATAAGAGGTTTCTGCCCGACAACAATGATATTATGCATTAGTGCAGTGGTTCCCCCGCTCTGCTCCGGTCCTACTGGTTTTACATCCTACCAGGATATAAAACCAGTGGCTACTACGGGTCCATAGATGATTCCCAAAATGACTCCCAAAATGATATGTATTTGGCCACGGACCCCCATCTCAAAATGTTTTGTTCCAGGGACCCCCCAGAAGCAAAGATTTGAGTTACAAATGTTGGCTTTAAAAATATACATTGAAAGATTCAACTGGGGTGGCATTTCAATTCAACTGGGGGCATTTCATTGACTTAATGGCAATATGGCCGCCGTGTGAATATGGTCTATTACCTGTTGAGCACAAAGTTGGAGGAGAACAGCATGAAGAAGCTCCACTCGTTGCCCTGGCAGACGTATCCCAGCCGGGCGATCTCCCAGGCCAGTCGGCCCAGCCCCGCCCCCGGAACCAGCACGCTGACCTTGGACAGATCACTGACACAATAAAATACATACAGTCACATGGAAAACATCTGGTCAACATCTGGTGCTATAGGAGGACTGACTGACACAATAAAATACATACAGTCACATGGAAAACCTCTGGTCAACATCTGGTGCTATAGGAGGACTGACTGACACAATAAAATACATACAGTCACATGGAAAACCTCTGGTCAACATCTGGTGCTATAGGAGGACTGACTGACACAATAAAATACATACAGTCACATGGAAAACATCTGGTCAACATCTGGTGCAATAGGAGGAGGACTGTGTGATGAATTATGCTGCGTTTATGTTTATGTTATACAGTAGAGAAGATGCAACAGGCATGCATATACAGTACATATACAGTACATATACAGTACATATATACATACATATAGTTGTGGTAGCCGATGCTTAATTGATTGAAACAAGACTAGAGCTGTTACGATCGCAAATTTAAGTTGACGATTGATTTTCACACAAATGATTGCGATTAAGGATTTAATTGTGTGCTTGGCGGTGAACATTGGAACATATGAATCACAGTTTTATTTCAGATTGCCTTTTAGGCTTCGTAATCATAGTCATAGTCGTAGTCATATATCTGCACAGGGCAGATATATGACAAATAACTTTAAAAATATTCAAAGAAATTACTGACATATTTAATAATATTATATGGTTACTGTTTCCAACACTTCCAATCGCCACCGACGTCTGTGTAATGGAGAGCCACCTTTAGGTTTTCAAACATGCATGTAAACTCACTGTCGGTCGGCAGGGAAGAGTCTCTGGATCTCCTGGATGAGAGGCTTGTAGCAGGTGTCCCTCTCAGCCTGGCCCGTCTCGCTCCAGTCCCTCACAAACTGCTTGATGGTGGACTTCAGCTTGTCCATGTCAAAGGTGGAGGGCGGACGCACCTTCCTCAGATCGTCCTGGAGAGAGGAAGACAAAATGTCATCAACTTCCTAAAACAGTTTTCTAGCTGCCAGTCGGTGCTCAAAATATTAATCACCTGCAGGACAGTGTTGATTTAGACAGCAGATTTATATTTAGTTTTAGTCATAGCCTTTTCAATACAATTTCATTTAGTTTTAGTCATATTTGAGTCATCTGAAATGTTTTACTGTTAGTCTAGTTTTAGTTGACTAAATACCATCAGATTTAGTCGACTAAATCTACAGTTGATTTAGTCAACTAAAATGTGTTTTGGCGGTGCCGTGATGGTGTCGTAATGGCAGATTTTATACCTATTTGCATGCTGAAAATATCCGATCTACAAGCTCACAACGCGACACGTTGTGAGCTTGTAGATCGGCTATTTTCAGAGCACAACACCAGAGCGCAACCAAACATAAAGGGGGGTTCCAGGGGGTCCCCAGCAAAGTGTGCATCACACAATACAGCATCACAATTAATTTTAGCCACTTTAGCCATGTTTTATACATTGGCTATCAAAGAATAGCAGATATACATTCTCACGGTGTGTGTGTGTGTGTGTGTGTGTGTGTGTGTGTGTGTGTGTGTGTGTGTGTGTGTGTGTGTGTGTGGGGGGGGGGGGGGGAGGAATTTATTGGCACGATGACTAAATTGGGGAGAAGAAGGGGTAACAACATTTTTCACCCAAATCTTCTCTTCTGGGGGTCCCTCCCTTGCACAAACATTCTCATCTGTGTCATTTTACATTTGAGCTATAACCATTATTTTATACTTTGGCTCTTCAAAAAGATAAAGATAAAGATAGAGAAAACTTTATTGTCCATTAAATTGACATGAAATGGAAATTTGTGTTTGGCACACCAGCAGTCAGTTACAACAATAAAACATTACAAAAATACACAGGTGCATTAAAATACTATATAAAAATGCACTCACATTAACACAACAACAGTGGTCATGAGCAGTGGCGATTAGACTATCTAAACATTTTCTTATTTAAAATGTCCACAGCAGTTGGCACAAACGACGTTTTGTAACCCTTCTTTTTTGCTAGTTTTGCCCTAAGCCTCCTGCCCGATGGCAACAAGTCAAAATATAGCAGATCTACAAGCTCATGGCGCGGCACGAGCTCGTTCCGCAGTACAAGCTTGTAGATCTGCAATTTTTTTTCTTAAAGTGACACAGACAGATGCGTTCCTGGATTGAATGGGTTATTATAAAGGTAAAGCGTTAGGTGTGTCTGACCTCCTGGCCGTACTCCATGTTCTCAAACATGTGTTTGCAGTTGCGGACGATGGCCTGCAGCACTTCCTGGTTGTGCTCCACACAGCGGCCAATCAGGGCCAGGTTAGGGAGGACGGCCGGGAGGAGCATCTGGTGTCGAGGCTGCAGACCACGGAAGTGACGCTCCGCCCGCGTCACCTGCTCCTGGACATGGTCCCTGACACGCACACGCACACACACACACACACACACACAGTTATTACAAAGAGCCAGTGTTATTGTGAACAAAAATTATACCCATTCAATCCAGAAACACATCTACAAATGTCTTCTAAATCCTAACAGTTTTATGAAAACCGTATGTTGCTATAATATCAGTGGTTCTCAACTTTTTCATGTCAAGGAGCCCCAAAATTATGTGTATTTGGCCACGGACCCCCATCTCAAAATATTTTGTTCCAGGGACCCCAGAAGCACAGATCAGACTTAAAAACGTTCGCTTTAAAACATATATATATATTCATAGATTTGCACACATTTTCCAAAATGTTCCAAAAAATTGCAGATCTACAAACCACGCTATGAGCTTGTAGATCTGCTATTTTTTGAATAACCAAATAAATCTTGAAATGACACAGATGTGTTCCCGTTCTTAATGGACTAAATAACATCTATTAGACTTTCTATTAGATTAGATCATAAACACTGAAGATAGTTATGAGAAGTGATATATAAATGAGGCTCTACCATTTGGTCAGGACAATAAGTCAATATTATATGGATGTTGTGATAATATCAGACTAGATAACGCATGGGATCATGTGTAATATCTGTAATATGACATGATGACTGTTATCTTCTCCTTGTTTTAAAGGCTGCATTAGATTACACTGACTGTTCTTCTGTTATATTATTAGCTTTGACCCACACTTAGTTATTATATATCATCATACATAATAATACAGCTCATATAATATGGATGTGGGCCTGCCGAGTATTATTTATGAAAATATCTCAGTGTGTGTAAATATTGTGTGTATTAAATCACCATCCATTACAAAACACACAATTGGTCTTAAATATGATGTGATATTTAAGATGGTGGAAGAAGTACTCAGATATGTTACTTAAGTGAAAGTAGCAATACCACAACATAAAAATACTTGTTGCAAGTAAAGGCCTGTGTTCAAAATGTTACTTGATTAATAGTGCAAAAGTATTGGTAAAGTACAAAAATGTTTGAAAATAACCTATATATAAAATAGGGCCAAAGTCGCTAAATGTTTTATAATATATATCTGCAAAGTAACTAATATGTTCAAATAATTGTAGTGGAGTAAAAAGTACAATATTTGCCTCTGAGATAGCCTTAGATAAAGACTCGTATCGTATTTTATCGATTGACATGTTTTATCTCTACTAGAGTCTTAGCTCCACCCCCCCAGTTTCCACTGGAATATCAGCTCCAAAGCCCGTATTTCTCCAAACATATACAAATGCTAAATATAAGGTGATTACCCGGTTGCCCCAAATGTTAACTAGGTGTCCGGAGTCTTAGTGTAATGTATTAGTTCATATGTTTCAATAAAGAAGTGTTTTAATCCCGTCTGTGGCCGAATGTCATTCCCCCTCGTTTACTTCCTGTTTACATTGAGTGTAATTCGGGCTTTCACCGGATGCGCCCCGTCACTACCGCCCATTGAGAACTTCCGACAGAATCGGCCACAGACGGGATTAGAACACTTCTTTATTGCAAAACAGTGAAAAACAATAGCCATTCATTAAGCCCTGTACAAGTTAATAGCCAAAAATAGCAGATCTACAAGCTCACAATGCGTCTGAGCTTGCATATCGGCTGTTTATCGCGATGTTATGCTAGCTCTATTAGCTAACCGTTAGCATCCAGTGTTATTGTTGTTCTACCTGTAATATCTAAAGGCATCGATGACCTTCCAGAAGTGTTGTCTCTCCAGCCTGGCCTCCTGCTCCCTCACCTCCTCCTCCACCTCCTTCCCTAGCTCCTCCGCCTCCTCCTCCAGCCTGGCCTCCTCCTCAGGACTGACTTTCATGAAACAACCATCATGTTGCTCTGCCTCCCCACACACTGCAGCCATGTCTAAAAGAACTACAAACAGACCTGACCAATAGAAACACCAACATTGTCTGCAGCCATGTCTAAAAGAACTACAAACAGACCCGACCAATAGAAACACCAACACTGTCTGCAGCCATGGCTAAAAGAACTACACACAGACCCAGCCAAACACCGTCCAATATATGTCTCCCCACACCAGTGGTGGAAAGTAACTAAGTACATTTACTAAGTACTGTACTTAAGTACAATTTTGAAGTATTTGTACTTTACTTGAGTATTTCCAATTTCCAATACTTTTACTTCTACTCCACTATATCTCAGAGGCAAATATTGTACTTTTACTCCACTACAATTATTTGAAAACTTTAGTTACTAGTTACTTTTCAGATATAAATTATGATATTATGAAACGTACATTAACCACTTTAGCCCTATTTTATAACTAGTACTTTTTCCACCACTGCCCCACTCACTGCATTTAGCCCTGATCCAGAGGCGTTAGTGAGTTCTCTAACGCCCTGCCAGGCGCTCAGCTCGGAAAAGAATTCCACTGCCCCACAAAGGCTCCAACTTTAGTAAAATTAAACTAAAATACTTTGCTACTCACCGAAACAAAGGTTGTTTTGTGTTGTTGAAAGTCTATTCTCCAGGGTGGGAGGCCTCTCAGCACCCCACCTTCTCTATATAATACACTTTTTGGGCAGAAAATAAAATGTGTCCGCCAGATGGAAATTATTGTATTTACTCCACTGCGCCCCCTACAGATCTGGTCAATGGTAATTTATATTGACCAGATCAGATCAGAACATAATACAATGGTATTCCACCATTACATAGTTAAAACAAAACAACAAAAATTATTAAGATTTCTTCACATAACTCCACTAAGATTCTATGAATGATTACATAAGCATATTACTCTCTGGTGAACAAACCAAGACATTATATGTATCCATGTACAAACTAAAACATTTACATCCAATTACAGACAGTCCAAACATTAAACAAGCAAACTGAACGCCCTACTTGATCATGCAGCGTCACACAAAAGCATCAAAAGTAGCAGATCTACAAGCTCGAAACGTGGCGCGAAGCGACACCTTTTGAGCTTTTAGATCTGCTACTTTTGATGTTTTTAAATTTGAATCCTGAAAATTAACAGTTATGGTTTCCACCCGACAGAGACGATGTGGTATACACACCTTTTGTGAGTAATTAACTATAAGGTCCAATTGGACTGTAAAATCTTATGCAATTCATCTTATGGAATGATGCTGAATGCTGAATCCAGTATATGAGGTGCATGGAAATACCTTATATTGTACAATTTGAAATAACCATTTATTAGCAAGTTAGGCTCTAATGCCACGGCAGCGATTCCCGTTCGATTCCCAGACCAGCTCGACCATTGCTCTTTGTCACTCCCCTACTTTCTCCCCCACCTTGACTGTCTCTACACTGACCTATTGAAATGAAGCAGAAATGCCGGAAAAGATAAACATTTAAATTTGAATGCATTTTACTATTTGAAGATCCGGATCTGCAGACCCAGTCCGGGTTTCTTCCTAATAAAAATAGTAAAATCAACAGGAAGTTGACATTTTTATAAAAAAAAAAAAACAGTACTGGGTTTGATGATGTTCCATATTGTCTGAATCAGCGTTGTTTGTGTTCGTTTACGTGCTAAAAGAGTGACTTTGAGAGATGTTTCACCGTACAATGTAAGTCAATGAGGAGCATGTTTTGAATTATCGATTTCTAATCAATGGAGCAATTATTTTTTATTTCTTGTCCACCTTTGGAGTTGGACATCATGGCAAGGTAAATACACAACCCAAACCTCTACCAAAGTGGTCTTGTCCTTTAAGTGATAGAAGCTTCTATATCATGTGACAACAATCTCTCTCTCTCTCTCTCTCTCTCTCTCTCTCTCTCTCTCTCTCTCTCTGAGTGAATCAGGAAGTGAAATTAACGTTTGGGGAGTTTCCAGTGGGAAGCTAGAATCACACACACACACACACACACACACACACACACACGCACACGCACACGCACACGCACACACACACACACACACACATACACACACACCATTTGCTGATTTCAACAAAACTAATTCACATTTATGTGTTTCCACTGCAAGACAAAAAGCTCAATAATGCTGATGACTGTTTTACTTCATAATTATGTAACAACTCAACTCAACTGAAACTGTATTTATAGCACATTTAACATGACCATGTCAACCAAAGTGCTGTAAAGACAAAAACAATACAATATAAACAGACATAAGCAAATGTAGCCAGGGCACTTAGGCCCGGAAACAGAATACCAGACTACGCTACCCTGGGAGTTTCACTTGTATGGAGTGTGGACATAAATAAATTGTTAAAATGTCTGTCAGTCTGTCTGCCTGTCTGTCTGTCTGTTTCAACTTTTAAATTACTTCAGATTTAAAGTGTCCATATTGACATGAGCAACACGTTGACATTACCAACAAGAGTCAAATAAAACAAACAATAAATAAATATATAATTATGTACAGTCTGTCAGGTTGTTGACATCAACATGTCTCTCTAGTAACTGGTGATGTTTAATCAAATAATAATTCTGATTGGCTGCTGGTTGAATCAGGAAGTGAAATTCAAGTTTGAGTTTCCAGTCAGAAGCTTCACACACACACACACACACACACACACACACACACACACACACACACACACACACACACACACACACACACACACACACACACACACACACACACACACACACACACCTCTCATGTGACACTATATGATCACATGACCAGTGTGTTTTTAAAGACATTTGATGGTTTCAGCAGTGAGATGTAATGAGGCTTGGATTGATGTTTAATGAACATGAACAGCATTTTACCAGCAACGCTGAACACACACACACACACACACACACACACACACACACACACACACACACACACACACACACACACACACACACACACACACACACACACACACACACACACCTCTGAAGTAACACTTTGATCACGTGACGTGATGGTTTCATCAGTGAGATGTAATGAGGCTTGGATTAGAGGAGCGTCTGTGAGTTCAGTTTACAGAGGTTCCCTGTTTGATTCCTGACTCCTCCTGGCTTCATGTTGAAGTGTCCTTGAGCAAGGCACTGAACCCCTAACTGCTTCTGATGAGCAGGTTGGAGGAAAGCCTGGTATTCATTCTAAAACTGAGCCCTGTGATCCGGTTTAGAAAAAAGGATAAAAAACAATCGTGTTCCAGTGGTTGGTTCTTGTTGGTGTCACATTGTTTTTGTTCCCCACATAATGTGAATCAGTTCGTTTAGTCTTGCTAGTCGCGCTACGAGTTAGAATAAAAGATGAACATACCAAACCATTATTATACCAAAAAGAAACAAAACAATTATACCAAACTAAACAAGTTTTAAACTAGGGGAATCATTTTGGAGGCGCACGGCGCTGGAGGTTCCGGTCGTGGGTTCCGGCCGCCTGATGACGTAAAGTTATTTCCACTCCAGACCGGACCAGAAACCTGAAAATGGTATTTGATCCCAGGCTACCTTTAACCACTCTGATGCTCCAAGATGTCACCTTTGACCTTTGAACAAGAAGATGTGGTTGAGTTATTAGGTCAAATGTCACTCCTTTGTGTGAGAATGTAGAACACCTTAGCTTATAAATGATTAAAAGTAAATGAATAGACTAAATAGACTTTTACTGCACAGCCTTCCAATCCAACGGTCTCTGAGTTCTGTCCATATGAAGTGTTAAACACTGTGTAACACTGCTGTAGAACCATATGTGTGACATTCAGTTTATTTGGTGAGACTATTCTCTTACCAGACCTGAACAGTGTTTGTGTAAAGTTTGGTGTGGATTGGAACCCCCCACCCGTTGCCCTCCAACAGCAACTACATGGGAAACATTATTTATTTTATTCATATTTTAAATAATCTGTAATCACTTCAATCTGAAGTGATGAACTTTAACCTTTAGCCTCCCATCATGTCTCATCTGAAAGCTTTTAATTAATTACAACATTTTACTTTCTTTCTTGTGTTTCTCTTCAACAGAATCAGAATCATCTTTATTGTCACATCACAGGTTAAAGGTGTAAAGAAGTGGGTGACATTATTTTTTTGTGCAGCTCCATCGTTTTAGTTATTTTCAGAAAGAGAAAGAAAAGAAGACGGGGGGGGGGCAAGGAGAGAATAAAAGATGAATTAAACAAAGATATTTACATACTGTATGTACATAAATAGCATAAGGTAAAGCATGTACATGAGGAGACATAAGGTG
Source organism: Gymnoscopelus braueri (assembly GCF_963280865.1). Classification (NCBI taxonomy): domain Eukaryota; kingdom Metazoa; phylum Chordata; class Actinopteri; order Myctophiformes; family Myctophidae; genus Gymnoscopelus; species Gymnoscopelus braueri. The sequence goes on along the minus strand of NC_137608.1, from coordinate 52,107,286 downwards.
CATAAGGTACAGTATGTACATGAGGAGACCTAAGGTGCATAAGGTGCAGTACATGAGGTTAGACATAAGGTGCATAAGGTACAGTATGTACATGAGGAGACATAAGGTGCATAAGCATTAGCTATATACCATACATGATTATGTGCAATAATCCAGACTGTCGTCTTTCTGGAAACAGATGATGTAACATCATATCTTTAATCTGATTGGCTGATTCTTCTGAACTAAAGAACGAGTCCTCCTTCATTCTCTTTCAGACTCCAGAACTTCTCTTTCAGTAAACATCTGTTTATTCTGATCTGTTTATTCTAATCTGTTTATTCTGATCTGTTTATTCTAATCTGTTTATTCTCATCTGTTTATTCTCATCTGTTTATTCTCATCTATTAAATTCAGTTCATTTTTGATCAGTGATGATGAAGATTACAGCCACCCTCCTCATCCTCTCCTCTGTACTTCATGTCAAAGCGATCCCAGGAAGTAAGTACATAATATTTATGTTATTATATAATATATATCTACTTTTATTATATAAAAACAAATATGAACAATGCACAATACAAACAAATGACTTCCACGCACGCTTGCACGCACAAACGCACACACACACACACACACACACACACACACACACACACACACACACACATGCACGCATCCTCATACACACACACACACACACACACACACACACACACACACACACACACACACACACGCGCGCACGCACGCACACGCACGCACGCACGCACGCACGCACGCACGCACACACACACACACACACACACACACACACACACACACACACACACACACACACACACACACACACACACACACACACACACACACACACACACACACACACAGACACACACACTCCTTTTACCTGTACAGTATTGAATCTTGAATGTTGGTCCAAATACATAAACATTAAAAAATATGTTAGGAACTGTTGCTGTGACATCATGAAAAAAAAGATCTGTATGAATTACTTTCATAATAAATACATTAAAACATTTGAATCTGTTTCAGTGTGAATAAAACGTTTGACAGGAAGCTACTTTTAATTTCCAACCTTTCACTTCATATAAGAACCAAACATGATTGTTTAACATGATGATTATGTGTTATTGTCACTGTGAAGAAGTTTGTTGTTGAATTTAATTTCATCTTTGTTTTTTTTTCCAGTGTTCCATGAGGAGATTAAACTCCTTGGCTGTTCAGACACAGTTAAAGACCCATATAAAGAGGTCATGATGGGACTGGATGGTGAAGTGATGTTCTACGCAGACTTCAACAAAGGGAAGGACGTGGTGGCTCCGTTTGTGGCTCCAATGACCTTCCCAGGAGGTTATGCTGCAGATTTGGGTGATCAGGCGTTCTGCAAATCCCAGCTAGACACCATTCGCACTGCCTTGAAGAAACCACCAGTGAAAGGTACATGAATACTATTAACACAGTTATTAACTTAAACGGTTGAACACACACACACACACACACACACACACACACACACACACACACACACACACACACACACACACACACACACACACACACACACACACACACACACACACACTTCAATTTATTCATTTCATTTTCAATTAAAAGACATGAATCATGTCAAAATCCAAGATAATACGATTATACAACAGTTACCATCCAAATAAAACACATCAAAATTCCTTCGACTCTATTAAAACAAAAATGTTATTAATTAAGTACCGTACTTAAGTACAATTTTGAGGTATTTGTACTTTACTCAAGTATTTACAATTTCTAATACTTTTACCTCTACTCCACTACAGTACATGACATCTCAGAGGCAAATATTGTACTTTTACTCCATTACAATTATTTGAAAACGTAGTTACTAGTTACTTTGTAGATTTTGATTATTATTACAAAACATACAGTAACAACTTCAGCCCTATCGGCCATTTGAAAATAGCCGATCTACAAGCGCGAGGCATTGTGAGCTTAGATCTGCTATTTTCAAAAGATTTGTATTCATTTGAAAACTTGAAATTGGACATTTTGTACAATGAGTACTTTTACTTTTGATACTTTAAGTACAGTATTTCTACATTGCAGTATTGATACTTTTACTTAAGTAAAACCTTTGAGTACTTTTTCCACCACTGAAGGCTGGTAGAGTGTGTTGTTAATGTTGTTTTATGTTCGTTTAATTAATCAATTCATATAAAAAGTTGCGTGCATGTGACCCGCACCGCATAGTGCACCCCCCCCCCCCCCCCCCCCAGCGCACCATAATGACATTTTTAATTGTCTATTTCCAGATGGATATGTGTACTATGTGGCTGCCCGCTGTGTGTTTAACTCCAGTGAGCTGAAGGACATACAGTACATACTGTCAATGAATTTCGATGGTGATGAGTTCATCAGGTGGGACAGTAGAGTAGATCAGTGGGTTGGATACACTGAGTTTGGTGTGAAGAACGCAGAGCGCATCAATAAAGATCCTACAAGACTGGCTGTGAGGAGAGCAGAACGAGAGTCATTCTGCAAACCCAACGCTGAGAGCGCCTACTCCTCTGTTCTGAACAAGAGAGGTGAGCTGATCTCAGAGCAGCACTCAACACTCATCACCTCATAAACTATAACATGAAATCACATGATTCCATTCAGAGATGATTAATGGTGTTAATATTGATCTGATAATGATTATAAAACATTACTTAATCTGCTGAGAAACATTTCAGATCCTCATGATTTATACTGTAGTGTATCCTAACACGCTGTCACACAGTGGAAATAGCAGATCTACAAGCTCACAACATGTGGTGTCACCATCGTACACCGAATAAAAATGAAACATATAGATCTATTTCTGAGTGTTTTCACCTACATATAATGATCTGCCTAAAACAGAGACACCAGGATTAATGTTTTTAAATTAACTTTAAAAAGAACCATGCAGGCTAAAACACATCTCTATACACTTCATTTCACCACCTGATTTTATATTTTAATGATTGTCTTTACTAGTTTGTTTTGTATGTTTTTTATTACAATATTGTACAGAAGTATGTGTATTGTTTTGTTTGTTTTTACTCTTATTCATTTGAGCAATGTTCATTAAATGATATTGCTGGTTTATTGTTGTTTATGAAAAGCACTGTGTAACTGTGAATTATCTAATATGTTTAAATTATGTTATATAAAATTCTATGTTGTAGAAAACGGTAGACTATTGTAGAATCTACAGTACTCTATGAAACGTTGTTCTCTGGTGCCATCTGGTGGCCAAACACTGACATTTACAGTTACAATTTACAATGCAGGCATTTATCAGACGCTCTTAATCCAGAGAGATTCACAGTAAGCAAGGAAAACACAAGTTAATACATCAAATATATAGAAATAGTAATCTAGGATCATAGGTAAACCAAGAATCTATCATCAGTTTAAACAGTATAATATCAAAAACATTTTGGCTGGTTGAAGACCAAGTGCGTGCAGCTTTCTGGATCATTATAATCATTCATTATCATCATTATGATCATGATAATGACATTTTTCTATGACGGTTATATAATAATAATAATAATAATGATAATAATAATAATATTTATTTTTATTATACATTTTACTTATTTATCCAGTGGAGCCCAAAGTGAGACTGAAGTCAGAGACTCCCCCTCGTCGTGGTGAACACACTCACATGCTGAGGTGCAGCAGCTACGACTTCTATCCTAAAGTGATCCTGGTGACCTGGTGGATAGGGAAAGAACCTTTGACCTCTGGCCTCTCCTCTACCGATGAGCTGTCTGATGGAGACTGGTACTACCAGTACCACTCCTACCTGGAGTACACACCCAGGTACACACCTAACAGACACCTATACGTAGAAATACACACCTAATAGACACCTATACATTTATTCTTTAAAAATAAAACAAGTGTTACTCACTTGCTGAAAATGGCCCATTAATTGGTAGGCTAATATTAAGTCTCACACACACACACACACACACACACACACACACACACACACACACATACACACACATACTAAGTTTATTCTGCCTCTTGCCTTCCTATTTTTTCTGCAATGGGGAGGGAATAGTGGAATACACAATAAACACTAGAGTGGAGGAGAGCCCAGCGGGGCATTCACGCTCCTACACAAAAATAGTCAAACTTTTTTTTTCTCCAAAAAACTAAATAACAACAAAGATAACGGATCAATGTCGAATCGCGGCGCGTTTCAACGTGTAGATCGTCTACTTTCGCAATCTGTCCTAATAGTGCTAATTAATGAGCGGCGTGACTCATTTTGGTGCCCCCTCTGCACCCTGGTGCGTGGGCCCCCCCTCTGCACCGTAGTCCCCCCCCCTCTGCACCGTGGTGCCCCCCCCTCTGCACCGTGGTGCCCCCCCCCTCTGCACCGTGGTTCCCCCCCCTCTGCACCGTGGTGCCCCCCCCTCTGCACCGTGGTGCCCCCCCCTCTGCACCGTGGTGCCCCCCCCCTCTGCACCGTGGTGCCCCACACACTGTGCGTATAGATACTGATCATCCTCCTCAGATAGAAAACATGCTGTGCTTTTTGAAGAGGATCATCAGCAGAAAAATGTGTGTGTGTGTGTGTGTGTGTGTGTGTGTGTGTGTGTGTGTGTGTGTGTGTCTTACAGATCAGGAGAGAAGATCACATGCATGGTGGAACATCCCAGCCTGACCGCGCCTATCAAGATGGACTGGGGTCAGTTACTGTAATCTACTCTATTCTACTGTAATCTACTGCATTCTACTGTACTCTACTCTACTCTACTCTACTCTACTCTACTGTAATCTACTGTAATCTACTGTATTATACTGCATTCTACTGTAATCTACTGTAATTTACTGTACTATACTGTAATCTACTGTAATGTGTTATACTACACTCTGTTTTATGGCAATGGTCATGGTAATGGTCTAGTGGTTAGAGTGTCTGCCCTAAGATTGAGAGGTTGGAGTTCAATCCCTGGCCGGGTCATTCTAAAGACTATCAAAGTGGGACCCAATGCCTCCCTGCTTGGCACTCAGCATCAAGGGTTGGGTTGGGGGGGTAAGTCTCTGTGACTAGAGTCACATCAAGGGTTGGGTTGAATGTTCAAAGATCATAAAATAATGGTTATAGCTCAAAACTAAAATGACACAGATGATTCCATGTCAGAGTCAGTCAAGGAGAAGGTATTCTAATCTACTGTAATAATATAATGAATATAATATCATATTTGTATTGTCAGATGACTCCACGCCAGAGTCAGTGAAGAACAAGGTGGCCATGGGAGCATCAGGTCTGGTTCTGGGTCTGGTCTTGTTCCTGTCTGGATTCATCTACTTCCAGTGGAAGAAACGAGGTGATTAGCATGTTTAATTAACATGTTTGATAAACATGTTAAATTAATAAATCTACTAACAGTGAAAGAAATTAGGTCATATCAACAGAGGATCACATGACATGTGGAACCCTCACAGAAATGCAAACAAACAAACATGTAAAGCCACAACCTAAATTGGTTTATATTGGTTTAGAACCTTAACCAGTTTAGACCAGTTTAGACGACCTTGTTAGAGGTCAAAGTGTCTTCTATGTTGTCACATTTAGTCTTAAATAAGAGTCAAATGTTCACATTAGTTCTGATGCAACATGTGACCCTGATGACTGAACCCTAATGTTGTTGTGTTATTGTGTTGTGTGTACATTTATGCATTTTATCGAGAAATACACACAATACAGTACATAGGATGTATCTGTGTGTCTGTTTTAACGGTCTCTCTCTCTTCTTCAGGTCGTATTCTGGTGCCGACAACCAATGATGAGAATCTTTAGACTCCACACACCCAGGTTCACTTCCTCTTTCTTTTTACTAAACTTTTTAATATATACATATATACAGTTTTAATGTATAAAAGTGTATAAAACGAGAAAACATACACAAAACAACATGCTTGTGTAAGAAGTGAAACAACTAGCCTGGTAAACCATCCCGGTCGTGTGAATTCACATTATCATGTGTCTTCTGCTTAATCATTTGAACAAAACATTTCAGTGAACTGTACCCAATGATTCAGTACATTGAACACAATATTTCAGTGAACTGTACCCAATGATTCAATACATTGAACACAACATGTCAGTGAACTGTACCCAATGATTCAGTTCATTGAAAACACTGATCATTCCATCACTAGCAGGATCAAAGACAGAACCTTGTGGTCCAAAGGAGAGTGTTCTACCAACTGAGCTGCCCTTCCTACTAAGATACACTATTGACAAAGTATTGGTCAAATGTTGTTTGAATGGACTGAGTTGTTTCTACTTTGATGGTTACTGTAGTTGCAGGGAGGGTGCTGGGAGGTTAGGTTTTTAAGTAGTTTACTAATAACTTGTTCATGATCTATTAACTATTTATAGCATAGTTGTAAATCATTAACCAACTGTTATGAATAACACATCTTTTTTTAATTTAAATTAATAATTTATGAATGATTAATTTACTATTATAAGGGAAGGTTATTCTAAAGTGTTAACATGTTCACACAGTTAATATATTCTGATTCTTATTGGTCTATTGTCTTTTCACAGAACACCTGGGTGTGAGAGGAAGAAATACATGTGTGTCCAATCAGCTTTTAAATAGTCGTAACAGCAGCACAATGATGACATCATCAACCTTTTAGGGTTAAGGTTAGGTTTAGGCATAGTTTTTGTGAATTTAAAGGTTAGTGTTAAGGTTAAAGTTAGGTTTATAGGCATAGTTTCTCTGAGGTTATGGTTAGGGTTAAGGTTAGGTTTAGGCATAGCTGTAGTATACAACCCTCGTAGACGTATTTATGATTCTGACGTCTTCAATCTACGAGAGTTGTAGGGTTCACGCCCCATGGAGACCTGGACTTTCAGCACTATGCCCCGTAGACACCCCAAACATGTACAAATGTGAAAATAAAGGTGCTTACCCCCAAGCCCCAAATGTTAACTGGCTCTACGGGGTAGTAGTGTAATGTAATAATCCATATCTTTCAATAAAGAAGTGTTTTAATGCCGTCTGTGGCCGAACGCCATTTTTTCACCCTCGTTTACTTCCTGTTTACATTTAGTGTAATTCCGGGTTCCACCGGATGCGCCCCGTCACTACCCGTCACTACCGCCCATTGGGAACTTCCGACAGAATCGGCCACAGACGGCATTAAAACACTTCTTTATTGAAAGATATGGATTATTACATTAAACTACTACCCCGTAGAGCCAGTTAACATTGGGGGCTTGGGGGTAAGCACCTTTATTTTCACATTTGTACATGTTTGGAGTGTCTACGGGGCATAGTGCTGAAAGTCCAGGTCTCCATGGGGCGTGAACCCTACAACTCTCGTAGATTGAAGACGTCAGAATCATAAATACGTCTACGAGGGTTGTATACTACAGCTAGTTTAGGCATATTGTTTGTGAAGTTAAAGGTTGGGGTTAGGGTTAGGTTTAGGCATATTTCTTTGTGAGGTTAAAGGGGTTAGGGTTAAGTTTGGGTTTAGGCATAGTGTTTGTGAGGTTAAAGGTCAGGGTTTAGGCGCCACCTGGGCGACACACCAAAGGAAATGGGAGTCCCAATTAGTGTGGGTGGTTCATCAAATGACTTTGTATAGTTTCTGTCGTCAGAAAACACAAACATAATATTTCAGTTCTAAACTATATTGAAACATTAAATAAATGATCACACACACAATCAGAGTTCTTCATAACATTAATATTAATATCCATCTGAATGGAAGTCAGTCAGCCATGTTTGTGAAAAAGGTTTTATTATTCTATAATTGACCATAAGTCATTTATTCTGTAATCATTTATAGTGTGTGATAATGAATGTGTTAAGATCATTATGACATGGGTGGACCTAGACCCTCTAGGGTGGTCTGAGGTGATGGGTGGACCTAGACCCTCTAGGGTGGTCTGAGATGATGGGTGGACCTGGACCCTCTAGGGTGGTCTGAGGTGATGGGTGGACCTGGACCCTCTAGGGTAGTCTGAGGTGATGGGTGGACCTGGACCCTCTAGGGTGGTCTGAGGTGATGGGTGGACCTGAACCCTCTAGGGTGGTCTGAGGTGATGGGTATACCCGGGTCCACCCAAATTAGACAATGGTGGTCCGCCACAGTCTATGAAATTAATGGGAAACACTGATGACATGCAATCATTTATATTAAGTAATGATTTATATGTAATGATTTATATGTAATCACTAATCACGAGCAGGGGAGCAGATCTCATTACAATTTAGGAGGGAACCACAAACAAGGAATCTTCTCATGATCAATAATATCACCAACATAGAGCTAATGCTAGGATTCTAAACTAACTAATAATGGTCACAATGATTACAGTTTGTCTGACATTTGGTATAAAAAACTAAACACCAAATCCATGTTCAATGCATGAAACAAACTATAATGTTATGATGTTATGATGTAAATAATCCATTATAGGTTGACATCACGTGATTTAACAACAAACACATTAACATGGCTCCATGTTTAACTGCAGGACTTACAAACATTGATACTTTCACATTAATTCATCATTTGAGATTCGATTTGATTTTGGTAAAAGATATACGAGCAAAATCACAAAACAACTTAAACCTAGGATAACACATTAAAGCGTAATGAAACACTTGTTTCCAATGTGGTCCTGCAGCATAACTAAAAATAAATAGTCCAATAAATGTATTTGAATTCCCATGAGGTTTTAATTATTAATTTTAATTATGTTAATAAGGAGAATGAGCGCTCTGTGTTGTGACAGTGACACGATGAGAGTTAATAACAGAAAGGTTGTGCAAACTTTACAAAAATAAAGAACAAAATATGTGTCTATTTCAGACAGTTTAGATATTCCTTGGTCAGTATTATTTATCTTTCCGTTTTTCAGCTCCACTGTTGTGTTTCTATCCGTTCATATTGGCTGAACTTCACTCATTAAACTAGTTAACAGCTCTGTGGACAAGTGATGATGATGATGATGAAGCTTGTAGATTCATTTATTTGGCTGTTGTTGATGATCAGGACACACGGGTAGAAAAAACAAAACCTTCACAAAGTATTGTGTTTACTGTATGGGAGAATGATTTCAAAAGTGGAATCAGCTTCTATTAAATATAGATTTTAAATGATATCATTTATTTAAAGATACTTTATTGGAGGAACATGTCAGACATGTCCCCTCCTTCCCCCCTGGGATCTGCACCCCTGATCATGAATGGTTTGAAGTTCAGATGTTATTTTGGCTTTAATTTGCTTGGTTTGAATGGAATGTCATAATATCAATAAATGAATAAGAAACAAATTGGGCCTCATGTTTTCTTAAATTTCACTCATACATATCGGTTTTACGTACTTCTTGGATAATTCTCATAGCGGCTTCGGATCTGGTCAAACAATCAGCTGATTATCAGTTTTATAGTATGTAATGACTGTAATGGTACTCATTATGCAGTATGTCCCATTTCACAAGTTCTCAAAGAAAAAACGTCGCATCGCGACGCATTGTGAGCTTGTAGATCGGCTATTTTCAAATGTCCTAAATGTATATAGGGCTGAAGTGGATAATGTATGTTTTGTAATGTAACCTCCTGGCCAAAATAGGGATTACTAAAATACATAAAAACTACTGACTACACCAGTTGGAATTTCACCAACAAGCCAATTAAGGCTTAACATAAAAAGGGGGTTGTTTTATAGAGCTTTAAAACTGGGTTGGGGACTTTAGTGAAGACACCATGATTGACAAATTATAACATTTATTTCACATTAAATAGATATACACACAAATTAGGCCACTGCCAATATGAAACTGAAACCTCTAACACAATCACATTTTTGCCTCCATACGGTGCATCATTAAGAGCAGGTAGAACACAAATAAACACACAATTAGTAGACTATACTGCACTCAACAATGCCCTGACATGGCATCAAGGTGAGCAGTTCAGAGGACCAATACATTAATATAGTGGGTAAAAACAATAAAATAATTCCATACATACTTAACATTACGTGCACGTAATACAATAAACATTCTTACCCAGGTGAGCAGAGTGAAGTGCACCTTAATGCAGAAACCTGCCTCACACAGGAGTGTAAGTGCACATACATGTGCAACATCATTACACAGTGACACTCAAATCAGTTAGCCTTATTTCACTTCAGAATTACGATGAGCATTAAAAACATATTGGTGACACTGGGGCACACTCTACTCAATGAAGTCAACTCTCCTACCCGGATACTACCGTCAGGAGAAGGCGTGCTCTATAGATGTATGTGTTAAAAAAACAAACAGAGGGATTCAGACAACAGTGTACCGGAAAAAGACGGATCGAAACAACTATCTTCATTTTTCTAGCTATCACCCTTCTAGTCTAAAAAGAGGGTTACCGTATAGCCAAATGTTAAGACTTAAAATAATCTGTAACAGTGAATCTGATTTTGATAGTCAGTCTACAGAAATGTGCAGTAGGTTTAGAGAAAGGCGTTATACCGAAAATATTTTAACTAATAGTAAGTCTAAAATCAAGCCCCTTGATAGAACCAGTCTCCTTGCTCCTAAATCTTCTTTTGCTTTAAACAGACAACCTATAGTTAGGGCAGGTACACACTGCAGGAGATTTGGTCCGATATTGCTGTCGCAGACCTTTTTTGGCGCTCGCCGACAAAACCTCCCGATCTGACACAGATCGGCCTTTGATCGGCGAGCTAATGCTCGCTTGTGTGTGAAAGGCTCCGCGAGACGATATGGCCGCGATTATCCGCTCTGCGACGGCTTTCCGACCGTTTTCAGATAACTACCATGTTAGATATTCAGCTCTGTCTGGGACAGGACAGCAGACAATATCATACAATATGAACGGGGCTGCGACCACCTTGCGAGGAGATGCACGCTACAGCCAATGAGAGCACATTACAGCCACCGTGGCTATGGAAGGTCGGTGGACCTGTCCACAACAAACAGATCCCCCACATAGTTATTGTCCAGTCCTGTATTAAGTTAAACATTATTATAAAACAGAATGAGAGTGAGCGAGCGTGCTTGAAGGGGGCTGTTTATTTGAGACTATTGCACAGAGATAGAGAGAGAGAGAAAGACACACACAGAGAGCGAGCGATCTGTATGTATGTGTGTGTGTGTGTGTGTGTGTGTGTGTGTGTGTGTGTGTGTGTGTGTGTGTGTGTGTGTGTGTGTGTGTGTGTGTGTGTGTGTGTGTGTGTGTGTGTGTGTGTGTGTGTGTGTGTGTGTGTGTGTGTGTATGTGTTTGTCTGTGAGTGTTGCCAGATTTTGCGAGAGAAATAAGCAACCAGGTTTGTGAAAACAAGCCCAACAAGCGACTATGCATGAAGCCTATATACAAATACATTGGATACTTGAAAATAGACGATCTACAAGCTCACGTTGTAGATAGGCTATTTTTAAAGAAGAAATCTTGGGGGGGAAAAAAATTTAAATATTTTCCAAATCCACACAGATCTTGTATGGGGGTCTATGGCACAACATATTTTCAGAAGGGGGAGTTCTGCGCCTCTGCGGACAAATATTAATTTGGGGGTCCTTGCCATGAACATTTTTGAGAACAACTGGTTCAAACAACATTAGGAAACAAGGCCAAAAAAGCAACTACACTTTCAAGCAACTTTACAGAAAAAACATCCCAAAGTCGCTTATAATAAGCGGACATGGCAACTCTGTCACTGACTGCTTCTGCGCACTTGACGTGCGAGAGAGTGAGAGAGAGATCGAGGGGCATATCACGGGATACGTCGATTAAAATGAATTGGAATAAACACAAATGTATGTATTGGGTCTGACTCTGGAGATAGCATCCTAGTGAACTATCCTACAGTGTGTAATCCCTGGTCGGGGATCAATCTATAGTGTGAAAACCACAACGATATATGACAGCCGATTTCAAGAAATAAACTCCTGCAGTGTGTAATCACGTCATCACGTCAAACCAAATACATCCACTTGAGCCACTTGCACCTCTGTCCCATGCACTACGCCATGGGACAGATGTGTTCCTCCAGCTCCGTCAGACCTGCGTCAGGCAGCATCAGCAGCATGGAGTAGGAGTTGTTGAAGGGTAAACGGAGGACAGTGGTGGACATAGTAGACATCGAAGAAGTCCTCTGTGTTCATCATCTGGACTGGAACCTGCAACAACATAAACCATGTGGATCATTATTAGAAGAGCCCGACCCATGACATGTTTTTTTTTGGGGTCCAATGCCAATCCCGGCAAAACACTGCTGCTGCTGCTCGTCCCTGTTCACAGCAATGTAGTAGCTGTAGGTATAAAGTTCAGAACCCAGAGCGGAGCCGCATTAAACGGGCCACCAATGTTTTTATGAAGTATTTTGTTGATAGATCAACAGTTTGTTCATAGAAGCACCGTCATGACTTACTGTCATGCAGTGGTGGGAAAAAAACGTTAATTTCAGTGAACGAACGATTTCGTTCACGTTCACGGCAATGATCCGTTCAAATGATTCGTTCAAATGATTCGTTCATGTCTAATGAAACATAACTCGGCCGCACGCTGTCAGTCTGTCACGGGAACAGCCCGCCTTCCTCCCGTCCTGTGTACAGGGGGAGGAGGAGGGGGGGCATGAACGAAAGCGGGAACGTAACAGCTTCAGGAAGCGATTTCAAGCAAGTGTGAACAGGCTTGCCCATTGCTTTCTTCTATTTCCCCCTGATTTACATAAACATACAGTATTTCTATTGTTTATGTGGTTATTATCTTAATGAACAGTGAGAAGCATTGCAATAGTGAACTATAAGATACAATACAAAACAAATAGGTCTAATTGGTGGTTACCAAACAAACTAATAAAAAGCCATTCAGTCAGACAGTAGTGTTACCTGGGTTGTTGCATCCACATTAAACTGCTCCTCCTTGGTGTCTGCAGGGTCAAAGGGAGTCTGCCATTTTCCTGTTTGACAGAAAACAATGTAGAAACAACAATGACAATAGTGAGACGAGATTTAAATGAGGGAAGGTGACTGTAGCCATGAGAGTGTGTGTAAGGACCACTAGAGGTCCAAAGGGGTCCCAGAGATTAAAGAAATGTTATCAAATGGGGATTAAACAAATGTTATCAAACAGGGGTCCATGGCCTAATCATACTAGGGGTCCTTGAAAAAGGTTGGAGATTAACCCTACCCATGGTTAGGTTGATAATAACTAGTTAACTGTTTTCATTTCTGTCTGGTATATGAATTGAATGACGGCTGAGAGATGACATCTCTTACCTTTGTAGTATATGTAACTAATGAGATACATGATAGTAGCAGGATCCAGGTTTTCCACTAGTTGGTCTATCTTGCCGTGGGTCTTCTCCCCTACATACTTGTTGATGGTAGCAGCACTCTCTGTGGGATTGTAAAGTCCCCATCGGCCAGGTAGGACTGACTCAGGGTCTGCAGGAACTCAGCCTGTGGCTTGAACTTATTGTCCACAAACGCAGCGGTTCCTGCACTGATGTCTTCTGATGAAGTCTTGTCGGCTGCGGTCAGAAGTCCATGGAAGGCCTGGTCTACGTCAGCCTGGTTCAGTACGGAGCTGTTGAAGCCCAGACCACTGAAGAGCTGCTGGTGGGTTTGGCCCCGGGCCCCTACAGACAAGGCTGCCAGGGCCAGGCTGACACTTGCGGGTGAGAAGAAGACGTTCTTGCCTTGGTTGTCCGTCTGAGCGGCCAGTTGCCTGTACAGGTTGAAGGCAAAGCCTTTGTTTGCTGATGTCACCTCGGAGAGGCTGTTTGCAGCCTGGTCTGCAGCGTTATCTGAAGGTGATGAGTTAGATGTGTTAACCACTTAAACCCTTTACTTCCTCCTCCTACGACAAATAGCAAAGATATCTGATTTACAAGCTCACAACACTTCGCATCATGATGCATTGTGAGCTTGTACAACTTTTATGTTTTATTATTATTATTATATTATATTATTATTATATTATAATATATATAAATATAATAATTGCTCCTCGGAGCACAGGTCTACACCAGGCCAGGTAGTAGAAGTGAAACTTAGCCAATCAGGATGTAATATGAAAAATCTGACAGATCCGTCTTGATCACATGACTATAGAGATAATGTTTACCGATTCGCATGATGTTCGGACACAATCTGTAGGAGTAATATCAAAAACTTGTTTTGGAAAAATCGGCCTACTGGTGGCGCTATAACAGGACAATGTGAAAAGGGTGGCATTTCTTCCTCGGCCTAGTGCGAATGTGCGTGCAATGTTTCACGGCAATCGGACACTGCATTCAGAATTTGAGGCATTTTGTTCAAAACAGGCTACTCCTGCAAACTTTGGAAACCAATCTTAGCCAATCAGGATGTAATGTGAAAAATCGGACAGATCAGTCTTGATCACATGTCTATAGAGATAATGTGTATCGATTTGCGTGATGTTAGGACTAAATCTGTAGGAGTTATATGAAAAGATGTGTTTTGCAAAAATCAGCCTCCTGGTGGCGCTATAACAGGTGAAACATTTGGGGCAGAGGTTCTGCTCTGGCATCAAAGTGTGTGTGCTCAGTTTCATGCCGATTGCGCCAACGGTGCCGGAGATTAGCTGTACACGGACGGACGGACGGACGGACGGACGGACGGACGGACGGACGGACGGACGGACGGACGGACGGACGGACGGACGGACGGACGGACGGACGGACGGACGGACGGACGGACGGACGGACGGACGGACGGACGGACGGACGGACGGACGGACAGACAGACAGACAGACAGACAGACAGACAGACAGACAGACAGACAGACAGACAGACAGACAGACAGACAGACAGACAGACAGACAGACAGACAGACAGACAGACAGACAGACAGACAGACAGACAGACAGACAGACAGACAGACAGACAGACAGACAGACAGACAGACAGACAGACAGACAGACAGACAGACAGACGGATGGACGGACAGACAGACAGGGGCAAAAACACTCCCCTTCTCTCCCCATTTCCTGTCAGGCTAAATAAAGGCATAAAAGCCCAAAAATAAATCTAAAAAAAAAAGATCTGTTACCTTCATGTCCTGCATGGTGATGACCTGTACCCACACACACCAGCGCTGATAGAATCCACACCAACACGGCTCCTTGCATCATGGTGAACTGAGACAAAGGTTCAAAAGGCGCCCATCAGTCAATAGTTCACTCACTGTTAACTAAACAAACCTTTCTCTGTCTGGAACCACCATGAATGTGTACTACTAGTCCAGGGGTTCTCAACCTAAAGGTTGGTTTCAAGTGATATTTTTTGTTAAATCAAAAAGTTATTTTGTTAAAAGGTTAAAACAGGAGTGGGCAACTTTGATGATGTAGAGGGCCACTATATTTCCACACTCACTCCAGAGGGCCTTTTTGCATATACTGTCGGGGCATTCTATGTCACACAAAAGTAGCAGAAATAGCCGATCTACAAGCTCAAAACGCGTCTTAGCGCGACACGTTTTGAGCTTGTAGATCGGCTATTTTTGCTACTTTTGAATTGGAATCCTGAAAAGTAACATTTTTATTTTATTCCAAATGCATTTAGTTATACTTATGTTAACTTTATGAACTTAAATACAAATACATTGGACATAAAAAAAGACAATAGAATTTTAATACTAGTCATTAAGCTACTAATATAGACTGAAGTAATTAAAGCGGGTCATGTTTGCATGTTTGGAATCATAACAGCTGAAATCAATGATATATCAGTATTCTGATATTAACCTGCGGGCCGCATTAAGTGAAGGTGGGGGCCGCATGTGGCCCCCGGGCCGCCAGTTGCCCATGTATGAGTAAAAGAGTTAACACTGACCTGGCTCTGTGTACACCTCGGTGAAGTCCCCGGCCACCATGGAGAAGTCAGAGTCAGGCGGCAGACCCTGAGGGTTCACGTCTGGGAAGCGGACGGATCGCGTCTGGTCTGAGGACTTCTTATTGTTGCTGAACTGGTGGATCCACGGGTACAGGGTCAGAGAGTTCACCTTGTCACACCTGAGGGCAGCCGTACCGTGTTATAAGGACCAGTACACAGACTGCTGGGGCACTGCAACACTATGGATCATTCTGGATCACTATGATCAGCTTGGGTTCAGCACTTATATAAAATGAATTAAAACATTTTGTTTTCAGCAAGAGGACAGATGGATAGTGATGATGATGATGAATTGTGGTAGAATTACAACTTATCTGTTAAAGGTAGGGTAAGTGATTTACTTTGGTTAAAATAAGTGTAAATAGCTCTATATTGTGATAGTACTCATTCCTATAGAGTGTTTGTTCAGTTGTTGTGACATTTTGCATAATATTATAAGAGTCCAAATGCAATGTTCTTAGCCCCGGTATCTATTGTTTTGGCTACGGCTTGGTTCTTATGACACAAGCAGCTTCTCTCTTATCTTGTGTAGAACTACTGTATGATGCCTGTGTTTGACAGAGAACTACTTTACCATCGACCTGTGTGTCTGATGTACTTCTCCCAACGATACACTCATTTCAAAAGGTGGTGGTTCTCTAACACATGACATCATGGGGAGAAGTACTTCAGACACACATACAGTACAATCTGACCCTTGGCAGCTATACTTGAAGCTGGACTGATATGAGTTGTACAATCTTTCACCAAATAATGTGTACATATCGTCTATGCAAGTCACAACCTGGTGCATATGATGGGAAAGGAGATTCATAGTTTGAAAAAGTTGTGTGTACGAGAACTTGAGTTTGTATGAGTATATATATATATATATATATATATATATATATATATATATATATATATATATATATATATATTTTCTCTGTCGGGTGGAAACCCAAAACTGTTCCTTTTCAGGATTCAAATTAGAAAATAACTAAAGTAGCAGATCTACAAGCTCGAAACGCGTCGCTTCGCGCCGCGTTTCGAGCTTGTAGATCTGCTACTTTTGATGCTTTTGTGTGACGCTGTAGTGTGATCAAGTAGGGCGTTGATTTACGAAACAACACAAAAAGTTTAAATATGGAGATAAGACGTTTCTGCCCGACAGCAACGATATTATGCATTAGTGCAGTGGTTCCCCCGCTCTGCTCCGGTCCTACTGGTTTTACATCCTACCAGGATGTAAAACTAGTGGCTTTTATGGGTCCATAGAGCAGTGGTTCTCAAACCTTTTCATGTCAAGGACCCCCAAAATGATATGTATTTGGCCACGGACCCCCATCTAAAAAATGTTTTGTTCCAGGGACCCCCCAGAAGCGAAGGTTTGAGTTACAAATGTTGGCTTTAAAAATATACATTGAAAGATTCAACTGGGGTGGCATTTCATTGACTTAATGGCAATATGGCCGCCGTGTGAATATGGTCTATTACCTGTTGAGCACAAAGTTGGAGGAGAACAGCATGAAGAAGCTCCACTCGTTGCCCTGGCAGACGTATCCCAGCCGGGCGATCTCCCAGGCCAGCCGACCCAGCCCCGCCCCCGGAACCAGCACGCTGACCTTGGACAGATCACTGACACAATAAAATACATACAGTCACATGGAAAACATCTGGTCAACATCTGGTGCTATAGGAGGACTGACTGACACAATAAAATACATACAGTCACATGGAAAACATCTGGTCAACATCTGGTGCTATAGGAGGACTGACTGACAATAAAATACATAGTCACATGGAAAACATCTGGTCAACATCTGGTGCTATAGGAGGAGGACTGTGTGATGAATTAATATGCTGCGTTCATGTTTGTGTTACATACAGTAGAGAAGATGCACAGGCATGCATGCATATACAGTACAGTACATTTTGTAGCCGATGCTTAAGTGATTGAAACCAGGAGAAGACAACATTTATCTCATGCCACATCATGACATTTTGGCCGGCGTAAGTAAGTAACATCATGACATTAGGAGATCTAAAATCCTAGAGTATCATACCATGATATCGATATTATATTGATATATCGCCCAGCCCTAGTGTGTGTGTGTGTGTGTATGTGTGTGTGTTTCAAATGTGTGTGTAATGTGCTTTTAAGGTAGCTCTCCACCAAACAGATTACTATAGACTGGCAGTCGAATGAAGTCGGGAGATCAGTCAGTTGGCAGGTGTGAAAAAAAGTTGCTGAATGCACCTGAGAGCCGACACCGACAGACTAGAGTTCTCAACGGGCCTGAAAATTAAGGCCCTGCCTTAACTGGGCCCTACTGGGCCGGCCCAAACAATTACCATACTTTTAGGCCCGAAAAACCCGAAAAGGTCGACCTTACTGCTAGGCCGCTGGGGGCAGTTGAAATACATTTTTTGGGGTAATACATTTTTTATTTTATCTATGACCGACGGCTACTATGATGTCTTTTTCAACAACAAGCCTGCTGCTATCCAACGGTCGAAAGCCGACCAAACTTACTCGATCGGCTTTCGACTCTTCCCTACAACTTGCCACCCATCACAACGCCGTACCCACCGCCCATTCAACAGCAGATTTAACAGACACTTTCCAACACTAACCGCCGCCGACGTCGGTGCGGTGGAGAGCTACCTTTAGGATTTCAATGCAGAACATGCACGTAAACTCACTGTCGGTCGGCAGGGAAGAGTCTCTGGATCTCCTGGATGAGAGGCTTGTAGCAGGTGTCCCTCTCCGCCTGGCCCGTCTCGCTCCAGTCCCTCACAAACTGCTTGATGGTGGACTTCAGCTTGTCCATGTCAAAGGTGGAGGGCAGACGCACCTTCCTCAGATCGTCCTGGAGAGAGGAAGACAACATGTCATCAACTTCCTTAAAACAGTTTTCTAGCTGTCAGTCAGTGCTCAAAATATTAATCACCTGCAGGACAGTGTTGATTTTGACAGCAGATTTTTATTTAGTTTTAGTCATAGCCTTTTGAATACAATTCCATTTAGTTTTTGTCATATTTGAGTCATCTGAAATATTTTACTGTTAGTCTAGTTTTAGTTGACTAAATACCATAAGATTTAGTCGATTAAATCTACAGTTGATTTAGTCAACTAAAATGTGTTTTGGCGGTGCCTTGATGGCGTCGTAATGGCTGATTTTATACAAGCTCTTGACTTGTCATTTAGTTCTACTGGATCTCTTCTCCACTAGTCCCTCACTAACATTTTAGTCTAGTTTTTGTGTGTGTGTGTGTGTGTGTGTGTGTGTGTGTGTGTGTGTGTGTGTGTGTGTGTGTGTGTGTGTGTGTGTGTGTGTGTGTGTGTGTGTGTGTGTGTGTGTGTGTGTGGAGGAATTTATTGGCACAATGACTAAATTGGGGAGAAGAAGGGGTAACATTTTTTTCACCTAAATCTTCTCTTCTGGGGCTCACTCCCTTGCACAAACATTCTCATCTGTGTGTCATTTTACATTTGAGCTATAACCATTATTTTATACTTTGGCTCTTCAAAAATAGCAGATCTACAAGCTCATAGCGCGGCACGAGCTCGTACCGCAGTACAAGCTTGTAGATCTGCTATTTTTTTTAAAGCTTGAACATTTGTCCAAATCTTTGAATATATATTTTCCAAAGTGAACATTTGTAACTCAAATGTTTGCTTCTGGGGGTCCCTGGAACAACATATTTTACAAATGTTTGATTTAAAAATATATAATATTCAACGATTTGCACAAATTTTCCAAAATAAAAAAGAAATAGCAATCTACAAGCTCATAGCGAGGCACTCGGTGCTGCGCTATGAGCTTGTAGATCTGCTATTTTTGAATAGCCAAAGAAATGTAAAATGACACAGACAGATTAAATGGGTTATAAGGTAAAGCGTTAGGTGTGTCTGACCTCCTGGCCGTACTCCATGTTCTCAAACATGTGTTTGCAGTTGCGGACGATGGCCTGTAGCACTTCCTGGTTGTGCGCCACACAGCGGCCAATCAGGGCCAGGTTGGGGAGGACGGCCGGGAGGAGCATCTGGTGGCGAGGCTGCAGACCACGGAAGTGACGCTCCGCCCGCGTCACCTGCTCCTGGACATGGTCCCTGACACACACACACACACACACACACACACACACACACACACACACACACACACACACACACACACACACACACACACACACACACACACACACACACACACACACACACACACACACACACACACACACACACACACACACAGTAAGCTGTTATTACAAAGAGCCAGTGTTATTGTGAACACAAATTGTACCCATTCAATCCAGGAACATCTATAAATGTCTTCTAAATCCTAACAGTTTTATGAAAACCGTATGTTGCTATACAAGTAAGACGCGCGAACGCTGGAGGCGAACGCAGATTCGCCTCGATCTCCAGGCTTTTATTGCTTAGTTTTGCTAAAAAATAAAAGCCTGGCCCAGCGGGTCGGTGTACTCGGAGGTGGAAAGACTGCTCGAAAATTGTGTGTGTGTGTGTGTGTGTGTGTGTGTGTGTGTGTGTGTGTGTGTGTGTCAGGCTGTGTCTGCTGCACTCTGGCGCTGCACTCTGGCGCCCTCTACTAGGTAGTGCATGAACACAGACACACACACCGACACACACACACACTGACAAGCCGAGCAGAGTTTCATAGTAGGCTCCACTTGGGCGGAGGCGCGGCTTCGCCGCGCCTCCTTCCGCGTTCGCAAATATCAATGGTTCTCAAACTTTTTCATGTCAAGGACCCCCAAAACTATGTGTATTTGGCCGCGGACCCCCATCTCAAAATGTGTTGTTCCAGGGACCCCCAGAAGCACAGATCAGACTTAAAACCGTTCGCTTTAAAACATATATACATATTCAAAGATTTGCACACATTTTCCAAAATGTTTCAAAAAAATTGCAGATCTACAAACCGCGCTATGAGCTTGTAGATCTGCTATTTTTTGAATAACCAAAGAAATCTTGAAATGACACAGATCTTAATGGATTAAATAACATCTATTAGACTTTCTATTAGATTAGATCATAAACACTGAAGATAGTTATGAGAAGTGATAAATAAATGAGGCTCTACCATTTGGTCTGGACAATAAGTCAATATTATATGGATGTTGTGATAATATCAGACTAGATAAAGCATGGGATTATGTGTAATATCTGTAATATGACATGATGACTGTTATCTTCTCCTTGTTTTAAAGGCTGCATTAGATTACACTGACTGTCTCTTCTGTTATACTATTAGCTTTTACCCACACTTAGTTATTATATATCATCATAAATAATAATACAGCTCATATAATATGGATGTGGGCCTGATGAGCATTATTTATGAAAATATCTCAGTGTGTGTAAATATTTTGTGTATTAAATCACCATCCATTCCAAAACACACAAATGGTCTTAAATATGATGTGATATTTAAGCAGTGTTGGAAGAAGTACTCAGATATGTTACTTAAAGGCATACTAGGTAACGTTTTCAACAAAACTAAAGTTAAATTGTATATCTTTTGTGAGTGGCAAAAGTTTCACAACACCCACTCCATGAATTTCACCCCCGGAAGCCTTTTATTTATATATTATTTACTATTGAACGGTGAAGGGGGGGACTTTCCCGGGGAAATGACGTCATCTGGCCGGAAAACGGAGGCGGAAATGCACTGGTTTCCTGTTTGGCCAGGAACTAACGCAACGGTTTCCTGTTTGGCCAGGAACTACCGCGCTAATAACAAAAAGGAACCTCACGCTGAATTTAAGAGAATGTAGGATTGGAAGATCGAAAAAGAACAGAAAAAGAAAGCACAGCTCATGGTAACTAATGCTCCAATGGCTAAGAGAAACGATCCGTAGATAGTATAAAACAATTGAAAGATCGCTTTTTGAAACGCTTCCGGCTTCCAGTGAAAACGAATGGAATTCTGGGTAATCGAGGACTACGGAAATTGTATGCAGTGACGGTAGTGACCAGCAGAGGTTGCTAAAAATCGTTATTTGTGATTCTGCATTGTACAACTTTAAGTCAAAGTAGCAATACCACAAAATAAAAATACTTGTTGCAAGTAAAGGCCTGTGTTCGAAATGTTACTTGATTAAAAGTACAAAAGTATTGGTAAAGTACAAAAATGTTTGAAAATAGCCTATGTATAAAATAGGGCCAAAGTCACTAAATGTTTTATAATATAATAATGTATATCTGCAAAGTAACTAATAACTAAAATGTTCAAATAATTGTAGTGGAGTAAAAAGTACAATATTTGCCTCTGAGATAGCCTTAGAAAGACTCTCGTATAGATGTATTTTATCGATTGACATGTTTTATCTCTACTAGAGTCTTAGCTCCACCCCCCCAGTTTCCACTGGAATGTCAGCTCCAAAGCCCGTATTTCTCCAAACATGTACAAATGCAAAATATAAGGTGATTACCCGGTTGTCCCAAATGTTAACTAGGTGTCCGGAATCTTAGTGTAATGTATCAGTTCATATGTTTCAATAAAGAAGTGTTTTAATCCCGTCTATGGCTGAATGTCATTCCCCCTCGTTTACTTCCTGTTTATATTGAGTGTAATTCCGGCTTTCACCAGATGCGCCCCGTTACTACCGCCCATTGGGAACTTCCGACAGAATCGGCCACAGACGGTATTAAAACACTTCTTTATTGTAAAACAGTGAAAAACAATAGTCATTAATTAAGCCCTGTACAAGTTACAGGAGAATTCCGGACAAATTAAGTGTTATCTTTCATGTCTCTTTACTCACCTAGCGACGTAAAAAGTGGCGTTCTTTTTTTCCATATATTCCCCTGTCGTCATTTTTTAAACACCCTCCGTTGTTATAATGGGAGCGCGAAGGTTAGTGAAGTTCGTCTATTATAACCGACGCAATGTTATTTTTTTCTCTACTACGATTCATTGTAGAGTCTCATGATAGTCAAACATGCGCTGAAAATTCCTGCGAGCCTGCCGTTAATGGCGAACGATTTAACACTGGTTGCTTGTTTCCAGAATCTGGCAACACGAGTTGCCAGGTTCTGGAAAGAAACAAGCATCCAGTGTTAAATCGTTCGCCATTAACTAAATAACATTGCGTCGGTTATAATAGACGAACTTCACTAACCCTCGCGCTCCCATTATAACAAAATTTAAAAAATGACGACAGGGGAATATATGGAAAAAAAGAACGCCACTTTTTACGTCGCTAGGTGAGTAACGAGACATGAAAGATAACACTTAATTTGTCCGGAATTCTCCTTTAATAGCCAAACACAGCTGATCTACAAGCTCACAATGCGTCTGAGCTTGCAGATCGGCTGTTTATCGCGATGTTATGCTAGCTCTGTTAGCTAACCGTTAGCATCCAGTGTGTTATTGTTGTTCTACCTGTAATATCTAAAGGCATCGATGACCTTCCAGAAGTGTTGTCTCTCCAGCCTGGTCTCCTGCTCCCTCACCTCCTCCTCCACCTCCTTCCCTAGCTCCTCCGCCTCCTCCTCCAGCCTGGCCTCCTCCTCAGGACTGACTTTCATGAAACAACCATCATGTTGCTCTGCCTCCCCACACACTGCAGCCATGTCTAAAAGAACTACAAACAGACCCGACCAATAGAAACACCAACACTGTCTGCAGCCATGGCTAAAAGAACTACAAACAGACCCGACCAATAGAAACACCAACACTGTCTGCAGCCATGGCTAAAAGAACTACACACAGACCCGACCAATAGAAACACCAAAACTGTCTGCAGCTAGCTGTAGTATACAACCCTCGTAGACGTATTTATGATTCTGACGTTTTCAATCTACGAGAGTTGTAGGGTGCACTTCCTATAGTGCTTTGGACTTTCTGCACTATGCCCCGTAGACACTCCAAACATTGTACAAAATGAAAATAAAGGTGCTTACCGCCGAGCCCCAAATGTTAACTACTTCTACGGGGTATTAGTTTAATGTAATAATCCATATATTTAAACAAAGAAGTGTTTTAATGCCGTCTGTGGCCGAACGCCATTTTTTCACCCTCGTTTACTTCCTGTTTACATTTAGTGTAATTCCGGTTTTCACCGGATGCGCCCCCTCACTTCCCGTCACTAACGCCCATTGGGAACTTCCGACAGAATCGGCCACAGACGGCATTAAAACACTTCTTTATTGAAAGATATGGATTATTACATTACACTACTACCCCGTAGAAGTAGTTAACATTTGGGGCTCGGCGGTAAGCACCTTTATTTTCATTTTGTACAATGTTTGGAGTGTCTACGGGGCATAGTGCAGAAAGTCCAAAGCACTATAGGAAGTGCACCCTACAACTCTCGTAGATTGAAAACGTCAGAATCATAAATACGTCTACGAGGGTTGTATACTACAGCTAGTCTGCAGCCATGTCTAAAAGAACTACACACAGACCCAGCCAAACACCGTCCAATATCTGTCTCCCCACACACTGCAGTTAGTCCTAATCCAGAGCGTTAGTGAGTTCTCTAACGCCCTGCCAAACTAAAGTACTTCGCTACTCACCAAAACAAAGGTTGTTTTGTGTTGTTGAAAGTCTATTCTCCAGGGTGGGAGGCCTCTCAGCACCCCACCTTCTCTATATAATACACTTTTTGGGCAGAAAATAAAATGTGTCCGCCAGATGGAAATTATTGTATTTACTCCACTGCGCCCCCTACAGATCTGGTCAATGGTAATTTATATTGACCAGGTCAGATCAGAACATAATACAATGGTATTCCACCATTACATAGTTAAAACCAAACAACAAAAATGATTAAGATTTTGGTCTTCACATAACTCCACTAAGATTCTATGAATGATTGCTTAAGCATATTACTCTCTGGTGAACAAACAGACATTATATGCATCCATGTACAAACTAAAAAATGTATATCCAATTACAGACAGTCCAAACATTAAACAAGCAAACTAAATATAACGTCTTTACTAATCACTGCTTCCTTTCATTTATTTTTAAACTTAATTTATTGCCCATCCTTATTATATGTGTCAGGAGCCTATTACAGTGTGTTACTGCTCTATACATTATTATTATTATTATTATTATTATTATTATTATTATTATTATTATTTTATTTTTATTTTATTAATAGTAATTATTATTATTATTATTATTATTATTATTATTATTATTATTATTATTATTATTATTATTATTCCGGTGTGTTACTGCTCTTTACATTACATTAACCATTTTCTACCTGCTGTCCCTATTTTGAGCATAGGGGAAAACATTTCATGAATAAAACAATAGTGAAAACACAAAACACACGTGAGCTTGTACAGTATATCAGCTATTTGTGGTTAACATGTGTAGTCGGGCAGAAACCTCTTATCTCCATATTTTAACTTTGTGAGTTTCTTTCGTAAATTAATGCCCTACTTGATCATGCAGTGTCACACAAAAGCATCAAAAGTAGCAGATCTACTTGTAGATCTGCTACTTTTGATATTTTTGAATTTGAATCCTGAAAATTAACAGTTCTGGTTTACCACCTGTGTGGTATACACACCTTTTGTGAGTAATTAACTATAAAGTCCAATTGGACTGTAAAATCTTAAGCAATTAATCTTATGGAATGATTTATAAGTTAGGCTCTAATGCCATGGCAGCGATTCCCTGGTTCGATTCCCAGACCAGCTCCACCATTGCTTTTTGTCACTCCCCTACTTTCTCCCCCACCTTGACTGTCTCTCTACACTGACCTATTGAAATGAAGCAGAATTGCCCGAAAAGCTAAACATTTAAATTTGAATGCATTTTACTATTTGAAGATCCGGATCCGCAGAACCAGTCCGGGTTTCTTCCTAATAAAAATAGTAAAATCAACAGCAAGTTTGACATTTTTATTTAAAAAACAAACAGTACTGGGTTTGATGATGTTCCATATTGTCTGAATCAGCTTTGTTTGTGTTCGTTTACGTGCTAAAAGAGTGACTTTGAGAGATGTTTCACCGTACAATGTAAGTCAATGAGGAGCATGTTTTGAATTATCAATCTCTAATCAATGGAGCACAAACACCATTTGCTGATTTCAACTAAACTAATTCACATTTATGTGTTTCCACTGCAAGACAAAAAGCTCATTAACATTAATACTGATAACTGTTTAACTTCATAATTATGTACCAACTCAACTCAACTAAAACTGTATTTATAGCACATTTAACATGACCATGTCATGCAAATGTAGCCAGGGCACTTAGGCCCGGAAACAGAATACCAGACTACGCCACCCAGGGAGTTTAACTTGTGTGGACATAAATAAAATGTCTGTCTGTATGTCTGTCTGTCTGTTTCAACTTTTAAATTACATCAGATTTAAAGTGTCCTTATTGACATGAGCAACACGTTGACATTACCAACAAAAGTCAAATAAAACTAACAATAAATAAATACATAATTATGTACAGTCTGTCAGTTTGTTGACATCAACAACCTGACAGACTGTACATAATTATGTCTGTCTAGTAACTGGTGATGTTTAATAAAAGAATAATTCTGATTGGCTGCTGGGTGAATCAGGAAGTGAAATTCAAGTTTGAGTTTCCAGTCAGAATTAGATTCAGTGGTGAGTTCAACCACGCACGCACGCACACGCACGCACACACACACACACACACACACACACACACACACACACACACACACACACACACACACACACACACACACACACACACACACACACACACACACACACACACACACACACACACACACACACACACACACACACCTCCCATGTGACATTTTAATCACATGACCAGTGTGTTTTTAAAGACATTTGATGATTTCAGCAGTGAGATGTAATGAGGCTTGGATTGATGTTTAATGAACATGAACAGCATTTTACCAGCAACGCTGAACACACACACACACACCCCCCCCCCCCCCCACACACACACACACCCCCCCCACACACACACACGCACGCACGCACGCACGCACGCGCGCGCGCACGCACGCACACACACACACACACACACACACACACACACACACACACACACACACACACACACACACACACACACACACACACACACACACACACACACACACACACACACACACACACACACACACACACACACACACACACACACACACACACACACCTCTGAAGTTACACTTTGATCACATGACGTGATGGTTTCATCAGTGAGATGTAATGAGGCTTGGATTAGAGGAGCGTCTGTGAGTTCAGTTTACAGAGGTTCCCGGTTTGATTCCTGACTCCTCCTGGCTTCATGTTGAAGTGTCCTTGAGCAAGGCACTGAACCCCTAACTGCTTCTGATGAGCAGTTTGGAGGAAAGCCTGGTATTCATTCTAAAACTGAGCCCTGTGATCCGGTTTAGAAAAAAGGAAAAAAAACACAATTGTGTTCCGGTGGTTGGTTCCGGTTGGTGTCGCATTGTTTTTATTCCCCACATAATATGAATCAGTTCGTTAATCTTGCTAGTCGCGCTACGAGTTAGAATAAAAGATGAACATACCAAACCATTATTATACCAAAAGAAACTAAACGATTATACTAAACTAAACACGTTTTAAACTAGGGGAATCATTTTGGAGGCGCACGGCGCTGGAGGTTCCGGTCGTGGGTTCCAGCCCCCTGATGACGTAAAGTTATTTCCACTCCAGACCGGACCAGAAACCTGAAAATGGTATTTGATCCCAGGCTACCTTTAACCACTCTGATGCTCCAAGATGTCACCTTTGACCTTTGACCAAGAAGATGTGGTTGAGTTAGGAGGTCAAATGTGACTCCTTTGTGTGAGAATGTAGAACACCTTAGCTTATAAATTATTAAATAAATTAATAGACTAAATAGACTTTTAATGCACAGCCTTCCAATCCAACGGTCTCTGAGTTCTGTCCATATGAAGTGTTAAACACTGTGTAACACTGATGTAGAACCATATGTGTGACATTCAGTTTATTTGGTGAGACTATTCTCTTACCAGACCTGAACAGTGTTTGTGTAAAGTTTGGTGTGGATTGGAACCCCTCACCCGTTGCCCTCCAACAGCAACTACATGGGAAACATTATTTATTTTATTCATATTTTAAATAATCTGTAATCACTTCAATCTGAAGTGATGAACTTTAACCCTTAGTCTCCCATCATGTCTCATCTGAAAGCTTTTAATTAATTACAACATTTTACTTTCTTTCTTTCTTGTCTTTCTCTTCAACAGAATCAGAATCATCTTTATTGTCACATCACAGGTTAAAGGTGTAAAGAAGTGGGTGAAATTATTTGTTGTGCAGCTCCATCGTTTTAGTTATTTTCAGAAAGAGAAAGAAAAGAAGACGGGGGAGGGGGGAATAAAAGATGATTTAAACAAAGATATTTACATACTGTATGTACATGAGTAGACATAAGGCGCATAAGGTAAAGTATGTACATGAGGAGACATAAGGCGCATAAGGTAAAGTATGTACATGAGGAGACATAAGGAGCATAAGGTACAGTATGTATACATGAGGAGACATGAGGTGCATAAGGTGCAGTATGTACATACATGATGAGACATAAGGTGCCTAAGGTACAGTATGTACATGAGGACACATAAGGTGCATAAGGTACAGTATGTACATGAGGTTAGACATAAGGTGCATAAGGTACAGTATGTACATGAGGAGACACAAGGTGCATAAGCAGCAGCTATATACCATACATGATTATGTGCAATAATACAGACTGTCGTCTTTCTGGAAACAGATGATGTAACATCATATCTTTAATCTGATTGGCTGATTCTTCTGAACTAAAGAACGAGTCCTCCTTCATTCTCTTTCAGACTCCAGAACTTCTCTTTCAGTAAACATCTGTTTATTCTGATCTGTTTATTCTCATCTTTTAAATTCAGTTCAGTTTTGATCAGTGGTGATGAAGATTACAGCCACCCTCCTCATCCTCTCCTCTGTACTTCATGTCAAAGCGATCCCAGGAAGTAAGTACAACACTTTTATTATATTAAATATACATTTATATCTACTGTTATCATATAAAACAAAATATGAAAAATGCACAATACAAACAAATGACACACACTCACTCACTCACTCACACACACACACACATGCACGCACAAACAACCATGCGCACACACGCACACAGACACACACACACACACACACACACACACACACCCACACCCACACCCACACCCACACACACACACACACACACACACACACACACACACACACCCTCCTTTTACTACCTGTATATACAATATTGAATCTTGAATGTTGGTCCAAATACATACAAATTAAAACAGATGTTAGGAACTGTTGTTGTGACATCATGAAATATGGAGAATATAATATAATACATCATGAAAATGAGGGTTTTGTGCAGAGGGAGGAGGAGGGGCCTATTATAGAACCCTGGGGATTCCAGAAACCTCACATCTCCATATTTCATCATACAAGAGTGTTGCACTTATATGGTTGTACATTTCTTATACCTCTTTGCTACTGCTGCTATGTAAAATATGCTATTTTAACTGTTAAAGAAATGTTACACCGTGTGGGGTTTATTTTACTTATTTATTATTGTAAAGTATCATTTATTATTTATTGGTAAAGAAAAAGTACCAAAAGTAGAAGTAGTCATTACTAGAAAAGTACCAAAAGTAGAAGTAGTCATTACTAGAAAAGTACCAAAAGTAGAAGTAGGCTAGTCATTATGCAGAATGTCCTGTTTCACAAGTTATCGTCTAACTCTAAAATGTATAAAAGTCTTTTGAAAATAGCAGATCTACAAGTTCACAATGCGTCGCTATGCGACGCATTGTGAACTTCTAGATCTGCTATTTTCAAATGGCCAAAATATATATAGGGCTGAAGGGGTAATGTATGTTTTGTAATAATAATGAGCAAAGTAACTAGTAACTAAAGTTGTGAAATAATAGTAGGCCTAGTGGAGTAAAAGTACAATGTTTGTCTCTGAGGTACTGAGTACTAAAATTTTGAAATACTCAAGTAAAGTAAAAAATTACCTCAAAATTGTACTTGAGTAAATGTACTTAGTTACCGCTACGCCGGGTGGTCGCTCGGCGCTGCGCACGGTAAACGCTGATCAAGGACGACACGGAGACGTCGGGTCCTGACGAGCGGACGCTGCGGTGGGCGGGGCGTGGAGACGTCGTCACACTAGAAATCTGACATGATTTGATACCTGGGTTGTTGTTGTGACCTGAAATCATGATCGATCATGAAATACATCATTCCGTATGAATTACTTTCATAATAAAAATTAAAAAAAAGACATTAAAACATTTGAATCTGTTTCAGTGTGAATAAAACGTTTGACAGGAAGCTTCTTTTAATATCCAACCTTTCACTTCATATAAGAACCAAACATGATTGTTTAACCTGATGATTATGTGTTATTGTCACGTGTGAAGAATTTTGTTGTTGAATTTAATTTCATCTTTGTTTTATTTTCTAGTGTTCCATGAGGAGATTATAGTCTATAGCTGTTCAGACACAGTTAAAGACTCATATAAAGAGAGCATGATGGGACTGGATGGTGAAGTGATGTTCTATGCAGACTTCAACAAAGGGAAGGAGGTGGTGGCTCCGTTTGTGGCTCCAATGACCTTCCCAGGAGCTTATGAAAATGCTTTGGGTTATCAGGCGTACTGCAAAGCCAACCTGGACACCATTCGCACTGCCTTGAAGAAACCACCAGTGAAAGGTACATGAATACTATTAACACAATAGATATTAACTAAAACAGTTGAATATATACACACGCATGCACGCAAGCACGCACGCACGCACGCACGCACGCAAGCATGCACGAACATACACACACACACACACACACACACACACACACACACACACACACACACACACACACACACACACACACGCACACTTTAATTTAATTATTTAGGATTTTCAATTAAAAGACATGAATCATGTCAAAATCCAAGATAATACGATTATACAACAGTTACCATAAAAAAAAAACATATTTCTGCTGTCCGGCAGCAACCAGCTAACTCCAAAATGTTCATTTTTCAGGAAATGACAAAAAAAAAGTGGAGTTAGGAGGTTTTGTTCATCATTGATAAGAACAGCTGAATGGATCTCCAAGCTCACAATGAGGTTGGATGTCAAAAGGGGGTGGAGCCTGGAGTCAGCTAAACCAGCTAACTCCACCCCCCTTTGGTGAACTTAGCTGGTTTAGCAGAAAGTTTGAGGATCTAATGAAGTTAGCTGGTTTTGTCAGAAGCACTTTTTAATACTTTTCATTAGTTCTATAATTTTTTAATCAACACACAGACGTAAAGGGTGTTCAATGGCCCTGATTTATGGAATAAAATGCAAAAGCGGAAAAATGGAGTTAGCTGGTTTCTGCCGGACAGCAACAACGTAACATAACACAATTAGGGCTGGGACTGGGAAATAATCTAATTAATTAGAGGCTTTTAACAGTGAGAAGCAATTTTTTTTTAAATGGATTTTGGTATAGTCTTTACATACATGTACTCAAGTACTGTACTTAAGTATAATTTTGAGGTATTTGTACTTTACTCGAGTATTTCCAATTTCTAATACTTTTACTTCTACTCCACTACATCTCAGAGGCAAATGTTGTACTTTTACTCCACTACAAGTATTTGAAAACTTTAGTTAATAGTTACATTGTAGATTTTGATTATTATTACAAAACATACAGTAACCACCTCAGCCCTATATCGGCCATTTGAGAACAGCCATCTAGTGTGACATTGTGAGCTTGTAGATCTGCTATTTTCAAAAGATTTGTATACATTTGAAAACTCGAAATGGGACATTTTGTATAATGAGTATTTTTACTTTCGATACATTGTACATTTTGATGCAAATACTCTTATACTTTTACTCAAGTATTTTGAATTCCAGACTTTTAATTGTAACAGAAACAGAGTATTTCTACATTGCAGTATCGATACTTTTACTTAAGTAAAACCTTTGAGTACTTTTTCCACCACTGAAGGCTGGTAGAGTGTGTTGTTACAGTTGTTTTATGGTCGTTTAATGAATCAATTAATAGAAAAAGTTGCGTGCATGTGACCTGCACGCATAGTGCACCCCCCCCCCCCCCAGCGCACCACAATGACATATTTAATTGTCTATTTCCAGATGGATATGTGTACTATGAGGCTAACCGCTGTGTGTTTAACTCCAGTGAGCTGAAGGACATACAGTACATACAGTCATCTAATTTCGATGGTGATGAGCTGGTCAGGTGGGACAGTAGAGTAGATCAGTATGTTGGATACACTGAGCTTGGTGTGAAGAACGCAGAGCGCCTCAATAAAGATCCTACACTACTGCGTGTGATGAGAGCACAACGAGAGGGATTCTGCAAACTCAACGCTGAGATCGCCTACTCTGCTCTGAACAAGAGAGGTGAGCTGATCTCAGAGCAGCACTCAACACTCATCACCTCATAAACTATAACATGAAATCACATGATTCTATTCAGAGATGATTAATGGTGTTAATATTGATCTGATAATGATTATAAAACATTACTTAATCTGCTGAGACACTCAGACACATTTCAGATCCTCTTGATTTATACTATCTGAACAGGCTGTCACGCAGTGGAAATAGCAGATCTACAAGCTCACAACATGTGGTGTCACCATCGTACACCGAGTATAAATGAAACATATAGATCTATTTCTGAGTGTTTTCACCCTCATATAATGACCTGCCTAAAACAGAGACACCAGGATTAATGTTTTTAAATTAACGTTAAAAAGAACCATGCAGGCTAAAACACACCTCTATACACTTCATTTCACCACCTGATTTTATATTTTAATGATTGTCTTTACTAGTTTGTTTTGTATGTTTTTATTTTTATTTTACAGGATTATGTGTATTGTTTTGTTTGTTTTTACTCTTATTAATTTGAGCAATGTTCATTAAATGATATTGCTGGTTTATTGTTGTTTATGTAAAGCACTGTGTAACTGTGAACTATTTAATATGTTTAAATTACGTTATATAAAATTCTATGTTGTAGAAAACTGTAGACAATGGTAGAATCTACAGTACTCTATGAAACGTTGTTCTCTGGTGCCATCTGGTGGCCAAACACTGACATTTACAGTTACAATTTACAATGCAGGCATTTATCAGACGCTCTTAATCCAGAGAGATTCACAGCAAGCAAAACACAAGTTAATACATCAAATATATAGAAATAATAATCTAGGATCATAGGTAAACCAAGAACCTATCATCAGTCTAAACAGTATCATATCAAATACGAACATTTTGGCTGGTTGAAGACCAAGTGCGTGCAGCTTTCTGGATCATTATAATCATTCATTATCATCATTATGATCATGATAATGACATTTTCCTATGACGGTTATATAATAATAATAATAATGATAATAATAATAATTTTTATTTTTATTATACAATTTACTTATTTATCCAGTGGAGCCCAAAGTGAGACTGAAGTCAGAGACTCCCCCTCGTCGTGGTGAACACACTCACATGCTGAGGTGCAGCAGCTACGACTTCTATCCTAAAGTGATCCTGGTGACCTGGTGGATAGGGAAAGAACCTTTGACCTCTGGCCTCTCCTCTACCGATGAGCTGTCTGATGGAGACTGGTACTACCAGTACCACTCCTACCTGGAGTACACACCCAGGTACACACCTAACAGACACCTATACATAGAAATACACACCTAATAGACACCTATACATATATTCTTTAAAAATAGAACAAGTGTTACTCACTTGCTGAAAATGGCCCATTAATTGGTAGGCTAATATTAAGTCTCACACACACACACACACACACACACACACACACACACACACACACACACACACACACACACACACACACACACACACACACACACACACACACACACACACACACACACACACATACTAAGTTTCTTCTGCCTCTTGCCTTCCTATTTTTTCTGCAATGTGGAGGGAATAGTGGAATACACAATGAACACTAGAGCGGAGGAGAGCCCAGCGGGGCATTCACACTCCTACACAAAAATAGTCACACTTTTTTTTTTCCAAAAAACTAAATAACAACAAAGATAACGGATCAATGTCGAATCGCGGCGCGTTTCAGCATGTAGATCGTCTACTTTCGCAATCTGTCCTAATAGTGCTAATTAATGAGCGGCGTGACTCATTTTGGTGCCCCCTCTGCACCCTGGTGCGTGGGCCCCCCCTCTGCACCGTGGTGCGTGGGCCCCCCCTCTGCACCGGGGTGCCCGCCCTCTGCACCGTGGTGCCCCCCCTCTGCACCGTGGTTCCCCCCCTCTGCACCGTGGTGCCCCCCCCCTCTGCCCCACACACTGTGCGTATAGATACTGATCATCCTCCTCAGATAGAAAACATGCTGTGCTTTTTGAAGAGGATCATCAGCAGAAAAATGTGTGTGTGTGTGTGTGTGTGTATGTGTGTGTGTGTGTGTGTGTGTGTGTGTGTGTGTGTGTGTGTGTGTGTGTGTGTGTGTGTGTGTGTGTGTGTGTTGTGTATGTCTTACAGATCAGGAGAGAAGATCACATGCATGGTGGAACATCCCAGCCTGACCGCGCCTATCAAGATGGACTGGGGTCAGTTACTGTAATCTACTCTACTCTACTGTAATCTACTGTAGTCTACTGTACTCTACTCTACTCTACCCTACTGTAATCTACTGTAATCTACTGCATTCTACTGTACTCTACTCTACTCTACCCTACTGTAATCTACTGTAATCTACTGCATTCTACTGTACTCTACTCTACTCTACTGTAGTCTACTGTAATCTACTGTATTATACTGCATTCTACTGTAATCTACTGTAATCTACTGTAATCTACTGTAATCTACTGTATTATACTGCATTCTACTGTAATCTACTGCATTCTACTGTAATCTACTGTAATCTACTGTAATCTAATGTAATCTACTGTATTATACTGCATTCTACTGTAATCTACTGTACTATACTGTACTATACTGTAATCTACTGTAATGTGTTATACTACACTCTGTTTTATGGCAATGGTCATGGTAATGGTCTAGTGGTTAGAGTGTCTGCCCTAAGATTGAGAGGTTGGAGTTCAATCCCTGGCCGGGTCATTCTAAAGACTATCAAAGTGGGACCCAATGCCTCCCTGCTTGGCACTCAGCATCAAGGGTTGGGTTGGGGGGGTAAGTCTCTGTGACTAGAGTCACATCAAGGGTTGGGTTGAATGATCAAAGATCATAAAATAATGGTTATAGCTCAAAACTAAAATGACACAGATGATTCCATGTCAGAGTCAGTCAAGGAGAAGGTATTCTAATCTACTGTAA
The DNA here is from genome assembly GCF_963280865.1 of Gymnoscopelus braueri. Taxonomy (NCBI): domain Eukaryota; kingdom Metazoa; phylum Chordata; class Actinopteri; order Myctophiformes; family Myctophidae; genus Gymnoscopelus; species Gymnoscopelus braueri. Next base: position 52,071,945 of record NC_137608.1, on the reverse strand, counting down.
TAATATAATGAATATAATATCATATTTGTATTGTCAGATGACTCCACGCCAGAGTCAGTGAAGAACAAGGTGGCCATGGGAGCATCAGGTCTGGTTCTGGGTCTGGTCTTGTTCCTGTCTGGATTCATCTACTTCCAGTGGAAGAAACGAGGTGATTAGCATGTTTAATTAACATGTTTAATAAACATGTAAAATTAATAAATCTACTAACAGTGAAAGAAATTAGGTCATATCAACAGAGGATCACATGACATGTGGAACCCTCACAGAAATGCAAACAAACAAACATGTAAAGCCACAACCTAAATTGGTTTATATTGGTTTAGAACCTTAACCGGTTTAGACCAGTTTAGACGACCTTGTTAGAGGTCAAAGTGTCTTCTATGTTGTCACATTTAGTCTTAAATAAGAGTCAAATGTTCACATTAGTTCTGATGCAACATGTGACCCTGATGACTGAACCCTAATGTTGTTGTGTTATTGTGTTGTGTGTACATTTATGCATTTTATCGAGAAATACACACAATACAGTACATAGGATGTATCTGTGTGTCTGTTTTAACGGTCTCTCTCTCTTCTTCAGGTCGTATTCTGGTGCCGACAACCAATGATGAGAATCTTTAGACTCCTCCCACACACCCAGGTTCACTTCCTCTTTCTTTTTACTAAACTTTTTAATATATACATATATACAGTTTTAATGTATAAAAGTGTATAAAACGAGAAAACATACACAAAACAACATGCTTGTGTAAGAAGTGAAACAACTAGCCTGGTAAACCATCCCGGTCGTGTGAATTCACATTATCATGTGTCTTCTGCTTAATTTCTTATAATAATGAATCTAATAATCACATGTAATAATCAACTGATTTGTTGTATCAGACAACACTGAGGTCAATGTGGTCAGATGGGGGGGGGGGTCATCTTGGTGAACAGTGTAGTTTGGACCATTCATCATCATTCAAATAAACATGTTTTACATGACGCAGGAGTTTAGATCCCATAGCCTGAGAGGACGTTCAAGTGATTCAGTCTGGAAGTGAAGAGACGACACAATGCAGCCAAACTCTGAGCCAATCATTTGAACAAAACATTTCAGTGAACTGTACCCAATGATTCAGTACATTGAACACAATATTTCAGTGAACTGTACCCAATGATTCAATACATTGAACACAACATGTCAGTGAACTGTACCCAATGATTCAGTTCATTGAAAACACTGATCATTCCATCACTAGCAGGATCAAAGACAGAACCTTGTGGTCCAAAGGAGAGTGTTCTACCAACTGAGCTGCCCTTCCTACTAAGATACACTATTGACAAAGTATTGGTCAAATGTTGTTTGAATGGACTGAGTTGTTTCTACTTTGATGGTTACTGTAGTTGCAGGGAGGGTGCTGGGAGGTTAGGTTTTTAAGTAGTTTACTAATAACTTGTTCATGATCTATTAACTATTTATAGCATAGTTGTAAATCATTAACCAACTGTTATGAATAACACATCTTTTTTTTATTTAAATTAATAATTTATGAATGATTAATTTACTATTATAAGGGAAGGTTATTCTAAAGTGTTAACATGTTCACACAGTTAATATATTCTGATTCTTATTGGTCTATTGTCTTTTCACAGAACACCTGGGTGTGAGAGGAAGAAATACATGTGTGTCCAATCAGCTTTTAAATAGTCGTAACAGCAGCACAATGATGACATCATCAACCTTTTAGGGTTAAGGTTAGGTTTAGGCATAGTTTTTGTGAATTTAAAGGTTAGTGTTAAGGTTAAAGTTAGGTTTATAGGCATAGTTTCTCTGAGGTTATGGTTAGGGTTAAGGTTAGGTTTAGGCATAGCTGTAGTATACAACCCTCGTAGACGTATTTATGATTCTGACGTCTTCAATCTACGAGAGTTGTAGGGTTCACGCCCCATGGAGACCTGGACTTTCAGCACTATGCCCCGTAGACACCCCAAACATGTACAAATGTGAAAATAAAGGTGCTTACCCCCAAGCCCCAAATGTTAACTGGCTCTACGGGGTAGTAGTTTAATGTAATAATCCATATCTTTCAATAAAGAAGTGTTTTAATGCCGTCTGTGGCCGAACGCCATTTTTTCACCCTCGTTTACTTCCTGTTTACATTTAGTGTAATTCCGGGTTCCACCGGATGCGCCCCGTCACTACCCGTCACTACCGCCCATTGGGAACTTCCGACAGAATCGGCCACAGACGGCATTAAAACACTTCTTTATTGAAAGATATGGATTATTACATTAAACTACTACCCCGTAGAGCCGTAGTGCTTGGGGGTAAGCACCTTTATTTTCACATTTGTACATGTTTGGAGTGTCTACGGGGCATAGTGCTGAAAGTCCAGGTCTCCATGGGGCGTGAACCCTACAACTCTCGTAGATTGAAGACGTCAGAATCATAAATACGTCTACGAGGGTTGTATACTACAGCTAGTTTAGGCATATTGTTTGTGAAGTTAAAGGTTGGGGTTAGGGTTAGGTTTAGGCATATTTCTTTGTGAGGTTAAAGGGGTTAGGGTTAAGTTTGGGTTTAGGCATAGTGTTTGTGAGGTTAAAGGTCAGGGTTTAGGCGCCACCTGGGCGACACACCAAAGGAAATGGGAGTCCCAATTAGTGTGGGTGGTTCATCAAATGACTTTGTATAGTTTCTGTCGTCAGAAAACACAAACATAATATTTCAGTTCTAAACTATATTGAAACATTAAATAAATGATCACACACACAATCAGAGTTCTTCATAACATTAATATTAATATCCATCTGAATGGAAGTCAGTCAGCCATGTTTGTGAAAAAGGTTTTATTATTCTATAATTGACCATAAGTCATTTATTCTGTAATCATTTATAGTGTGTGATAATGAATGTGTTATGATCATTATGACATGGGTGGACCTAGACCCTCTAGGGTGGTCTGAGGTGATGGGTGGACCTAGACCCTCTAGGGTGGTCTGAGATGATGGGTGGACCTGGACCCTCTAGGGTGGTCTGAGGTGATGGGTATACCCGGGTCCACCCAAATTAGACAATGGTGGTCTGCCACAGTCTGCCACATGATTTATATGTAATGATTTGTATGTAATCACTAATCACGAGCAGGGGAGCAGATCTCATTACAATTTAGGAGGGAACCACAGGAATCTTCTCATGATCAATAATATCACCAACATAGAGCTAATGCTAGGATTCTAAACTAACTAATAATGGTCACAATGATTACAGTTTGTCTGACATTTGGTATAAAAAACTAAACACCAAATCCATGTTCAATGCATGAAACAAACTATAATGTTATGTTATGATGTAAATAATCCATTATAGGTTGACATCACGTGATTTAACAACAAACACATTAACATGGCTCCATGTTTAACTGCAGGACTTACAAACATTGATACTTTCACATTAATTCATCATTTGAGATTCGATTTGATTTTGGTAAAAGATATACGAGCAAAATCACAAAACAACTTAAACCTAGGATAACACATTAAAGTGTAATGAAACACTTGTTTCAATGTGGTCCTGCAGCATAACTAAAAATAAATAGTTTAATAAATGTATTTGAATTCCCATGAGGTTTTAATTATTAATTTTAATTATGTTAATAAGGAGAATGAGCGCTCTGTGTTGTGACAGTGACACGATGAGAGTTAATAACAGAAAGGTCGTGCAAACTTTACTAAAATAAAGAACAAAATATTCCTTGGTCAGTATTATTTATCTTTCCGTTTTTCAGCTCCACTGTTGTGTTTCTATCCGTTCATATTGGCTGAACTTCACTCATTAAACTAGTTAATAGCTCTGTGGACAAGTGATGATGATGATGATGATGAAGCTTGTGGATTCATTTATTTGGCAGTTATTGATCAGGACACACGGGTAGCAAAAACAAAACCACCAAAGTATTGTGTTTACTGTATGTGAGAATGATTTCAAAAGTGGAATCAGCTTCTATTAAATATAATTTTAAATTATATCATTTATTTAAAGATAAGATAAGACTTTATTGGAGGAACATGTCAGACATGTCCCCTCCTTCCCCCCTGGGATCTGCACCCCTGATCATGAATGGTTTGAAGTTCAGATGTTATTTTGGCTTTAATTTGCTTGGTTTGAATGGAATGTCACAATATCAATAAAGGAATAAGAAACAAATTGGGCCTCATGTTTTCTTAAATTTCACTCATACATATCGGTTTTACCTACTTCTTGGATAATTCTCATAGCGGCTTCGGATCTGGTCAAACAATCAGATGATTATCAGTTTTATAGTATGTAATGACTGTAATGGTACTCATTATGCAGTATGTCCCATTTCACAAGTTCTCAAAGAAAATACGTCGCATCGCGACGCATTGTGAGCTTGTAGATTGGCTATTTTCAAATGTCCAAAATGTATATAGGGCTGAAGTGGATAATGTATGTTTTGTAATGTAACCTCCTGGCCAAAAAAGGGATTACTAAAATACATAAAAACTACTGACTACACCAGTTGGAATTTCACCAACAAGCCAATTAAGGCTTAACATAAAAAGGGGGTTTGTTTTACAGAGCTTTAAAACTGGGTTGGGGACTTTAGTGAAGACACCATGATTGACAAATTATAAAATGTATTTCACATTAAATAGATACACACACAATTAGGCCACTGCCAATATGAAACCGGTCCTTTAACACAATCACATGTTTGCCTCCATACGGTGCATCATTAAGAGCAGGTAGAACACATCACACCAACTCATCAGGTTAATAGTTTCACTGCAAAATAAACACATAATTAGTAGGCTATACTGCACTCAACAATGCCCTGACATGGCATCAAGGTGAGCAGTTCAGAGGACCAATACATTAATATAGTGGGTAAAAACAATAAAATAATTCAATACATACTTAACATTACGTGCACGTAATACAATAAACATTCTTACCCAGGTGAGCAGAGTGAAGTGCACCTTAATGCAGAAACCTGCCTCACACAGGAGTGTAAGTGCACATAAATGTGCAACATCATTACACAGTGACACTCAAATCAGTTAGCCTTATTTCACTTCAGAATTACGATAAGCATTAACAACATATTGGTGACACTGGGGCACACTCTACTCAATGAAGACAACTCTCCTACCCGGATACTACCGTCAGGAGAAGGCGTGCTCTTCATTTCCTAGATGTATGTGTTAAAAAAACAAACAGAGGGATTCAGACAACAGTGTGCCGGAAAAAGACGGATCGAAACAACTATCTTAATTTTTCTAGCTATCACCCTTCTAGTCTAAAAAGAGGGTTACCGTATAGGCAAATGTTAAGACTTAAAATAATCTGTAACAGTGAATCTGATTTTGATAGTCAGTCTACAGAAATGTGCAGTAGGTTTAGAGAAAGGGGTTATACCGAAAATATTTGAACTAATAGTAAGTCTAAAATCAAGCCCCTTGATAGAACCAGTCTCCTTGCTCCTAAATCTTCTTTTGCTTTAAACAGACAACCTATAGTTATGACAACCACATTTTCCCCCATCTCCCAACCCATTAAACAGGTGGTCAAAAAACACTGGCATATACTGTCCAGTGATCCTGTGGTAGGAAAAGCCTTTTCCACCCCCCCCCCCCCCCCCCAATTTTTGCAAACAAGAGAGCAAACAATTTAAGTTACAAACTAATAAAAAATGATGTGTATATTCAACCACAACACTTTTTATCTACTATACCCTCAGGAAATTTCCTGTGTAAAGGTTGTATTAATTGTAATGCCATGATAACAGGAGACTCTTTTTATCACCCTCATAATGGTAAAAAAAAATTAAAGTCAAAAGGGAGAATTACAAGTAAGACAAAATATGTAGTTTATCTTTTAAAGTGCCCTTGTGGTTTTTGCTATGTGGGAAAGACCAAAAGAGAATTGAAAACCAGAATTACAGAGCACAAGAGTCATAGAAATAAAGATGAGAAGTCTCCAGTTGCCAGGCACTACTAATATGGTTAAACATGACATATGTACACTAAGATTTCAAGGTTTAGAAGTAGTCAACCCACTGAGAAGAGGTGGGGACAGAGACCGGGTTCTATTACAAAGGGAGGCTTACTGGATCCATGCATTAAATACTGAGTTCCCTAAGGGACTGAATGAAGAGTTATTATTGAATTGTTTTCTATGAAATGTTTTCTATGAATTGTATGTTCTGGTTGTGGAGTTTGTGGAAACTTTAAGAATATTTTTACTAAACAAATACTATGTGTAATGCTTAATGTAAACATTAATAGTACAATGAATTGTAAGTGAATTGTATTCACCAATGAGAATCAGCTGTACACTATCGCATAGCTATATGTCACATCCTGTTTGATGTATTCTAGTTTGAAACGCTGAGGAAGGCCGACGTGCCGAAAGGCGTCCGTTTCTCTAGATAGACCTGTTTGCTGCGGCTGTTCACCCTTAAAGAATAAATCAAGAATATAACTGAAGAGAGTGCGGCTGTTCCTTTATTATATGCACACTCTACTCACCCATTACAAAATCTGTTTCCTACTTGCAAACTTCCTGCTTTTAAAAGCAGGCCCAGATCATGATTGGTTGGAATCATCAGAGTGGCTCACCAATCCTGAGTCACCAAATCTTCACCTGCACTCATATCAATGAAACAATAAACCACAATCAAGTGTCAAAGACATACACTAAAACTCCACCCGGTTACAGTAATAATAATCAAAATCGACAAAGTAACTAGCAACTAAAGTTTTCAAATAATTGTAGTGGAGTAAAAGTATAATATTTGCCTCTGAGATGTATTGGAGCAGAAGTAAAAGTACTGAAAATCAGAAATACTCCATTGAAGTAAAATACCTCAAAATGTTACTTAAGTAGGCTACAGTACTTGAGTAAATGTACTTAGTTACTTAACACCACTGTCAAGGAGGAACCTGCAGCCTGTCATGGATGCTTCCACACACAAGAGGGAGCTCCTCAGTCTGCAGAAGAACAAAGGAACATGATGTGAAGTCACTGGAGAAGCTGTAACTCAGCTGGAGACAGAGATGAAAGAGCAGCTGATTGATATTTCTCCTTAATGGTGTTTATAGACTGACTGCTATGCTCAGAGAGCACCACCTTGTGGCATAGTACTATTCATACTGTAAAATACTGTAAATAATGTAAATATTAAATGTGATTTTACCACGCCTATAAATATGTTTTGGGTATGGTCAATAAAAAAACTAAAGAAAATAAAGACAAGCCTCATTTCATTATCTTTAATTCAGTTCAGTTCAAGTTTAAGTACATAACATAATAAGTACTTAACTACATTTGAACGGTTATCTCTGAACTCTATAGTATCGCTGTTCTATAATAGGCGGACATTAAGCAAGTAGGTGAACATTCGGCGAAGATAGCAGATCTACAAGCTCACAAGGCATCGCATTGTGACACATTGTGAGCTTGTAGATCAGTTATTTCCGGTGAAGAGATTCGGTGTACAGGGAAAAAAGGAGGGGACCAAGTAGGCTATATAGACCCAAGTCAACAAAATATATTGACTTATTTTAATCTACTGTGATGGAAGTGGAGGAATTTGACGTTTGTTCGGGGGAAAAAGCTAAATAATTTTAATGTGGCACTACATTAAAATAATGTTTAACCTACAGTACATAGGTGAACGTTTTGATAAATGTTCAAAGACTGTGAAAATAAATTGTTAGTAATGAACTATAATGTCAGTCAAACTTTATGCAATTACCCAAGAATTTATGTTGAATAATACTTAAAGGGCACCGATTTTCAACCTATCTTCATATAATTGGTCCTCAAGAATACTCATGATAAAATGGTAAAAAAAAATTCTACTAGGTCTGTGTCTCATAGGAGGGCTGTGGACAGTCCAGAAACCCGTCTACCAGTGACATCATCGTTAGGCATGATTTTTTTTTTCAACAAGATTTCACATTTTTTATTTAGATTTTTATTAACACGAGAACAATGGCTTCTTTTATTGCATTGCAACTTTCCAGGAATAGAAAGCCTGCAGTTTCTATTAGCTTTGATTCCCCATTGATGATGTCTCTGGTAGACGGGACTCTGAACTGTCCATAGCCCTCCTCTGAGACACAGACCGAGTAGATTTATTTTTTACCATTTTATCATGAGTATTAGTGAGGACCAATTATATGAAGAGACTGAGAGGTTGAAAATCGGTGAAGTCGTCCTTTAATCCAATATATGAGGTGGATATTGTAATATTTGAATCCACTATATGAGGTGGATATTGTAATATTTGAATTCATATACGTTATGGCCAATATACGTTAGGCCTGACAGCAAGTCCCTGTTTGATTCCCGGAGCGGCAGGACCATTTGCTGTACTGTATGTCCCTCCTCGACTCTCTCTCCTAGCTTTACTGTCTACAGATTCTACACTGACATTGAAATGAATCAGAAATGCACACAAAAAAGCAAAATATTTCCATTTGTCATGAAAGTATGCTTATTGCCTGTACATACAATTTTTTATCTTGGATTACTTTCAGTTACTGCATAATTAGAAACATATATTTTATCCCAGGTCTGCACTTGACTTCACATTTAAAACTACTCAGCAAGCCAAGAACCAAATACAAACAATACAGACGTCAGGATTATAAAATGAAGGGTCCACAAGAAACTGGGTTTTGAGAGGATTTAATATGTTGACAATCAACATCTGTGTTTGAATGTGAACAGACAGTTTGTCTCATCAGATGTTTCCCACTGAGCATTTTTCGGTCTAAAATAATATTTTAGACTAAATTAGACTAAATTTTAGACTAAAATCATAACAGATTATGTTTAAACGACTAGGCTAAAACCGGGTTATAACTGGTCTAAAAGTGAACGTTTTTTCAACGACTAGGCTTAGCATAGACGTTGAAACAACATCATTTCAACAGCTATATATAGACGGCCTATATAGACGCTTAAAAAACAGCTAATTAACGTCTAGGCTAAGCCTAGCCGTTGAAAAAACGTTCACTTTTAGACCACTTTTAGACCCGTCTAAAGCCAACTATGGCTCACTGGGTTGGATTGACGATCTTTCCCGTGAACAGAATGTTGTCAGAGTCGGCGATGAGAACCATGAAGGGACGATTGAACTTCAGTTCAGGGACTCGGTGGAAGGACAGCGGCATGATGCCGACGCCTGTAGCTCCAGACGCAGTGGCTCCAGTCTCGTCTACATCCAGCGTGGCTTGGTGCACGACCTGCACATAAACAATGATTATAGATCAGTGATTCTCACACTTCTTCATGTCAAGGACCACCAGTTTCATGGTATTATGCATTAGGCCAAGGCTACGAAAAAAATAAAATGGACTATTTTTGAAAGAATTTGACCCATCTTTCCTTATGTGGGGGTCCCTGGCACAAAGTGTTTTCAAATGGGGGTCAGCAGCCAAATACATTTCAATTTGGGGGTCCCTGACATGAAAATGTCTGAGAGCCCCTGCTGCTGTAGTGTACATGCCAGTAGTCCATGTGTGAATGTGACAGAGTGAAACATGAGTCAGTAATCCAGTAGTCCATGTGTGAATGTGAAAGAGTGAAACATGAGTCAGTAATCCAGTAGTCCATGTGTGAATGTGACAGAGTGAAACATGAGTCAGTAATCCAGTAGTCCATGTGTGAATGTGACAGAGTGAAACATGAGTCAGTAATCCAGTAGTCCATGTGTGAATGTGACAGAGTGAAACATGAGTCAGTAATCCAGTAGTCCATGTGTGAATGTGTCAGAGTGAATAGAACACAACATATGGGGGTCAGGCTTGGTCAGTGTTGCCAGATGGGAAATGTTCAATTATCGTACCGGAGGCTTAAAATGATCCTATTTAAAAGAAAACTATCGTACACAGCCAAAACAAAGAGGAATCACATGTGGAAATATGTAATTTCACAAATAAATAGCATATTTATTGTAAGAAACAACCTTGTTTGAGATTCCTCCTACATGATAAAAACACATCACATATTATGCTGCGTGGAATCAGGCAACTTCCTGGACGTTTACACAAATAAAAGCCTGAAACTGGACTAGAAAGACTGACCGGTGTTTTTAATGCCTCTAAGTACAGATCTAGGGTCATTTATTGATTTACTGACTTATTTTGAAAAGCCAAACCGGATCCTGAAGCAGCAGACAGGGAATCTAGTAAATTCACACACTTTTTTGTGATAGGGCGAAATTATCATATATTTGGGATTTTTTTTAATTATTGATCGTACATCGTAAAGAGGGTAAAATGATGGTACAAATAGGATAATTATGGTACATCTGCCAACACTGGGCTTGGTTGAGGAGCCTGATGGCTGCTGGACTGATGGACTGTCTCTGTCCTTTGTTGTGATATAAAAGAAGGGACAACTAGACAGTCAGACACTCATTCATTGTGACAGCTCCTACCTCCAGTGGTGGAAAAAGTAAAAGTATCAATACTGCAATGTAGAAATACTCCATAAGTATAAGTCCGGAATTTAAAATTTAGTTGAGTTAAAGGTACAAAAGTATTGGCATAACAAAAGTACTCATTATGCAGAATGTCCCTTTTCACAAGTTTAAAAAAAATCTTTTGAAAATAGCAGATCTACAAGCCCACAATGCGTCGCGATGCGACGCATTGTGAGCTTGTAGATCTGCTATTTTCAAATGGGCAAAATATATATAGGGTTGAAGTTGTTACTGTATGTTTTGTAATAATAATCTACAAAGTAACTAGTAACTAAAGTTTTCAAATACTTTCTGTGGAGTTAAAGTACAATATTTGCCTCTGAGATGTAGGGGAGTAGAAGTAAAAGTACAGAAAATTGGAAATACTCAAGTAAAGTAAAAAAAATACCTCAAAATTGTACTAAAGTACAGTACTTGAGTAAATGTACTTAGTTACTTTACACCAAAGCTCTTACCTCTGACACAGCCACATTGTCTGCAATGCCACTGAGATCAGCTGCAGCACCAAACACGTCTGTTATTCCCATCTGACGCAGCACAGCGTTCAGGTTAATCTTAGTCTTGATGGAGAACTTGGGAACAAATACATTGTAATTCCTGAAAAGGAAATACAAAACACTTAAGGCTATGTACTGTATGACAAAATATTGAGAATGATCATGTTATATAAGATAATTCTGGAATTCATTGATTCATCTCTGACTTTAAAGTGTTTTGTGAAAGTAATACAAAAATTACTTGCCACAGAAAGTAATATTCTAACATAAACATACCATTGGAAACCTTGAAAAGTGCTATATGAATGTCATGTATTATTATTATTAGCTTTAAATTAAAGTAACATGTAATTTACACAATTTTGAATCTAATTTAAAAAACAACCACTTAACCTGACGTCCCTATTTTGGACGTCAGGTTAAGTGGTTCTTCAACAGTAGCAAATCTACAAGTTCACGACACGTCATGATGACACGTTGTGAGCTTGCAGATTGGCTATTTTCGAAGAAATGTGTAAAAAATGAAAAGTGAACATTTATGAAAACCTTTGCAACAACAGGGCATACAGGATGTATTTAAAAGTGTCATGTCAGGCCTGGGCCGTAGCGTGACGGTCCAGGCACCCTAGGCTGCAATGCCAGCCTGACAGCGGGTTCGACTCCCGTTCCCTACGACCTTTGCTGTGTGTCACCCCCCCCCCCCCCATCTCTCTCCCCATTTCCTGTCAGCCGTTCCCTATCCCTTTCTAAATAAAGCATAAAAAGACTCCCAAAAAAATCTTTAAAAAAAAGAAAGTGTCATGTCAATGACCCGGACCGCTGGCGTAGCGGTCCGGGTTCGAGTCCTGATCCCGACGGCCTTTGCTGCATGTCACTCCCCATCTCTCTCCCCATTTCCTGTCAACCTGCTATCCTATCCTATCAATAAAGGCATATAAAAGCCCCAAAATAAATCTTAAAAAAAAGAAGTGTCATGTCAAACCTTGGCTTCATCCACTTGAGCCACTTGGCGTAGTGCATGGGACAGATGTGTTCCTCCAGCTCCGTCAGACCTGCGTCAGGCAGCATCAGCAGCATGGAGTAGGAGTTGTTGAAGGGTAAACGGAGGACAGTGGTGGTGATCTGCTGGTCAATGTAGACATCGAAGAAGTCCTCCGTGTTCATCATCTGGACGGGAACCTGCAACAACATCACCATGTGGATCATTATTAGAAGAGCCCGACTCATGACAGGTTTTTTTTGGGGTCCAATGCCAATCCCGGCAAAACACTGCTGCTGCTCTACTCTGTTCACAGCAATGTAGTAGCTGTACGTATAACGTTCAGAACCCAGAGCGGAGCCGCAGCGCCCCGTATTAAACGGGCCACCAATGTTTTTATGAAGTATTTTGTTGATAGAACAACAGTTTGTTCATAGAAGCACCGTCATGACTGACTGTCATGTAGTGGTGGGAATAAAAAACGTTAATTTCAGTGAACGAACGATTTCGTTCACGTTCACGTTCACGGCAATGATCCGTTCAAATGATTCGTTCATGTCTAATGAAAAATAACTCAATCGCAAGCTGTCAGTCGGGAACAGCCTGCCTTCCTCCCGTCCTGTGTACGGGGGGGGGGGGAGGGAGGGGGGCATGAACGAAAGCGGGAACGTAACAGCTTCAGGAAGTGATTCCAAGCAAGTGTGAACAGGGTTGCCCATTGCTTTCTTCTATTTCTCCCTGATTTACATAAACATACAGTATTTCTATTGTTTATGTGGTTATTATCTTAGTGAACGGTGAAAATCAAACCATAACAATAGTGAACTATAAGATACAATACAAAACAAATAGGTCTAATTGGTGGTTACCAAACAAACTAATAAAAAGCCATTCAGTAAGACAGTAGTGTTACCTGGGTTGCTGCATCCACATTAAACTGCTCCTCCTTGGTGTCTGCAGGGTCAAAGGGAGTCTGCCATTTTCCTGTTTGACAGAAAACAATGTAGAAACAACAATGACAATAGTGAGATGACAATGACAGTAGTTCGAGATTAACCCTACCCATGGTTAGGTTGATAATAACTAGTTAACTGTTTTCATTTCTGTCTGGTATATGAATTGAATGACGGCTGAGAGATGACATTTCTTACCTTTGTAGTATATGTAACTAATGAGATACATGATAGTAGCAGGATCCAGGTTTTCCACTAGTTGGTCTATCTTGCCGTAGGTCTTCTCCCCTACATACTTGTTGATGGCAGCAGCACTCTCTGTGGGATTGGTGAAGTCCACACTGAACCCATCGGCCAGGTAGGACTGACTCAGGGTCTGCAGGAACTCAGCCTGTGGCTTGAACTTATTGTCCACAAACACTGCGGTTCCTGCACTGATGTCTTCCGATGAAGTCTTGTCGGCTGTGGTCAGAAGTCCATGGAAGGCCTGGTCTACGTCAGCCTGGGTCAGTACGGAGCTGTTGAAGCCCAGACCACTGAAGAGCTGCTGGTGGGTTTGGCCCCGGGCCCCTACAGACAAGGCTGCCAGGGCCAGGCTGACACTTGCGGGTGAGAAGAAGACGTTCTTGCCTTGGTTGTCCGTCTGAGCGGCCAGTTGCCTGTACAGGTTGAAGGCAAAACCTTTGTTTGCTGATGTCACCATGGAGAGGCTGTTTGCAGCCTGGTCTGCAGCGTTATCTGAAGGTGATGAGTTAGATTTGTTAACCACTTAAACCCTTTACTTCCTCCTCCTACGACAAATAGCAAAGATATCTGATTTACAAGCTCACAACACTTCGCATCATGATGCATTGTGAGCTTGTACAACTTTAAAAAATTATAATAATTGCTCCTCGGAGCACAGGTCTACACCAGGCCAGGTAGTAGAAGTCAAACTTAGCCAATCAGGATGTAATATGAACAATCTGACAGATCCGTCTTGATCACATGACTATAGAGATAATGTGTACTGATTTGCATGATGTTCGGACACAATCTGTAGGAGTAATATCAAAAACTTGTTTTGGAAAAATCGGCCTACTGGTGGCGCTATAACAGGACAATGTGAAAAGGGTGGCATTTCTTCCTCAGCCTAGCACGAATGTGCGTGCAATGTTTCACGGCAATCGGACACTGCGTTCAGAATTTGAGGCATTTTGTTCCTGGTGGCGCTATAACAGGTGAAACATTTGGGGCAGAGGTTCTGCTCTGGCATCAAAGTGTGTGTGCTCAGTTTCATGCCGATTGCGCCAACGGTGCCGGAGATTAGCTGTACACGGACGGACGGACGGACGGACGGACGGACGGACGGACGGACGGACAGACGGACGGACGGACGGACAGACGGACGGACAGGGGCAAAAACACTCCCCTTCTCTCCCCATTTCCTGTCAGGCTACATAAAGGCATAAAAGCCCAAAAATAAATCTTTAAAAGAAAAATCTGTTACCTTCATGTCCTGCATGGTGATGACCTGTACCCACACACACCAGCGCTGATAGAATCCACACCAACACGGCTCCTTGCATCATGGTGAACTGAGACAAAGGTTCAAAAGGTTCCCATCAGTACATAGTTCACTCACTGTTAACTAAACAAACCTTTCTCTGTCTGGAACCACCATGAATGTGTACTACTAGTCCAGGGGTTCTCAACCTAAAGGTTGGTTTCAAGTGATATTTTTTGTTAAATCAAAAAGTTATTTTGTTAAAAGGTTAAAGCAGGAGTGGGCAACTTTGATGATGTAGAGGGCCACTATATTTCCACACTCACTCCAGAGGGCCTTTTTGCATATACTGTCGGGGCATTCTATGTCACACAAAAGTAGCAAAAATAGCCGATCTACAAGCTCAAAACGCGTCTTAGCGCGACGCGTTTTGAGCTTGTAGATCGGCTATTTTTGCTACTTTTGAATTGGAATCCTGAAAAGTATTTTTTTTTATTTATTTCAAATGCATTTAGTTATACTTATGTTAAAGTAATACTAGGTAACGTTTTCAACAAAACTAAAGTTAAATTGTATATCTTTTGCGAGTGGCAAAAGTTTCACAACACCCACTCCGTGAATTTCACCCCCGGAAGCCTTTTATTTATATATTTTCTATTGAACGTGTACGGGGGGGACTTTCCCGGGAAAATGACGTTCCTGGCCAACGTCATGACGTCGTGGCCGACGTCCTCAGGAACTACCGCAACGGTTTCCTGTTTGGCCAGGAACTACCGCGCTATTAACAAAAAGGAACCTCACGCTGATTTTAAGATAATGTAGGATTGGAAGATCGAAAAAGAACAGAAAAAGAAAGCACAGCTCATGGTAACTAATGCTCCACTGGCTAAGAGAAACGATCCGTAGATAGTATAAAACAATTAAAAGATCGCTTTTTGAAACGCTTCCGGCTTCCGGTGAAAACGAATGGAATTCTGGGTAATCGAGGACTAGGGAAATTGTATGCAGTGACGGTAGTGACCAGCAGAGGTTGCTAAAAATCGTTAGTTGTGATTTTGCATTGTACAACTTTAACTTTATGAACTTAAATACAAATACATTGGACATAAAAAGGACAATAGAATTTTAATACTAGTCATTAAGCTACTAATATAGACTGAAGTAATTCAAGCGGGTCATGTTTGCATGTTTGGAATCATAACAGCTGAAATCAATGATATATCAGTATTCTGATATTAACCTGCGGACCGCATTAAGTGAAGGTGGGGGCCGCATGTGGCCCCCGGGCCGCCAGTTGCCAATGTATGAGTTAAAGAGTTAACACTGACCTGGCTCTGTGTACACCTCGGTGAAGTCCCCGGCCACCATGGAGAAGTCAGAGTCAGGCGGCAGACCCTGAGGGTTCACGTCTGGGAAGCGGACGGATCGCGTCTGGTCTGAGGACTTCTTATTGTTGCTGAACTGGTGGATCCACGGGTACAGGGTCAGAGAGTTCACCTTGTCACACCTGAGGGCAGCCGTACCGTGTTATAAGGACCAGTACACAGACTGCTGGGGCACTGCAACACTATGGATCATTCTGGATCACTATGATCAGCTTGGGTCCAGCACTTATATAAAATGAATTAAAACATATTGTTTTCAGCAAGGGGACAGATGGATAGTGATGATGAATTGTGGTAGAATTACAACGTATCTGTTAAAGGTAGGGTAAGTGATTTACTTTGGTTAAAATAAGTGTACATAGCTCTATATTGTGATAGTACTCATTCCTATAGAGTGTTTGTTCAGTTGTTGTGACATTTTGCATAATATTATAAGAGTCCAAATGCAATGTTCTCAGCCCCGGTATCTATTGTTTTGGCTACAGCTTGGTTCTTATGACAAAAGAAGCTTCTCTCTTATATTGTGTAGAACTACTGTATGATGCCTGTGTTTGACACAGAACTACTTTACCAATCGACCTGTGTGTCTGATGTACTTCTGATGATGATACATATATATATATATATATATATATACATATACTTTCAAAAGGTGGTGGTGCTGCTCTAACACATGACATCATGGGGAGAAGTACTTCAGACACACATACAATCTGACCCTTGGCAGCTATACTTGAAGCTGGACTGATATGAGTTGTACAATCTTTCACCAAATAATGTGTACATATCGTCTATGCAAGTCACAACCTGGTGAATATTATGGTAAAGGAGATTCATAGTTTGAAAAAGTTGAGTGTACGATAACTTGAGTTTGTATGAGTATAAATATATATATATATTGTCTCTGTCGGGTGGAAACCTCATATGTCCAAAACTGTTCCTTTTCAGGATTCAAATTAGAAAATAGCAAAAGTAGCAGATCTACAAGCTCGAAACGCGTCGCTTCGCGCTGCGTTTCGAGCTTGTAGATCTGCTACTTTTGGTACTTTTGTGTGACGCTGTAGTTTGATCAAGAAGGGGTGTTGATTTACGACAACAACACAAAAAGTTTAAATATGGAGATAAGAGGTTTCTGCCCGACAACAATGATATTATGCATTAGTGCAGTGGTTCCCCCGCTCTGCTCCGGTCCTACTGGTTTTACATCCTACCAGGATATAAAACCAGTGGCTACTACGGGTCCATAGAGCAGTGGTTCTCAAACCTTTTCATGTCAAGGACTCCCAAAATGATATGTATTTGGCCACGGACCCCCATCTCAAAATGTTTTGTTCCAGGGACCCCCCAGAAGCAAAGATTTGAGTTACAAATGTTGGCTTTAAAAATATACATTCAAAGATTCAACTGGGGTGGCATTTTAATTCAACTGCGGTGGCATTTCATTGACTTAATGGCAATATGGCCGCCGTGTGAATATGGTCTATTACCTGTTGAGCACAAAGTTGGAGGAGAACAGCATGAAGAAGCTCCACTCGTTGCCCTGGCAGACGTATCCCAGACGGGCGATCTCCCAGGCCAGCCGGCCCAGCCCCGCCCCCGGAACCAGCACGCTGACCTTGGACAGATCACTGACACAATAAAATACATACAGTCACATGGAAAACATCTGGTCAACATCTGGTGCTATAGGAGGACTGACTGACACAATAAAATACATACAGTCACATGGAAAACATCTGGTCAACATCTGGTGCTATAGGAGGACTGACTGACACAATAAAATACATACAGTCACATGGAAAACATCTGGTCAACATCTGGTGCTATAGGAGGAGGACTGACTGACACAATAAAATACATACAGTCACATGGAAAACATCTGGTCAACATCTGGTGCTAATAGTGCTATAGGAGGAGGACTGACTGACAATAAAATACATAGTCACATGGAAAACATCTGGTCAACATCTGGTGCTAATAGTGCTATAGGAGGAGGACTGACTGACAATAAAATACATAGTCACATGGAAAACATCTGGTCAACATCTGGTGCGATAGGAGGAGGACTGTGTGATGAATTAATATGCTGCGTTCATGTTTGTGTTACATACAGTAGAGAAGATGCACAGGCATGCATGCATATACAGTACAGTACATGTTGTAGCCGATGCTTAAGTGATTGAAACCAGGAGAAGACAACATTTATCTCATGCCACATCATGACATTTTGGCCGGCGTAAGTAAGTAACATCATGACATTAGGAGATCTAAAATCCTAGAGTATCATACCATGATATCGATATTATATTGATATATCGCCCAGCCCTAGTGTGTGTGTGTGTGTGTATGTGTGTGTGTTTCAAATGTGTGTGTAATGTGCTTTTAAGGTAGCTCTCCACCAAACAGATTATTATAGACTGGCAGTCGAATGAAGTCGGGAGATCAGTCAGTTGGAAGAGAGGAAGACAACATGTCATCAACTTCCTTAAAACAGTTTTCTAGCTGCCAGTCGGTGCTCAAAATATGAATCACCTGCAGGACAGTGTTGATTTTGACAGCAGATTTATATTTAGTTTTAGTCATAGCCTTTTGAATACAATTCCATTTAGTTTTTGTCATATTTGAGTCATCTGAAATATTTTACTGTTAGTCTAGTTTTAGTCGACTAAATACCATAGGATTTAGTCGATTCAATCTACAGTTGATTTAGTCAACTAAAATGTGTTTTGGCGGTGCCTTGATGGCGTCGTAATGGCTGATTTTACACTTATTTGCATGCTGAAAATATCCGATCTACAAGCTCACAACGCGACACGTTGTGAGCTTGTAGATCGGCTATTTTCAGAGAACAACACCAGAGCGCAACCAAACATAAAATGACTTGTCTTTTAGTTCTACTGGATCTCTTCTCCACTAGTCCCTCACTAACATTTTAGTCTAGTTTTTTTGTGTGTGTGTGTGTGTGTGTGTGTGTGTGTGTGTGTGTGTGTGTGTGTGTGTGTGTGTGTGTGTGTAGGAATTTATTGGCACGATGACTAAATTGGGGAGAAGAAGGGGTAACATTTTTTCACCCAAATCTTCTCTTCTGGGGGTCCCTCCCTTGCACACACATTTTCATCTGTGTCATTTTACATTTGAGCTATAACCATTATTTTATACTTTGGCTCTTCAAAAATAGCAGATCTACAAGCTCATGGCGCGGCACGAGCTCGTACCGCAGTACAAGCTTGTAGATCTGCTATTTTTGAAAAAGCTTGAACATTTGTGCAAATCTTTGAATATATATTTTTCAGAGCAACCATTTGTAACTCAAATGTTTGCTTCTGGGGGATCCCTGGAACAACATATTTTACAAATGTTCGCTTTAAAAAAAATATATATTCAAGATTTGCACACATTTTCCATAAATTAAAAAGAAATAGCAGATCTACAAGCTTGTAGCGCAGCTGTGTGTCAAATCTAAAATGACACAGACAGATGCGTTCCTGGATTATTATAAAGGTAAAGCGTTAGGTGTGTCTGACCTCCTGGCCGTACTCCATGTTCTCAAACATGTGTTTGCAGTTGCGGACGATGGCCTGCAGCACTTCCTGGTTGTGCTCCACACAGCGGCCAATCAGGGCCAGGTTGGGGAGCACGGCGGGGAGGAGCATCTGGTGGCGAGGCTGCAGACCACGGAAGTGACGCTCCGCCCGCGTCACCTGCTCCTGGACATGGTCCCTGACACACACAACACACCACACACACACACACACACACACACACACACACACACACACACACACACACACACACACACACACACACACACACACACACACACACACACACACACACACAGTTATTACAAAGAGCCAGTGTTATTGTGAACAAAAAAGATTCAATCCAGGAACACATCTATAAATGTCTTCTAAATCCTAACAGTTTTATGAAAAACATATGTTGCTATGATATCAGTGGTTCTCAAACTTTTTCATTTCAAGGAGCCCCAAAATTATGTGTATTTGGCCGCGGACCCCCATCTCAAAATGTGTTGTTCCAGGGACCCCCAGAAGCACAGATCGGACTTAAAAACGTTCGCTTTAAAACATATATACATATTCAAAGATTTGCACACATTTCCCAAAATGTTTCAAAAAAATTGCAGATATAAAAACCACGCTATGAGCTTGTAGATCTGCTATTTTTTTAATAACCAAAGAAATCTTGAAAGGACACAGATGTGTTCCCGGTCTTAATGGATTAGATAACATCTATTAGACTTTCTATTAGATTAGATTATAAACACTGAAGATAGTTATGAGAAGTGAAAAAGAAATGAGGCTCTACCATTTGGTCTGGACAATAAGTCAATATTATATGGATGTTGTGATAATATCAGACTAGATAACACATGGGATCATGTGTAATATCTGTAATATGACATGATGACTGTTATCTTCTCCTTGTTTTAAAGGCTGCATTAGATTACACTGACTGTTCTTCTGTTATATTATTATCTTTTACCCACACTTAGTTATTATATATCATCATAATTAATAATAATACAGCTCATATAATATGGATGTGGGCCTGCCGAGAATTATTTATGAAAATATCAGTGTGTGTAAATATTTTGAGTTTTAAATCACCATCCATTTCAAAACCCACAATTGGTCTTAAATATGATGTGATATTTAAGCAGTGGTTGAAGAAGTACTCAGATAATTTACTTAAGTAAAAGTAGCAATACCACAACATAAAAATACGTGTTGCAAGTAAAAAGGCCTGTGTTCAAAATGGTACTTGATTAAAAGTACAAAAGTATTGGTAAAGTACAAAAATGTTTGAAAATAGCCTATGTATAAAATAGGGCCAAAGTCACTAAATGTTTTATAATATAATAATGTATATCTGCAAAGTAAATAATAAACTAAAATGTTCAAATAATTGTAGTGGAGTAAAAGTACAATATTTGCCTCTGAGATAGCCTTAGATCAAGACTCTCCTATAGATGTATTTTATCGATTGACATGTTTTATCTCTACTAGTCTTAGCTCCACCCCCCCAGTTTCCACTGGATTGTCAGCTCCAAAGCCCGTATTTCTCCAAATATGTACAAATGCTAAATATAAGGTGATTACCCGGTTGCCCCAAATGTTAACTAGGTGTCCGGAGTCTTAGTGTAATGTATTAGTTCATATGTTTCAATAAATAAGTGTTTTAATCCCGTCTGTGGCCGAATGTCATCCCCCCCTCGTTTACTTCCTGTTTACATTGAGTGTAATTCCGGCTTTCACCGGATGCGCCCCGTCACTACCGCCCATTGGGAACTTCCGACAGAATCGGCCACAGACGGGATTAAAACACTTCTTCATTGCAAAACAGTGAAAAACAATAGTCATTAATTAAGCCCTGTACAAGTTAATAGTCAAAAACAGCAGATCTACAAGCTCACAATGCGTCTGAGCTTGCAGATCGGCTGTTTAACGCGATGTTATGCTAGCTCTGTTAGCTAAACGTTAGCATCCAGTGTGTTATTGTTCTACCTGTAATATCTAAAGGCATCGATGACCTTCCAGAAGTGTTGTCTCTCCAGCCTGGCCTCCTGCTCCCTCACCTCCTCCTCCACCTCCTTCCCCAGCTCCACCGCCTCCTCCTCCAGCCTGGCCTCCTCCTCAGGACTGACTTTCATGAAACAACCATCATGTTGCTCTGCCTCCCCACACACTGCAGCCATGTCTAAAAGAACTACAAACAGACCCGACCAATAGAAACACCAACACTGGCTGCACCATGGCTAAAAGAACTACAAACAGACCCGACCAATAGAAACACCAACACTGTCTGCAGCCATGGCTAAAAGAACTACAAACAGACCCAGCCAAACACCGTCCAATATCTGTCTCCCCACACACTGCAGTTAGCCCTGATCCAGAGCGTTAGTGAGTTCTCTAACGCCCTGCCAGGCGCTCAGCTCGGAAAATAATTCCACTGCCCCGCGAGGGCTCCAACTTTAGTATAATTAAACTAAAATACTTCACTACTCACCGAAACAAAGGTTGTTTTATGTTGTTGAAAGTCTGTTCTCCAGGGTGGGAGGCCTCGCAGCACCCCACCTTCTCTATATAATACACTTTTTGGGCAGAAAATAAAATGTGTCCGCCAGATGGAAATGATTTTATTTACTCCACTGCGCCCCCTACAGATCTGGTAATTTATATTGACCAGATCAGATCAGAACATAATACAATGGTATTCCACCATTACATAGTTAAAACAAAACAACAAAAATGATTAAGATTTCGGTCTTCACATAACTCCACTAAGATTCTATGAATGATTACATAAGCATATTACTCTCTGGTGAACAAACCAAGACATTATATGCATCCATGTACAAACTAAAACATTTACATCTAAGTAGGCCTACAGACAGTCCAACCATTAAACAAGCAAACTAAATATAACGTCTTTCATAATCACTGCTTCCTTTCATTTATTTTTGACGCTTAATTTATTGCCCATCCTTATTATATGTGTCAAGAGCCTATTCCAGTGTGTTACTGCTCTATACATTATTATTATTATTATTATTATTATTATTATTATTATTATTATTATTATTATTATTATTATTATTATTATTATTATTATTATTATTATTCCAGTGTGTTACTGCTCTATACATTACATTAACCATTTTCTACCTGCTGTCCCTATTTTGAGCATAGGGGGAAAAATGTCATGAATAAAAAAATAAACACAAAACACACGTGAGCTTGTATATCAGCTAAGAAAGGAAAACCGGTGCGCTTCCTCTGGATGCCTTTTTAATTTAGGCAGTGGGTGCTCAGCTATGAAAAAGTGACTTTTTAACCTAATCTGCTCTGAGGAAGGCTGTGGCCGAAACATGTTAGCATCTCAATAAAATGAGAAACCACATCTGAGCCACTGTCTTGCATCTTTATTTTGGAGTGCCGCTTTTTTCCACTTAGGTGGTTTTCCTTTTACTTGTATATCAGCTATTTGTGGTTAACATGTGTAGTCGGGCAGAAACCTCTTATCTCCATATTTTAACTTTGTGAGTTTTTTTCGTAAATTAATGTCCTACTTGATCATGTTCATCACACACAAAAGCATCAAAAGTAGCAGATCTACAAGCTCGAAACGTGGCGCGGAGCGACACGTTTTGAGCTTGTAGATCTGCTACTTTTGATATTTTTGAATTCGAATCCTGAAAAGTAACAGTTCTGGACATATGAGGTTTACCACCTGTGTGGTATACACACCTTTAGTGAGTAATTAACTATAAAGTCCAATTGGACTTTAAAATCTTAAGCAATTAATCTTATGGAATGATTTATAAGTTAGGCTCTAATGCCATGACAGCGATTCCCTGGTTCGATTCCCAGACCAGCTCGACCATTGCTCTCTTTGTCACTCCCCTACTTTCTCCCCCACCTTGACTGTCTCTACACTGACCTATTGAGATGAAGCAGAAATGCCCGCAAAGCTAAACATTAAAATTTGAATGCATTTTACTATTTGAAGATCCGGATCCGGATCCGCAGAACCAGTCCAGGTTTCTAATAAAAATAGTAAAATCAACAGGAAGTTGACATTTTTATTTAAAAAAACAAACAGTACTGGGTTTGGTGATGTTCCATATTGTCTGAATCAGCTTTGTTTGTGTTCGTTTACAGTACGTGCTAAAAGAGTGACTTTGAGAGATGTTTCACCGTACAATGTAAGTCAATGAGGAGCATGTTTTGAATTATTGATTTCTAATCAATGGAGCAACTATTTTTGATTTCTTGTCCACCTTTGGAGTTGGACATCATGGCAAGGTAAATACACAACCCAAACCTCTACCAAAGTGGTCTTGTCCTTTAAGTGATAGAAGCTTCTATATCATGTGACAACAATCTCTCTCTCTCTCTCTCTCTCTCTCTCTCTCTCTCTCTCTCTCTCTCTCTCTCTCTGAGTGAATCAGGAAGTGAAATTAACGTTTGGGGAGTTTCCAGTGGGAAGCTAGAACCACACACACACACACACACACACACACACACACACACACACACACACACACGTCTGCCTGCCTGTCTGTCTGTCTGTCTGTTTGTTTCAACTTTTAAATTACATCAGATTTAAAGTGTCCTTATTGACATGAGCAACACGTTGACAGTACCAACAAGAGTCAAATAAAACAAACAATAAATAAATATATAATTATGTACAGTCTGTCAGGTTGTTGACATCAACATGTCTCTCTAGTAACTGGTGATGTTTAATAAAATAATAATTCTGATTGGCTGCTGGGTGAATCAGGAAGTGAAATTCAAGTTTGAGTTTCCAGTCAGAAGCTTCAGTGGTGAGTTCACAACACACACACACACACACACACACACACACACACACACACACACACACACACACACACACACACACACACACACACACACACACACACACACACACACACACAAACCTCTCATGTGACACTATATGATCACATGACCAGTGTGTTTTTAAAGACATTTGATGGTTTCAGCAGTGAGATGTAATGAGGCTTGGATTGATGTTTAATTAACATGAACAGCATTTTACCAGCAACGCTGAACGGGGTGCTCCTTCCATTCCGACATCTCACCACTCCGACTAGTGGCTTCCGCGTGCGGTTATGGTTAGGGTTAGGGTTAGGTATAGGGTTCGTCAACGTCGGAAAGGCGACATGTCGGAAAGGAGAAATGCACCCACGCTGAACACACACGTGTGTGCACACACACACACACACACACACACACACACACACACACACACACACACACACACACACACACACACACACACACACACACACACACACCTCTGAAGTAACACTTTGATCACATGACGTGATGGTTTCATCAGTGAGATGTAATGAGGCTTGGATTAGAGGAGCGTCTGTGAGTTCAGTTTACAGAGGTTCCCGGTTTGATTCCTGATTCCTCCTGGCTTCATGTCAAAGTGTCCTTGAGCAAGGCACTGAACCCCTAACTGCTTCTGATGACCAGGTTGGAGGAAAGCCTGGTATTCATTCTAAAACTGAGCCCTGTGATCTGGTTTAGAAAAAAGGATAAAAAAACTATTGTGTTCCAGTGGTTGGTTCTTGTTGGTGTCACATTGTTTTTGTTCCCCACATAATGTGAATCAGTTCGTTTAGTCTCGCTAGTCGCGCTACGAGTTAGAATAAAAGATGAAGATACCAAACCATTATTATACCAAAAGAAACAAAACAATTATACCAAACTAAACAAGTTTTAAACTAGGGGAATCATTTTGGAGGCGCACAGCGCTGGAGGTTCCGGTCGTGGGTTCCGGCCCCCTGATGACGTAAAGTTATTTCCACTCCAGACCGGACCAGAAACCTGAAAATGGTATTTGATCCCAGGCTACCTTTAACCACTCTGATGCTCCAAGATGTCACCTTTGACCTTTGACCAAGAAGATGTGGTTGAGTTAGGAGGTCAAATGTGACTCCTTTGTGTGAGAATGTAGAACACCTTAGCTTATAAATTATTAAAAGTAAATTAATAGACTAAATAGACTTTTACTGCACAGCCTTCCAATCCAATGGTCTCTGAGTTCTGTCCATATGAAGTGTTAAACACTGTGTAACACTGCTGTAGAACCATATGTGACATTCAGTTTATTTGGTGAGACTATTCTCTTACCAGACCTGAACAGTGTTTGTGTAAAGTTTGGTGTGGATTGGAACCCCCCACCCGTTGCCCTCCAACAGCAACTACATGGGAAACATTATTTATTTTATTCATATTTTAAATAATCTGTAATCACTTCAATCTGAAGTGATTAACTTTAACCTTTAGCCTCCCATCATGTCTCATCTGAAAGCTTTTAATTAATTACAACATTTTACTTTCTTTCTTTCTTGTGTTTCTCTTCAACAGAATCAGAATAATCTGTATTGTCACATCACAGGTTAAAGGTGTAAAGAAGTGGGTGAAATATTTTTTTGTGCAGCTCCATCGTTTTAGTTATTTTCAGAAAGAAAAAGAAAAGAAGACGGCGGGGGGGGCAAGGAGAGAATAAAAGATGAATTAAACAAAGATATTTACATACTGTATGTACATAAATAGCATAAGGTAAAGCATGTACATGAGGAGACATAAGGTGCATAAGGTACAGTATGTACATGAGGAGACCTAAGGTGCATAAGGTGCAGTATGTACATGAGGTTAGACATAAGGTGCATAAGGTACAGTATGTACATGAGGAGACATAAGGTGCATAAGCATTAGCTATATACCATACATGATTATGTGCAATAATCCAGACTGTCGTCTTTCTGGAAACAGATGATGTAACATCATATCTTTAATCTGATTGGCTGATTCTTCTGAACTAAAGAACGAGTCCTCCTTCATTCTCTTTCAGACTCCAGAACTTCTCTTTCAGTAAACATCCGTTTATTCTGATCTGTTTATTCTCATCTGTTTATTCTGATCTGTTTATTCTGATCTGTTTATTCTCATCTGTTTATTCTCATCTATTAAATTCAGTTCATTTTTGATCAGTGATGATGAAGATTACAGCCACCCTCCTCATCCTCTCCTCTGTACTTCATGTCAAAGCGATCCCAGGAAGTAAGTACATTATATTTATGTTATTATATAATATATACATTTATATCTACTGTTATTATATAAAAACAAATATGGACAATGCACAATACAAACAAATGACTTCCACGCACGCTTGCACGCACAAACGCACACACACACACACACATGCACGCATCCTCATACACACACACACACACACACACACACACACACACACACACACACACACACACACACACACACACACACACACACACACACACACACACACACACACACACACACACACACACACACCCTCCTTTTACCTGTATATCCAGTATTGAATCTTGAATGTTGGTCCAAATACATAAACATTAAAACAGATGTTAGGAACTGTTGTTGTGACATCATGAAAAAAAATCTGTATGAATTACTTTCATAATAAAAAATAAATAAATACATAAAAACATTTTAATCTGTTTCAGTGTGAATAAAACGTTTGACAGGAAGCTACTTTTAATATCCAACCTTTCACTTCATATAAGAACCAAACATGATTGTTTAACATGATGATTATGTGTTATTGTCACTGTGAAGAAGTTTATTGTTGAATTTAATTTCATCTTTGTTTTATTTCCAGTGTTCCATGAGGAGATTAAACTCATTGGCTGTTCAGACACAGTTAAAGACCCATATAAAGAGGTCATGATGGGACTGGATGGTGAAGTGATGTTCTACGCAGACTTCAACAAAGGGAAGGAGGTGGTGGCTCCGTTTGTGGCTCCAATGACCTTCCCAGGAGGTTATGCTGCAGATTTGGGTGATCAGGCGTACTGCAAAGGCAACCTGGACACCATTCGCACTGCCTTGAAGAAACCACCAGTGAAAGGTACATGAATACTATTAACACAGTTATTAACTTAAACAGTTGAATACACACACACACACACACACACACGCACACGCACACGCACACGCACACACACACACACACTTCAATTTATTCATTTCATTTTCAATTAAAAGACATGAATCATGTCAAAATCCAAGATAATACGATTATACAACAGTTACCATCCAAATAAAACACATCAAAATTCCTTGGACTCTATTAAAACAAAAATCATATTAATTAAGTACCGTACTTAAGTACAATTTTGAGGTATTTGTACTTTACTCAAGTATTTCCAATTTCTAATACTTTTACTTCTACTCCACTACAGTACATCTCAGAGGCAAATATTGTACTTTTACTCCATTACAATTATTTGAAAACTTAGTTACTACTTTGTAGATTGTGATTATTATTATAAAACATACAGTAACAACTTCAGCCCTATGGCCATTTGAAAATAGCCGATCTACAAGCGCGAGGCATTGTGAGCTTAGATCTGCTTTTTTCAAAAGATTTGTATTCATTTGAAAACTTGAAATGGGACATTTTGTACAATGAGTACTTTTACTTTTGATACTTTAAGTACAGTATTTCTACATTGCAGTATTGATACTTTTACTTAAGTAAAACCTTTGAGTACTTTTTCCACCACTGAAGGCTGGTAGAGTGTGTTGTTACTGTTGTTTTATGGTCGTTTAATGAATCAATTAATAGAAAAGGTTGCGTGCATGACCCGCACCGCATAGTGCACCCCCCCCCCCCCAGCGCACCATAATGACTTATTTAATTGTCTATTTCCAGATGGATATGTGTTCTATGTGGCTTCCCGCTGTGTGTTTAACTCCAGTGAGCTGAAGGACATACAGTACATACAGTCATATAATTTCGATGGTGATGAGTACCGCAGGTGGGACAGTAGAGTAGATCAGTGGGTTGGATACACTGAGTTTGGTGTGAAGAACGCAGAGCGCATGAATAAAGATCCTACACTACTGGCTTATTGGAGATCACGACGAGAGGCATTCTGCAAACCCAACGCTGAGAGCGCCTACTCTGTTCTGAACAAGAGAGGTGAGCTGATCTCAGAGCAGCACTCAACACTCATCACCTCATAAACTATAACATGAAATCACACGATTCTATTCAGAGATGATTAATGGTGTTAATATTGATCTGATAATGATTATAAAACATTACTTAATCTGCTGAGAAACATTTCAGATCCTCTTGATTTATACTGTATCCTAACACGTCACGCAGTGGAAATAGCAGATCTAAGCTCACAACATGTGGTGTCACCATCGTACACCGAGTATAAATGAAACATATAGATCTATTTCTGAGTGTTTTCACCCTCATATAATGACCTGCGTAAAACAGAGACACCAGGATTAATGTTTTTAAATTAACTTTAAAAAGAACCATGCAGGCTAAAACACACCTCTATACACTTCATTTCACCACCTGATTTTATATTTTAATGATTGTCTTTACTAGTTTGTTTTTTATGTTTTTAATCACAATATTTTACAGGATTATGTGTATTGTTTTGTTTGTTTTTACTCTTATTAATTTGAGCAATGTTCATTAAATGATATTGCTGGTTTATTGTTGTTTATGTAAAGCACTGTGTAACTGTGAACTATTTAATATGTTTAAATTACGTTATATACAATTCTATGTTGTAGAAAACTGTAGACAATTGTAGAATCTACAGTACTCTATGAAACGTTGTTCTCTGGTGCCATCTGGTGGCCAAACACTGACATTTACAGTTACAATTTACAATGCAGGCATTTATCAGACGCTCTTAATCCAGAGAGATTCACAGTAAGCAAGCAAAACACAAGTTAATACATCAAATATATAGAAATAATAATCTAGGATCATAGGTAAACCAAGAACCTATCATCAGTCTAAACAGTATAATATCAAATACAAACATTTTGGCTGGTTGAAGACCAAGTGCGTGCAGCTTTCTGGATCATTATAATCATTCATTATCATCATTATGATCATGATAATGACATTTTCCTATGACGGTTATATAATAATAATAATAATGATAATAATAATAATATTTATTTTTATTATACATTTTACTTATTTATCCAGTGGAGCCCAAAGTGAGACTGAAGTCAGAGACTCCCCCTCGTCGTGGTGAACACACTCACATGCTGAGGTGCAGCAGCTACGACTTCTATCCTAAAGTGATCCTGGTGACCTGGTGGATAGGGAAAGAACCTTTGACCTCTGGCCTCTCCTCTACCGATGAGCTGTCTGATGGAGACTGGTACTACCAGTACCACTCCTACCTGGAGTACACACCCAGGTACACACTTAACAGACACCTATACATAGAAATACACACCTAATAGACACCTATACATATATTCTTTAAAAATAAAACAAGTGTTACTCACTTGCTGAAAATGGCCCATTAATTGGTAGGCTAATATTAAGTCTCACACACACACACACACACACACACACACACACACACACACACACACACACACACACACACACACACACACACACACACACACACACACACACACACACACACACACACACACACACACACACACACACACACTAAGTTTCTTCTGCCTCTTGCCTTTCTATTTTTTCTGCAATGGGGAGGGAATAGTGGAATACACAATAAACACTATAGCGGAGGAGAGCCCAGCGGGGCATTCACGCTCCTACACAAAAATAGTCAAACTTTTTTTTTTCTCCAAAAAACTAAATAACAACAAATATAACGGATCAATGTCGAATCGCGGCGCGTTTCAGCATGTAGATCGTCTACTTTCGCAATCTGTCCTAATAGTGCTAATTAATGAGCGGCGTGACTCATTTTGGTGCCCCCTCGGCACCGTGGTGCCCCCTCTGCACCCTGGTGCGTGGGCCCCCCCCTGCACCGGGGTGCCCGCCCTCTGCACCGTGGTGCCCCCCCCTCTGCACCGTGGTGCCCCACACACTGTGCGTATAGATACTGATCATCCTCCTCAGATAGAAAACATGCTGTGCTTTTTGAAGAGGATCATCAGCAGAAAAATGTGTGTGTGTGTGTGTGTGTGTGTGTGTGTGTGTGTGTGTGTGTGTGTGTGTGTGTGTGTGTGTGTGTGTGTGTGTGTGTGTGTGTGTGTGTGTGTGTGTGTGTGTGTGTGTGTGTGTGTGTGTGTGTGTGTGTGTGTGTGTGTGTGTGTCTGTCTGTCTTACAGATCAGGAGAGAAGATCACATGCATGGTGGAACATCCCAGCCTGACCGCGCCTATCAAGATGGACTGGGGTCAGTTACTGTAATCTACTGTAATCTACTGTAATCTACTGCATTCTACTGTACTCTACTCTACCCTACTGTAATCTACTGTAATCTACTGTATTATACTGCATTCTACTGTAATCTACTGCACTCTACTGTACTATACTGTAATCTACTGTAATTTGTTATACTACACTCTGTTTTTTGGCAATGGTCATGGTAATGGTCTAGTGGTTAGAGTGTCTGCCCTAAGATTGAGAGGTTGGAGTTCAATCCCTGGCCGGGTCATTCTAAAGACTATCAAAGTGGGACCCAATGCCTCCCTGCTTGGCACTCAGCATCAAGGGTTGGGTTGGGGGGGGTAAGTCTCTGTGACTAGAGTCACATCAAGGGTTGGGTTGAATGTTCAAAGATTTGCAAAAAATCATTATATATTTTTGAATAGTCTAAGTATAAAATAATGGTTATAGCTCAAAACTAAAATGACACAGATGATTCCATGTCAGAGTCAGTGAAGGAGAAGGTGTTCTAATCTACTGTAATAATATAATGAATATAATATCATATAATATCTTTAATATCATATTTGTATTGTCAGATGACTCCATGCCAGAGTCAGTGAAGAACAAGGTGGCCATGGGAGCATCAGGTCTGGTTCTGGGTCTGGTCTTGTTCCTGTCTGGATTCATCTACTTCCAGTGGAAGAAACGAGGTGATTAGCATGTTCAATTAACATGTTTAATAAACATGTTAAATTAATAAATCTACTAACAGTGAAAGAAATTAGGTCATATCAACAGAGGATCACATGACATGTGGAACCCTCACAGAAATGCAAACACACACAAACATGTAAAGCCACAACCTAAACTGGTTTATATTGGTTTAGAACCTTAACCGGTTTAGACCAGTTTAGACGACCTTGTTAGAGGTCAAAGTGTGTTCTATGTTGTCACATTTAGTCTTAAATAAGAGTCAAATGTTCACATTAGTTCTGATGCAACATGTGACCCTGATGACTGAACCCTAATGTTGTTGTGTTATTGTGTTGTGTGTACATTTATGCATTTTATGGAGAAATACACACAATACAGTACATAGGATTTATTTGTGTGTCTGTTTCTCTCTTCAGGTCGTATTCTGGTGCCGACAACCAATGATGAGAATCTTTAGACTCCTCCCACACACCCAGGTTAACTTCCTCTTTCTTTTTACTAAACTTTTTAATATATACATTTATACAGTTTTAATGTATAAAAGTGCATAAAACTAGAAAACATTCACAAAACAACGTGCTTGTGTAAGAAGTGAAACAACTAGCCTGGTAAACCATCCCGGTCGTGTGAATTCACATTATCATGTGTCTTCTGCTTAATTTCTTATAATAATGAATCTAATAATCACATGTAATAATCAACTGATTTGTTGTATCAGACAACACTGATGTCAATGTGGTCAGATGGGGGGGGGGGGGGGGGGTCATCTTGGTGAACTGTGTAGTTTGGACCATTCATCATCATTCAAATAAACATGTTTTACATGACGCAGGAGTTTAGATCCCATAGCCTGAGAGGACGTTCAAGTGATTCAGTCTGGAAGTGAAGAGACGACACGACACAATGCAGCCAAACTCTGAACCAATCATTTGAACACAACATTTCAGTGAACTGTACCCAATGATTCAGTACATTGAACACAACATTTCAGTGAACTGTACCCAATGATTCAATACATTGAACACAACATTTCAGTGAACTGAACCAATGATTCAGTTCATTGAAAACACTGATCATTCCATCACTAGCAGGATCAAAGACAGAACCTTGTGGTCGAAAGGAGAGTGCTCTACCAACTGAGCTGCCCTTCCTACTAAGATACACTATTGACAAAGTATTGGTCAAATGTTGTTTGAATGGACTGAGTTGTTTCTACTTTAATGGTTACTGTAGTTGCAGGGAGGGTGCTGGGAGGTTAGGTTTTTTAGTAGTTTACTAATAACATGTTCATGATCTATTAACTATTTATAGCATAGTTTTATAAATAATCATTAAATCATTAACCATTAACAAACATTTAATAAGTTATAAATAACACATTAACTAATAATTTGGGAATGATTCATTTACTATTATAAAGGAAGGCTATTCTAAAGTGTTAACATGTTCACACAGTTAATACATTCTGATTCTTAATGGTTTATTGTCTTTTCACAGACGCCTGGGTGTGTTTTCAGAGAAGCAGAGAGGCATCGCTGCCCCTGGTGGAGAGAGGAGTAAATACATGTGTGTCCATTTCAGCTTTTAAATACTAATAACAGCAGCACAATGATGACATCATCAACCTTTTTCACAAACGTGTCCTTTACACAATTAAAAATGCTAATTAGCTAGTCAAGGCTAAGGATCATTAGTGTGCGGACTCTGTCTTTTCCCGGTGTTTCGCCCAGTTCGACGTGGTTTTGAGGTTAGGTTAGGATTAAGGTTAGGTTTATAAACGTAGTTTCTGTGAGGTTAAAGGTCAGGGTTTAGGGTTATAATAGTTCAGTTCTACACTATATTGAAACATTAAATAAATGATCACACACACAATCAGAGTTCTTCATAACATTAATATTAAAATTCCATCTGAATGGAAGTCAGTCAGCCATGTTTGGTTTGGTTTGGTTTGGTTTTATTAATTTATAATTGACCATAAGTCATTTATTATGTAATCATTTATAAAGTGTGATAATTAATGTGTTAAGATCATTATGACATCACTGTTTCCCTGTGATGGGTGGACCTGGACCCTCTAGGGTGGTCCGGGGTCATGGGTGGACCTCAACCCTATAGGCTGGTCCGGGGTTATGGGTGGACCTAGACCTTTAGGGTGGTCTGGGGTGATGGGTGGACCTAGACCTTTAGGGTGGTCTGGGGTGATGGGTCCACCCAAATTAGACAACGGTGGGCCACCACAGTCTATGAAATGAATGGGAAACACTGATGACATGTGTTACGGCCCTGTGTGGCCTCATATTGTGTGTTTTAACCCTCTGAGTGTTCTCAGTGCCCTGTTTGGTAATTGGAGGGTGGAGTGGAGATTGGAGGAGTGGCGTGGTGTCTGGAAACACACCTGGGCTTCATCCTCAATCAGCCCAGCCAGCATAAAAGCCTTTAGGAAGCTCCTTTCCAGGCCTGTTATACCCTCCGTCACCTCCATGTGCTGAACCCTTTCTGTTAGTTAGTTGGTGTTTACTACTGTAGGTCTATATAGGCTGTGTGCCATACCTTTTTCTGTTTAGTGCGTAAAGGTAACTTTAATACTGTGTGTTTAAAGTACAGACACTTATTAGATAGGAAACTTCACTTCACTATGTTCCAAACCTTCACCTGAGTGTACTAGAGAAGGGAAGCTTGGTAGGGGTGTGCCGCCGTTTGTTTTGTTCCCCGTTTTGAGCCGGTTTTGTTAAGTTAGGGAGCCTAGACTAGTGGTTCTCAAACTTTTTCATGGCAAGGACCCCCAAAATGATATGTATTTTTGCCGCGGACCCCCATCTCGAAATATTTTGTTCAAGGGACCCCCAGAAGCCAAGATTTGTGTTAAAAATGTTCGCTTCAAAGATTTTCACTCATTTTCATGTTTTTTCAAAAATAGCAGATCTACAAGCTCGTAGCGCGTCATTCGGTGCCGCTCTATGAGCTTGTAGATCTGCTATTTTTGAATCGCCAAAGTATAAAAGGTTGTAGTGATTAAAATGATTGTGATGCTATATTAACACATTTTGCTGGGGACCCCCTGGAACCCCTCCAAGGACCCCTTGAGGTCCCCGGACCCCACTTTGAGAACCGACGGCCTAGACTGTAACTCTTGTTTTGGTGTAGTTTAGGTTTTTCTTTTCGTTGGAGTATTTTGGCTTTGGCCACCCTGACGTTTTGTGCTTTCCCTAATCTGTTTAATAATCTAAAATTTAAGTTTGATCCTATTAATAAATTGTAAACTTTTCCTGTTCCTCTGGTTTGTGATATTTTTTTAGATATGTTACCCCTTTATAGCCTCTAGACCGTATAAGGTCGTAACACTACTGTTCATTTATATCTTATATGTCAAGTAGGGGTCGGTCTCTGTCTGTCTGTCTGTCTCCCTCTCTGTCTGTCTGTCTGTCTGTCTGTCTCCCTCTCTGTCTCTCTCTATCTGTACATCTGTTTCCTGTACATTGTCAATGTCTTTTTCAGGTTTTTATCAGTTACTGTGCTTAGGTAGTCTGCCACAGTATACCGTCTGTTTAGGGCCAAATATGTTTCTAGTTTGTGTTGTGATTTTGTAAGTTCATTCCAATAGTGATGTATTTATATTTTTCTTTAGTTATAATGTGGTTAGGTCTAATCTTTAGTTATAATGTGGTTAGGTCTATTCTTTAGTTATAATGTGGTTAGGTCTAATCTTTAGTTATAATGTGGTTAGGTCTAATCTTTAGTTATAATGTGGTTAGGTCTAATCTTTAGTTATAATGTGGTTAGGTCTAATCTTTAGTTATAATGTGGTTAGGTCTAATCTTTAGTTATAATGTGGTTAAGTCTAATCTTTAGTTATAATGTGGTTAGGACTAATCTTTAGTTATAATGTGGTTAGGTCTAATCTTTAGTTATAATGTGGTTAGGTCTAATCTTTAGTTATAATGTGGTTAGGTCTAATCTT
Organism: Gymnoscopelus braueri; assembly: GCF_963280865.1. Classification (NCBI taxonomy): domain Eukaryota; kingdom Metazoa; phylum Chordata; class Actinopteri; order Myctophiformes; family Myctophidae; genus Gymnoscopelus; species Gymnoscopelus braueri. The sequence continues at coordinate 52,036,708 of NC_137608.1, read as the reverse complement.
TAGTTATAATGTGGTTTATAGGTCTAATCTTCTGAGTGATAGTGAAGCTGCACTGAGGCTGGCTGTGGTTTTTTATGTCAGAAGGTGAAAGGGCAGCTAGTTTCAGGACCAGTTGACTGAGGCTCCTTTGTATCATAGATATAGAAACCTAGATACCTCATTGGCCTCTGCAGTTCGTTGGAGCGACCTGTTTGGTATGGTGGCCGCTATTTGTGCTGTGATTGGCCAGTGCCCGTCCCCCCCGGAAATGGGGGGAACGGGCACTGACCAATCACAGCGCGTCTTTTCCAGGACTTGTCAGAATCTAGTTGTCCCGCCCCCACCTGCCTCTCATTGGCCTACTGAACGCCCCCTTCTGTGACGCACGCGGACATTTCCAGCTGTCCCCCAGGAACAAAAGCTTCCTTGCCCAGGAAGCGGAAGCGTGCCCGCCGTGCCGACGCTTCAGAGCCAGAGGAGGCGTCTACCTTTATATGTCTATGCTTTGTATGTTCAACTCTTGGCAGGCAAGGGCTTTAAAATGGTAACAGGCGGGGTCACTCTTTTAAATACGTCTCCAGAATTTAATAGATTTTTTGTATATTAAGAAGTAAAGGATATTGGCCTAATTCAGCCCTGCATGCAGAGTTTGGGCTTTTTCTTTGTACCAGGATAATAGTTTGGCAGAACTCTGCGTGCAGGATCTCAATGGATTTCTGTCCCATTTTGCCCAATCACTTTCTAATAAAGGGCCCCATACCTCACTGCCATACAGTGCTATGGATTCTACAACCGAATTAAAACATTTGAGCCATATCTCCTGATCGGAATTTGGATTTGAACTGAACGCTTGATGGCATAGAAAGCCCTTTTTGCCTTCTCTTTGAGTTCCTTCACAGCTGAACAGAAGTTTCCTGTGGAACTGATTTGTAAACCAAAATAAGTATACGCATTTGTTCCCCACCAATGTTGAATGTTGGGTAATTTTGATCGTTTTGGGAAGGTCATAATTTTGGTCTTCTTCATATTCACTGTCAGGGCCCAGGTCTGACAGTACTGATGAAGAATGTGCAAGCTTTGCTGAAGACCGAGACAGTATGACCAGATCACCTGCATAAAATAGCCTTGCTTTCACCCCTCTGCCTTGTGGGAAGAAGTCTGTATGTTTGACAGCCATTTTTGTATTTTCATATATGGATTTAATTACCTCAAAGGACTTTTCCCCTATACCACTTTCTATTCGTTTAAAAAGTAAACTCTCATGCCAGACTGAGTCGAAAGCTTTCTGGAAATCAACAAAGCATGCATGAATCGTTCCTTTGTTTTGATTTATGTATTTATCAATGAGTGTGTGTGTATAGGGTGAAAATTTGGTTAGCTGTTCTATAATTTGGGAGGAATCCAATCTGACTTTTGCTTAAGACATTGTGCTCGGTGAGGAAATCTAGAATTCTAGAATTTAAAATACTTTCAAATAACTTCCCCAGGTTACTACTTACACAGATGCCTCTGTAGTTGTTGGGATCAAATTCGTCTCCTTTCTTGAAAGTGGGTAATTTCCCTTCACTCCAGCTTTCAGGGAAATGACCCACACTTAGTACCAAGTTGTCTTCTTCAAATAGGCCATCTTTAGGATGGCCTATTTGTATTTTCTGTTGGTATATTTTAACATCTCATTTAGGGTCTGTCTGTCTGTCTGTCTGTCTGTCTGTCTGTCTGTCTGTCTGTCTGTCTGTCTGTCTCTCTCTCTCTCTCTGTTGGAGTGTAAAACAAGCTAAAAGGAGAGCATGTGTTGAGATGAAAGTGAGTGAGAAAAGGAGCAAATATTGAGGTTTAATTTCTGAATAATGACATCACACCATTGTTATAGCAACACATTTTGTATGAATAATATTCAGTTAGTGGAGTTTATTTTGTGTGACAAATAGCGTATCATTCTAATGTTAATTTAAAATGAGACATTCCTCTAAATCTGTCTAGAAATGTCAAAACAAAAGTTGAGTTCAGTTTTAGCCCCTCCCCCTGTAACATTCTCTGCACGACTCTGTTGGACTTTTTTTTTTTTGATTGAATATTTTATTAGGCAAAAAAATGTAAAACAGCACAGTTACATTTAAAATACTTTGTCTAACAGGTCCGTTCATAAAAGTCCTTGCGGACTTGTTTCCAATGAGGGCCTTGGTATTTAATTCATAGGCATATATAGTGGCACCACAGTTCAAATATCATTACAAAATAAACAGCCAAAAACAATATATAACACTATGTACAACAAAAAAAATAAAAAAGAGGGGAAAAAAATATGTACAAGAACAGGGGGGGGGGGGTCTGCTGTCTAACGGGAAAATGGTACTACCTCCACCTTTGGCCTCCTGAAAGGCGATTTTTTAAGGCTCTTTTAAATGAGCCCAGCGAACTGCATTTTTTGAGGGATGGAGTTAGACTATTCCAATCCTGGGTGGCAGTGCTGTAGAAGGAGAATTTGCCCATGTTTGATTTATGGGTGGGTGGTACCAAATTGTTGTTAACGCTCCCTCTGGTATTGTGACTGTGGGTGTCGCTAACCTTTTGGAGGTATTTACTCAGATATGCGGGAATTGGGGGCATATCGGGCAAATTTGCATTTACAATTTTGAAGGCCAGTCCCATTTTTAGTTGTTTAACCCTGTCTTCCACCCTGAGCCAGCCTAGGCTGGCAAAATGGGTGGGAGAAAGGTGGGTCATGGGCCCCAATCCGAGGAGTAGCCGAATCAGTTTGTTTTGGGAGGTTTGAAGCTTAGTCTTCAGTGACACTGAGGTGTTGGAGTACCAGGAGGTGCAAGCATAGTCAAAAAGTGGTTGAATCAGGGCCCCAGAGAGGGTCCTGAGGGCCTGAGGGTTGACAAAAGAGGAAACTCTGCCCATAAATTTGGTTCTCTGGTTTACTCTTTTGACCACCTTTGTAGCCATGCTATCACCTGTCAGGTATTTGTCAAGTACACAACCCAAATAGGTAATCTCTTCTTTGCTAGAGATAATTGTGTCATCGACTTTGACCTTGAAATCATTTACATCCATCTGTCTGAGGGAATGTTTGGTCCCAAAGAGAATGGATTCAGTTTTCCCAAGGTGTAGTGACAGTTTGTTATCGGTAAGCCAGGTACGGATTTTTGAGAGTTCGGAGCTGAGCGCCTCCTCAACTTGCAACTTGTCCTCTCCCGAGATCAGGAGTGCCGAGTCATCAGCGAACAGGAACAATTTGCAGTTACAGGCAGCACTCATGTCGTTAATGTATAGAAGAAACAGTAACGGCCCTAGAATGCTGCCCTGAGGAACCCCACAGCTCACCGGGAGGGATGAGGACATGGTTCCGTTGATGTCAACCACTTGTTCTCTTCCCTCCAGGTAAGATCTCATCCAGTTTAGTGATGTGCAGTCAAAACCAATCACCCTCAGCTTATCAAGTAAAATTGAGTGGTTTACAGTGTCGAACGCTTTTTGGAGGTCCAACATGACCATGCCGCAGTATTTGCCCGCGTCTACCTCACGTTTGATGTAGTCGGTCAGATACAGTAGGCATGTGTCAGTGGAATGGGAGGTTCTGAAGCCCGATTGGAATTCAAACAACAGTTTATGCTCGCTGAGGTAGCTGTTGATTTGTTCTTGAATTAATCGCTCTACAACCTTTGAGATGGAACAAAGGATGGAAACAGGCCTATAGTTGCCAGGTTCTAATTTGCTTCCTTTTTTATGCAGAGGGATTACTCTTGCCAACTTGAAATCCTGTGGGACGTGACACTGGCTGATGGATAGGTTTGTGATTTGGGCTACTATGGGGGCAATAGCAGTAGCTGCGTCTCTGAGGAATCTGGTGGGGATATTGTCAAGGCCGGTGGCCTTGTTTGGCTGGAGGGCGAGTAGTTTTTTCTGCACATCATCAGCATTTACTGGTTTGAATGAAAAGGAGTCTTTTTTAGCCCCTAGTTTAACATAGTGAGCATGGATGTGGTCAGAGCCGTACAAACCTGAATGCTGAGGAAGTTTGCTTACCAACTGGGTTGCAATGGTGGTAAAAAAGCTGTTAAAACAGTTTGCTACCGCTTGCTTGTCGGTAATGAGCACGCCACTTGAAATAATGCAGATGTTTGTAGCTTTGGTTTGAATTTTGTTGTTGCAGCCCAATTTCTGTAGCGCTTCCCACAGCTTTTGTGGGTGGCTTTTGTTTGCCTCAATACTTTCATTTAAGAAATTCTTTTTGGCAGTTTTGACCAATTTGTTTACTACATTTCGTTGATTTCTGCATCTTTCAAGTAGTTGCACATCTTTGCATTTCCTGAACTCAGAGTACATTTTGTTTCTGAGTTTGATTGCATTTAGGATGTCTCCATTCATCCAGGGTTGTGTACGGGCTCTGACTCTCACCACCTTCTTGGGCGCTAGGCTATCAATAACAGACACAAAAGCAGTTTTGAAACCAGTCCAAGACTCCTCAGCCGAGGAGCCACCGAGTACATTTGACCAATCCACTTTCTCAAGAGCTGTTGTGAGAGCTTCTGATGAGTAAGTTTTCACAGCTCTGCAGCTGATCGTGCTATGACAATCAACTACAGATCTGTGAAGCTTACGCGTGCAGAAAATGATGTTATGGTCGCTTAGACTGCACTCAATGACTCCACTTAAAGGAATCCTCGACTGGTCTGATGTCAAAATGAGGTCAATGATGGTCTGAGAAGTGGGGCCTACCCTTGTGATATTTTTTATCATTTGGGTGAGGCTATGCATGTCACAGAATTTTTTGAAAGATTTAAATATGGCGGCGTCTTTCCGGAGTACATCCGTATTGTAGTCGCCAATCAAAATCAATTCCGAATTTCCAATGATTGCCATGTGCTCCTCTTATAAATCATAAAACTCATTTTGACCTGGGGGCCTGTAGATTGCGCCAATTATCAGGGGTTTAGCGTGAGGATAGGTGATTTTTATCCAGACCGATTCCGTGGAGTTGTTCTCCAATTTTGGGTACACATTGAAAATACATTAAATACTTTTGAACACTTTTTTGTCAAAAACATGTTTTATACATAATGTCTGGTAGCCATTGGGCTGCTAGTCTGCCGGTTGTGTTTTATACATAATGTCTGGTAGCCATTGGGCTGCTAGTCTGCTGGTTGTGCAGAGGCTGTGAAACCTTTCTTTCAATCAGGATGTCTGGAAATAGTCCTATTCATGAACCATATTAACTTAGGGCGGATTCAGACTATGGTCCCGGGTGCGCACCCCGGACCACATGGCAGATGTTGTGGTAGTGTGAACGTAGCGAACCGTTCCCCGTAACGCATCACCGTATCGTACCCGAAACCACCTGGGGAGGTAGTCTCGGGTCCGATTGCTGCGGAGTCGGGAACGGAACGCGGCAGGGTGAATCCATCCGTACCAAGAGAAGGAAGTGGACTGCTAATCATATATCAATTATATATTTTCATAATGACGCATTATTTTAGCTGGGTTATACCTTCTCATAGTTCTACTTGAATGTTGACAAGAAATAATAATCCCGCTAGTGTTTGAGTAGCGCGAGCCGTGAAAAAACATAAACAAAAAACACATGTGTGGCGAACGTATATATGAGGATAAATACATCAAGGATTAGTCTGTGACGTCACTGCTAAAATACCAAGGATGCGTCTGTGACGCCAATATCATATTAGCAGAGACGACGTTACATTTCAAGGTTTTAAAGACCAGTGCACACACGGCTTTGGTTGTGTATTGTTGATCTGTTATAACTCAAGACAACGTCAGGAACCCAGTCAAACTTTATTATTCACTCTAGACTGCGAATGACATTCTCTCTCCCAAAGCCCCATAGTCAACAGCGCCCCCATGAGGCACATATTTACCATTACTGTTAAATTAAATGGTCTCGGGTGCGCAAGAATCTTGGCCAATGTGAATACTGGCCAGCTGGGAGAGGCCAACCGTACTCGGGAACGATTCGAATCAATTGGACCCAGTCTGAATCCGCCCTTATAGACAATTGGGTCCAAACCAGTTCTTCCCTATTTTGCCCACCTGAGCATGCAAGTTATTAAAGTTGAATACAGTTATTAACTGCTACATATGAGGAAACAAAGTATCAGAGAATAAGTGCAAAATGTGAACTAATGGAGCAGCAAATTGCACACATTCAAACGTATTAATGTAGATGAGTATTATCATGAGATGATCTTATTAAGATCTTATCTTAAAGGGTACTTTATAGAACATGTCCATGAACATACATTGGCATTCATTCATCCATTCATCTGAACGTATTTATTTATTATGTAGAAAGATATTTAAGAAAAACATATTTATTGGTAGGCCTACAAATGAAACAAAGGCATGTTTGGAGACATGTTTGGTTTGGAAATGTGGAAAGGTATGAAAAAGCAACGTTAGTTCTACTACAGGCCCACTAAAAATACTTTCTTGTAATACAAATATTACGTTATGGTGCAAAATGGAGAGTCATGTGAGTTAAATGCTTTGTGTTTCCATCCCCCTGTTTTCATTCTTTCCATAAAGTCCCAAAATCCACCTCCTTCAAGTGTAAAACCTTTTTTATTTTTTATTTTTTTTGCGCAATATAATTGTTTTTTTTTCAAATTTGTATGTGTTTCCATTCAGGGTTTATGCGCAAAATCCAAAATGTGCTTAAAAACTGGTTGATGTCACAACACAACACAACACAACACAACACAACACAACACAACACAACACAACACAACACAACACAACACAACACAACACAACACAACACAACACAACACAACACAACACAACACAACACAACACAACACAACACAACACAACACAAATGTCCATCCAGGTCACAGTGTAGTTCAGCCTGTCAATCACTGGGACAGAGCCAGGGCCGCACCAAGGGTAGTGCGAACGGTGCGGCCGCACAGGGCCCCACGCTTGTGCTTGCGCTTTTTTTTTTAGTGAACAGATTCACGTTTAGTAAGAGTTATACAGAGAAATAACCGCAAATAACCACCAAAAACTCGGAAATATCCGCCAAAAACCGCCAAAAAATCGCGCGCGCACGCGACTTCGCACAGGGCCCCGCATTTCTCCCAGACGGCTCTGGACAGAGCACAGTTCAGCCTGTCAATCACTGGGACAGAGCACATGCAGTGGATCACATCAAAGGCAGAGACACAGCTGCCTGAAAAAAAGAGTATTTCCAGTACTTTTACTTCTACTCCACTACATCTCAGAGGCAAATATTGTACTTTTACTCCACTACAATTATTTGATAACTTTAGCTACACATATAAATGATTATATTATAAAATATACAATAACCACTTTAGCCCTATTTTATAGGCTATTTGAGAATAGCCGATCTACAAGCTCACAACGCGTCGCATCGCGAGCTTGTAGATTTTCAAATATTTTTGTACTTTTACTTTTGGTACTTTTTTTATGTCAATACTTTTGTACTTTTACTCAAGTAAATTTTGTATTCTGGACTTTTACTTGTAACAGAATATTTCTATATTGCAGTATTGGTACTTTTACTTAAGTAAAGAATTTGAGTGCTTTTTCCACCACTGTAAATCAGTGAGTTTATGTCATTATTGTAAAGCTAACGGACACTGGAACAAGGAGTGTTCAGTCCTAATAACCCATGAAGACCGGGAAAGCATCTGTGTGTCATTTTTATATTTCTTTGGCTATTCAAAAATAGCAGATCTACAAGCTCATTGCGCGGCACCGAGTGCCGCGCTATGAGCTTGTAGATCTACTATTTTTTTTAAATCTTGAAAATTAGTGGAAATCTTTCAATACATGTTTATTTTAAGTGAACATTTGTAACTCAAATCTTTGCTTCTGGGGGATTTTACAAAAGTCTTCTAAATCCTTCTAAAACAGTTTTTGGAGAAAAAAAAACGTATGTTGCTATAATATCAGTGCTGATCAAACTTTTTCACGTCAAGGACCTCCCAAAATGATAAGCATTTGGTCGTGGACCGCAATCTGAAAATATTTTGTTCCAGGGACCCCCGAGAAGCAAAGATTTGAGTAAAAAATGTATATATTCAAAGATTTGCACGTATTTTCATGATTTATTTTAAAAGAAAATAGCAGGACTCCAAGCTCATAGTGCGGCACTCTGTGCCACGTTATGAGCTTGGAGTCCTGCACATTTTTGTTTTAGCTTGTAGATCTGCTAATGTTTGAATAGCCCAAAGATATCTTAAAATTACACAGATGCGTTCCCGGCCTTAATGGGTTACAACTGGCCATCTGCCTTTAGGACAGCAGAGGGCGCTCTTTGAAGCCTAAGACTGTTGATGCATAGGCCGAAGGCATGGCGAGAGAGTATGTTTTACCCTCCGTCTGTCCGTGTGTGTGTGTGTGTGTCTGTGTGTGTGTCAGTGTGTGTGTGTGTCCGTGTGTCCTGTCCGTGTGTTAGCAGCTAATCTCCGCCACCGTTGGCCCGGTCGCTGTGAAACTGTGCACACACACTCCCTGGATGCCAATTCAGAACCTCTGCCTCAAATATTTCAACTGGGCCTGTTATAGTGCCACCTGGAGGCCGATTTGTTCAAAACCCATTTTTTTTACATTACTCCTACATATTTTATCCAAACCTGATGCAAATCGGTACACAGTATCTCTATAGTCATGTGATCAACACGGATCTGTCCGATTTCCCATATTCCATCCTCATTGGCTAAGGTTCGGTTCCAAAATTTGCAGGATTGGTCCGTTTTGAACAAAATGCCTCAAATCATGAACGCAGCTTGAGATTTCCGTGAAATTTCACAAACACATTCCCACTAGGCCAAGGAAGAAATGCCACCCTTTTTCACATTGGCCTGTTATAGCGCCACCAGCAGGTCTAATTTAGCAAAACACATTTTTGGAACAAAATGCCTCAAATCATGGATGCAGTGTCCGATTGCCGTGAACGACCTAAGAATAAATTGCACCCTTTTCACATTGGCCTATTATAGCGCCACCAGGAGGCCACAATAACGTACCTGACCTGGCGGAGACCTGTGCTCCGAGGAGCACTTTTTCTAGTTTCTAATGGTTTGGTATGGGTGATGCAAGTGACAAACAGGTTTCAGTGAATGTGGATGTTTGTTGTTCCTGCATGTTCCAGTGCATGAAATGTCTTTCATTTCAGAGTTAGTTAATGGAGAAGTTCACATGGGGGCAGTGGTGGAAAAATTACTCACATGTTTTACTTATGTAAAAATATCAATACTACAATGATGAAGTTTCATTTTCATATGTAAAAATATCAATACTACAATGTGGAGGTAGTACAAAAGTTTATTGGAATCGAAAAGTACCAAAAGTACTCATAATGCAGAATGTCCCATTTCACAAGGATAAAAAAACAATCGTGTTCCGGTGGTTGGTTCTGGTTGGTGTCACATTGTTTTTGTTCCCCACGAATATACCAAACTAAACAAGTTTTAAACTAGGGGAATCATTTTGGAGGCGCACGGCGCTGGAGGTTCCGGTCGTGGGTTCCGGCCGCCTGATGACGTAAAGTTATTTCCACTCCAGACCGGACCAGAAACCTGAAAATGGTATTTGATCCCAGGCTACCTTTAACCACTCTGATGCTCCAAGATGTCACCTTTGACCTTTGACCAAGAAGATGTGGTTGAGTTAGGAGGTTAAATGTGACTCCTTTGTGTGAGAATGTAGAACACCTTAGCTTATAAATGATTAAAAGTAAATTAATAGACTAAATAGACTTTTACTGCACAGCCTTCCAATCCAACGGTCTCTGAGTTCTGTCCATATGAAGTGTTAAACACTGTGTAACACTGCTGTAGAACCATATGTGTGACATTCAGTTTATTTGGTGAGACTATTCTCTTACCTGACCTGAACAGTGTTTGTGTAAAGTTTGGTGTGGATTGGAACCCCCCACCCGTTGCCCTCCAACAGCAACTACATGGGAAACATTATTTATTTTATTTATGTTTTAAATAATCTGTAATCACTTCAATCTGAAGTCATGAACTTTAACCTTTAGCCTCCCATCATGTCTCATCTGAAAGATTTTAATTAATTACAACATTTTACTTTCTTTCTTTCTTGTGTTTCTCTTCAACAGAATCAGAATCATCTTTATTGTCACATCACAGGTTAAAGGTGTAAAGAAGTGGCTGAAATTATTTTTGTGCAGCTCCATCGTTTTAGTTATTTTCAGAAAGAGAAAGAAAAGAAGACGGGGGGGGAGAATAAAAGATGAATTAAACAAATATATTTACATACTGTATGTACATAAGGTTAGACATAAAGTGCATAAGGTACAGTATATGTACATACATGAGGAGACATAAGGTGCATAAGGGGCAGTAAGTACATGAGGTTAGACATAAGGTGCATAAGGTACAGTATGTACATGAGGAGACATAAGGTGCATAAGCAGCAGCTATATACCATACATGATTATGTGCAATAATCCAGACTGTCGTCTTTCTGGAAACAGATGATGTAACATCATATCTTTAATCTGATTGGCTGATTCTTCTGAACTAAAGAACGAGTCCTCCTTCATTCTCTTTCAGACTCCAAAACTTCTCTTTCAGTAAACATCTGTTTATTCTGATCTGTTTATTCTGATCTGTTTATTCTCTTCTGTTTATTCTCATCTTTTAAATTCAGTTCAGTTTTGATCAGTGATGATGAAGATTACAGCCACCCTCCTCATCCTCTCCTCTGTACTTCATGTCAAAGCGATCCCAGGAAGTAAGTATATTATATTTATGTTATTATATAATATATACATTTATATCTACTGTTATTATATAGAACCAAATATGAACAATGCACAATACAAACAAATGACATTCACACGCACGCACGCACGCACGCACGCACGCACGCACGCACGCACGCACGCACGCACGCACGCACGCGCACGCGCACACACACACACACACACACACACACACACACACACACACACACACACACACACACACACACACACACCCTCCTTTAACCTGTATATACAGTATTGAATCTTGAATGTTTGTCCAAATACATAAACATTAAATTAAAACAGATGTTAGGAATTGTTGTTGTGACATCATGAAATATACTTTTATGAATTACTTTCATAATAAAAATAAATAAATACATAAAAACATTTGAATCTGTTTCAGTGTGAATAAAACGTTTGACAGGAAGTTACTTTTAATATCCAACCTTCCACTTCATATAAGAACCAAACATGATTGTTTAACATGATGATTATGTGTTATTGTCACTGTGAAGAAGTTTGTTGTTGAATTCAATTTCATCTTTGTTTCTTTTGCAGTGTTCCATGAGGAGATTAAGTTCTATAGCTGTTCAGACACAGTTAAAGACCCTTATAAAGAGGCCATGATGGGACTGGATGGTGAAGTGATGGTCTACGCAGACTTCAACAAAGGGAAGGAGGTGGTGTCTCCGTTTGCGGCTCCAATGACCTTCCCAGGAGGTTATGGATATGATTTGGGTGATCAGGCGTTCTGCAAAGCCCAGCTGGACACCATTCGCACTGCCTTGAAGAAATCACCAGTGAAAGGTACATGAATACTTTTAACACAATAGTTATTAACTAAAACAGTTGAATATATACGCACGCACGCACGCACGCACGCACGCACGCACGCACGCACGCACGCACGCACGCACGCACACACACACACACACACACACACACACACACACACACACACACACACACACACACACACACACACACACACACACACACACACACACACTTTAATTTAATTATTTAGGATTTTCAATTAAAAGACATGAATCATGTCAAAATCCAAGATAATACGATTATACAACAGTTACCATCAAAATAAAACATATTTCTGCTGTCCGGCAGCAACCAGCTAACTCTACAATGTAAATTTTTCAGGAAATGACAAAAAAAAAGAAAAAAGAAAGTGGAGTGAGGGCGCGCTCCCACCGCACTTTTATTTTACCTCTGGGGCAGAATCTGCCAATGCATTGTCAATGTAAATGCGTGGATTCACGCATGAGCGGATTTTTCCGCTTGTCGAGCAGACCTTGCGTTTATCTGCTCTATGCGACTTGTCCATTGGAAGCATAAAACTGCTGGAGGTAGGGAGCTGATTTTCTCCCTCTGTCCAATCGGGTGAGTCGAAGGCGGACCGTCCCAAGACTCAGGAAGCAACATGGTGCTCTCAGTGGACCAACTGGTTGTAGCTGTTGCATCTCATCCCCTTCCAATAATGCAAGGGCATCCTATAATAAAGTTTAATAAACTCGATAAAGTCACAACGTAACCGGGCCGGGCTACAGACGCTAGTCTACGGACAACGCAACGGGGAGGGAGGGGCTTGAAAGCAAGTGACAGATGCTGCGGCGGCGTAACCTGACGCTTCCAGATCCAAGAAGCTTACGTCACACATTTGTTTCTCAGCTGTCTTGAGAAACGTAGTTACTCAATACCGCCCCCATCTGGCAGAGTCAGGTTAGCGGCGGCGGGGGACGGTCTTGAATGTGAGTGACAGGTGCGTCACAGCGTTTTTTTAGAATCCGCTGGCTGCAAGAAACTGTGGCTGCGCACAACCTGCGTTTAACAGCGGCCAGCCAACTTTTGGTGAGAGCGCGCCCTTTGGAGGTTTTGTTCATCATTGATAAGAACAGCTGAATGGATCTCCAAGCTCACAATGAGGTTGGAGGTCAAAAGGGGGTGGAGCCTGGAGTCAGCTAAACCAGCTAACTCCACCCCCCTTTGGTGAACTTAGCTGGTTTAGCAGAAAGTGTGAGGATCTAATGAAGTTAGCTGGTTTTGTCAGAAGCACTTTTTTATACTTTTCATTGGTTCTATAATTTTTTAATCAACACACAGACGTAAAGGGTGTTCAATGGCCCTGATTTATGGAATAAAATGCAAAAGCGGAAAAATTGAGTTAGCTGGTTTCTGCCGGACAGCAACGACATAACATAACACAATTAGGGCTGGGACTGGGAAATAATCTAATTAATTAGAGGCTTTTAACAGTGAGAAGCAATTTTTTCAAATGGATTTTGGTATAGTCTTTACATACATGTACTCAAGTACTGTACTTAAGTACAATTTTGAGGTATTTGTACTTTACTCGGGTATTTCCAATTTCTAATACTTTTACTTCTACTTCACTACATCTCAGAGACAAATGTTGTACTTTTACTCCACTACAAGTATTTGAAAACTTTAGTTAATAGTTACATTGTAGATTTTGATTATTATTACAAAACATACAGTAACCACCTCAGCCCTATATCGGCCATTTGAGAACAGCCGATCTAGTGTGACATTGTGAGCTTGTAGATCTGCTATTTTCAAAAGATTTGTATACATTTGAAAACTCGAAATGGGACATTTTGTATAATGAGTATTTTTACTTTTGATACATTTACATACATTGTACGTTTTGATGCAAATACTTTTATACTTTTACTCAAGTATTTTGAATTCCAGACTTTTAATTGTAACAGAAACAGAGTAGGCCTATTTCTACATTGCAGTATTGATACTTTTACTTAAGTAAAACATTTGAGTACTTTTTCCACCACTGAAGGCTGGTTGAGTGTGTTGTTACTGTTGTTTTATGGTTGTTTAATTTATCTATTAATAAAAGAAATTGCGTGCATGTGACCTGCACCGCATCGTGCACCCCCCCCCCCCCAGCGCACCATAATGACATTTTTAATGGTCTATTTCCAGATGGATATGTGTACTATGAGGCTGTCCGCTGTGTGTTTAACTCCAGTGAGCTGAAGGACATACAGTACATATACTCAATGAATTTCGATGGTGATGAGTTCCTCAGGTGGGACAGTAGAGTAGATCAGTGGGTTGGATACACTGAGTTTGGTGTGAAGAACGCAGAGCGCGGCAATAAAGATCCTGGAGCACTGGCTGTGTTGAGAGCAGAACGAGAGAGATACTGCAAACACAACGCTGAGAGCGCCTACTCTGTTCTGAACAAGAGAGGTGAGCTGATCTCAGAGCAGCACTCAACACTCACCACCTCATAAACTATAACATGACATCATAATATATTATTCTATTCAGAGATGATTAATGGTGTTGATATTGATCTGATAATGATTATAAAACATTGCTTAATCTGCTGAGAAACATTTCAGATCCTCTTGATTTATACTGTATCCTAACACGCTGTCACACAGTGGAAATAGCAGATCTACAAGCTCACAACATGTGGTGTCACCATCGTACACCGAGTATAAATGAAACATAGATCAATTTCTGAGTGTTTTCACCCTCATATAATGACCTGCCTAAAACAGAGACACCAGGATTAATGTTTTTAAATTAACGTTAAAAAGAACCATGCAGGCTAAAACACACCTCTATACACTTCATTTCACCACCTGACTTTATATTTTAATTATTGTCTTTACTAGTTTTTTTTAAAATGTTTTAATCACAATATTTTACAGGATTATGTGTGTTGTTTTGTTTGTTTTTACTCTTATTAATTTGAGCAATGTTCATTAAATGATATTGCTGGTTTATTGTTGTTTATGTAAAGCACTGTGTAACTGTGAACTATTTAATATGTTTAAATTACGTTATATAACATTCTATGTTGTAGAAAACTGTAGACAATGGTAGAATCTACAGTAGGCTACTCTATGAAACGTTGTTCTCTGGTGCCATCTGGTGGCCAAACACTGACATTTACAGTTACGATTTACAATGTAGGCATTTATCAGATGCTCTTAATCCAGAGAGATTCACAGTAAGCAAGGAAAACACAAGTTAATACATCAAATGCATAGAAATAGTAATCTAGGATCATAGGTAAACCAAGAACCTATCATCAGTCTAAACAGTATAATATCAAATACGAACATTTATCAAATACAAACATTTTGGCAGGTTGAAGACCAAGTGCGTGCAGCTTTCTGGATCATTATAATCATTCATTATCATCATTGTGATCATGATAATGACATTTTCCTATGACGGTTATATAATAATAATAATAATAATAATATTTATTTTTATTATAAATTTTACTTATTTATCCAGTGGAGCCCAAAGTGAGACTGAAGTCAGAGACTCCCCCTCGTCGTGGTGAACACACTCACATGCTGAGGTGCAGCAGCTACGACTTCTATCCTAAAGTGATCCTGGTGACCTGGTGGATAGGGAAAGAACCTTTGACCTCTGGCCTCTCCTCTACCGATGAGCTGTCTGATGGAGAATGGTACTACCAGTACCACTCCTACCTGGAGTACACACCCAGGTACACACCTAACAGACACCTATAAATAGAAAGACACACCTAATAGACACCTCTACTGGTACTACCAGTACCACTCCTACCTGGAGTACACACCCAGGTACACACCTAACAGACACCTATACATAGAAATACACACCTAATAGACACCTATACATTTATTCTTTAAAAATAAAACAAGTGTTACTCACTTGCTGAAAATGGCCCATTAATTGGTAGGCTAATATTAAGTCTCACACACACACACACACACACACACACACACACACACACACACACACACACACACACACACACACACACACACACACACACACACACACACACACACACACACACATACTAAGTTTCTTCTGCCTCTTGCCTTCCTATTTTTTCTGCAATGGGGAGGGAATAGTGCAATACACAATAAACACTAGAGCGGAGGAGAGCCCAGCGGGGCATTCACGCTCCTACACAAAAATAGTCAAACTTTTTTTAAGATAACGGATCAATGTGGAATCGCGGCGCGTTTCAGCGTGTAGATCGTCTACTTTCGCAATCTGTCCTAATAGTGCTAATTAATGTTCGGCGTGACTCATTTTGGTGCCCCCTCGGCACCGTGATGCCCCCTCTGCACCCTGGTGCGTGGGCCCCCCCTCTGCACCGTAGTTCCCCCCCCTCTGCACCGTGGTGCCCCCCCCTCTGCACCGTGGTGACCGCCCTCTGCACCGTGGTGCCCCACACACTGTGCGTATAGATACTGATCATCCTCCTCAGATAGAAAACATGCTGTGCTTTTTGATCACCAGCAGAAAAATGTGTGTGTGTGTGTGTGTGTGTGTGTGTGTGTGTGTGTGTGTGTGTGTGTGTGTGTGTGTGTGTGTGTGTGTGTGTGTGTGTGTGTGTGTGTGTGTGTGTGTGTGTGTGTGTGTGTGTTACAGATCAGGAGAGAAGATCACATGCATGGTGGAACATCCCAGCCTGACCGCGCCTATCAAGATGGACTGGGGTCAGTTACTGTAATCTACTCTATTCTACTGCATTCTACTGTACTCTACTCTACTCTACTGTAATCTACTGTAATCTACTGTATTATACTGCATTCTACTGTAATCTACTGCACTCTACTGTACTATACTGTAATCTACTGTAATGTGTTATACTACACTCTGTTTTATGGCAATGGTCATGGTAATGGTCTAGTGGTTAGAGTGTCTGCCCTAAGATTGAGAGGTTGGAGTTCAATCCCTGGCCGGGTCATTCTAAAGACTATCAAAGTGGGACCCAATGCCTCCCTGCTTGGCACTCAGCATCAAGGGTTGGGTTGGGTTGGGTTGGGGGGGTAAGTCTCTGTGACTAGAGTCACATCAAGGGTTGGGTTGAATGATCAAAGATTTGCAAAAAATCACGATTTTTTAAAAATAGCTATTTTTGTATAGCCTAAGTATAAAATAATGGTTATAGCACAAAACTAAAATGACACAGATGATTCCATGTCAGAGTCAGTGAAGGAGAAGGTGTTCTAATCTACTGTAATAATATAATGAATATAATATCATATAATATCTTTAATATCATATTTGTATTGTCAGATGACTCCACGCCAGAGTCAGTGAAGAACAAGGTGGCCATGGGAGCATCAGGTCTGGTTCTGGGTCTGGTCTTGTTCCTGTCTGGATTCATCTACTTCCAGTGGAAGAAACGAGGTGATTAGCATGTTTAATTAACATGTTTAATTAACATGTTTCATTAATGAATCTACTACCAGTGGAAGAAATGAGGTCTGATCAACAGAGGATCACATGACATGTGGAACTCTCACAGAAATGCAAACACACAAACAAACATGTAAAGCCACAACCTATTCTGGTTTATATCGGTTTAAAACCTTAACCGGTTTAGACCAGTTTAGACGACCTAGTTAGAGGTCAAAGTGTGTTCTATTGTGTCACATTTAGTCTTAAATAAGAGTCAAATGTTCACTTTAGTTCTGATGACTGAATGTTATTGTGTTGTGTGTACATTTATGCATTTGATGGAGAAATACACACAATACAGTTCATATGATTTATTTGTCTGTTTTAACTGTCTCTCTTCTTCTTCTATCAGGTCGTATTCTGGTGCCGACAACCAATGATGAGAATCTTTAGACTCCTCCCACACACCCAGGTTCACTTCCTCTTTCTTTTTACTAAACCTTTTTATACATTTTATACAGTTTTAATGTATAAAAGTGTATAAAACTAGAAAACATACACAAAACAACGTGCTTGTGTAAGAAGTGAAACAACTAGCTTGGTAAACCATTCTGTTTAATTTCTTATAATAATGAATCTAATAATCAAATTTAATAATCAACTGATTTGTTCTATCAGACACCACTGATGACAATGTGGTCAGATGGGGGGGGGGGGGGGGTCCTCTTTGTGAACTGTGTAGTTTGGACCATTCATCATCAATCAAATATAAACATGTTTTACATTACGCAGGAGTTTAGATCCCATAGCCTGAGAGGACGTTCAGGTGATTCAGTCAGGAAGGGAAGAGACGACACAATGCAGCCAAACTCTGAACCAAACATTTGAACACAACATTTCAGTGAACTGTACCCAATGATTCAGTACATTGAACTAAACATTTCACTGAACTGTACCAATGATTCAGTGACTAATAATTTGGGAATGATTAATTTAATTTTATAAGGGAAGGTTATTCTAAAGTGTTAACATGTTCACACAGTTAATACATTCTGATTCTTATTGGTTTATTGTCTTTTCACAGAACACCTGGGTGTGTTTTCAGAGAAGCAGAGAGTCATCGCTGCCCCTAGTGGAGAGAGGAGTAAATACATGTGTGTCCATTCAGCTTTTAAATACTCATAACAGCAGCACAATGATGACATCATCAACCTTTTTCACAAATGTGTCCTTTACACAATTAAGAATGCTAATTAGCTAGCCAAGGCTAACGATAATTAGTGTGCGGTCTTTTCCCGGTGTTTCGTCCAGTTCGACGTGGTTTTGAGGTTAGGTTAGGGTTAAGGTTAGGTTTATAAACATAGTTTATGTGAGGTTAAAGGTCAGGGTTTAGGGTTATAATAGTTCAGTTCTACACTATATTGAAACATTAAATAAATGATCACACACACAATCAGAGTTCTTCATAACATTAATATTAATATCCATCTGAATGGAAGTCAGTCAGCCATGTTTGGTTTGGTTTGGTTAGGTTTGGTTTTATTATTTTATAATTGACCATAAGTCATTTATTATGTAATTGTTTATAATGTGTGATATTTAATGTGTTAGGATCATTATGACATCACACCTGTGATGGGTGGACCTGGACCCTCTAGGGTGGTCTGGGGTTATGGGTGGACCTAGACCTTCTAGGGTGGTCTGGGGTGATGGGTCCACCCAAATTAGAAAACGTTGAGCCACCACAGTCTATGAAATGAATGGGAAACACTGATGTCATGTGTTACGGCCCTGTGTGGCCTCATATTGTGTGTTTTAACCCTCTGAGTGTTCTCAGTGCCCCGTTTGGCAATTGGAGGGTGGAGTGGAGATTGGAGGAGTGGCGTGGTGTCTGGAGACACACCTGGGCTTCATCCTCAATCAGCCCAGCCAGCATAAAAGCCTGGGAGAAGCTCCTTTTCAGTCCTTTAACCCTCCGTCACCTCCATGTGCTGAAACCTTTCTGTTAGTTAAGTTGGTGTTTACTACTGTAGGTCTATATAGGCTGTGTGCCATTCCTTTTTCTGTTTAGTGCGTAAAGGTAACTTTAATACTGTGTGTTTAAAGTACAGACACTTATTAGATAGGAAACTTCACTTCACTATGTTCCAAACCTTCACCTGAGTGTACTAGAGAAGGGAAGCTTGGTAGGGGTGTGCCGCCATTTGTTTTGTTCCCCCGTTTTGACCCGGTTTTGTTTAGTTAGGGAGCCTAGAATAGTGGTGCTCAAACCTTTTCATGGCAAGGACCCCCAAAATGATATGTATTTGGCCACGGACCCCCATCTCGAAATATTTTGTTCCAGGGACCCCCCCAGAAGCCAAGATTTGTGTTAAAAATGTTCGCTTCAAAGATTTTCACTCATTTTCATGTTTTTTCAAAAATAGCAGATCTACAAGCTCGTAGCGCGGCACTCGGTGCCGCGCTATGAGCTTGTAGATCTGCTATTTTTGAATAGCCAAAGTATAAAAGGTTGAAGTGATTTTAAAATGATTGTGTTGCTATATTAACACATTTTGCTGGGGACCCCCTGGAACCCCTCCAAGGACCCCTTGAGGTCCCCGGACCCCACTTTGAGAACCGACGGCCTAGACTGTAACTCTTGTTTTGGTGTAGTTTCGGTTTTTCTTTTCGTTGGAGTATTTTGGCTTTGGCCACCCTGACGTTTTGTGCTTTCCCTAATATGTTTAATAATCTAAAATTTAAGTTTGATCCTATTAATAAATTGTAAACTTTTCCTGTTCCTCTGGTTTGTGATATTTTTTTAGATATGTTACCCCTTTATAGCCTCTAGACCGTATAAGGTCGTAACACTACTGTTCATTTATATCTTATATGTCAAGTAGGGGTCGGTCTCTGTCTGTCTCTCTCCCTCTCTGTCTGTCTCTCTGTCTGTCTCTCTCTATCTGTACATCTGTTTCCTGTACATTGTCAATGTCTTTTTCAGGTTTTTATCAGTTACTGTGCTTAGGTAGTCTGCCTCAGTATACCGTCTGTTTAGGGCCAAATATGTTTCTACTTTTTCTTGTGATTGTGTAAGTTCATTCCAATATAGTGATGTATTTATCTTTTTCTTTAGTCATAATGTGGTTAGGTCTAATCTTTAGTTATAATGTGGTTAGGTATAATCTTTAGTTATAATGTGGTTAGGTCTAATCTTTAGTTATAATGTGGTTAGGTAGATAGAAATGTCGCTTTAAAACAATATATATTCAGAGAAGATTTGCACACATTTTCATAATTTTTCAAAAATAGCAGATCTACAAGCTCGTAGCTTGTATATCTGCTATTTTTGAATAGCCAAATTGTAAAATAATGCTTTTTAGCTCAAATCAAAAAGTGACACAGATGCGTTCCCAGTCTTAAAGGGTTAATGGACAATTGAAATGGACAGA
The DNA here is from genome assembly GCF_963280865.1 of Gymnoscopelus braueri. Lineage (NCBI taxonomy): Eukaryota > Metazoa > Chordata > Actinopteri > Myctophiformes > Myctophidae > Gymnoscopelus > Gymnoscopelus braueri. The sequence continues at coordinate 52,016,323 of NC_137608.1, read as the reverse complement.
AGCGGTTCAGCATTCTCTAAATCAGAAGTTCTATCTTAAATTGAACATTCCAACGTCAATGCTGGCAAGTCCTCAATAACCAAGTATCACAAAACTGAAACGGGTAAATTATGCTTCATTGTATGGCAGGTTCACTGTGCCATACGCTGAGAAAATAACTGATTTTAATAAGAAACTAACTGATTTTAATTAGAAAATAACAAGTAAATGTGATTAAAAGTAAATTATTTTCGGCGAGCAACACTGTACTTCATATGAAGTACAGTAGGACATTACTCACCTTCCTAATGTGAAGACACCTCACCACAGAATGCTGAGACAAAGGAAGGGGAGACGTCCTCTTTTAACAACTGATCAGATCCACTGCACTTTGACATGTTTATTTGTCCAATATGTTTCTTATTTGCTCTGCCTCTGTATTTATTGTGTGTAATGAAAACTGTTAAACTATCAAGCATGGAATCATGGCTGAGATTACAACAGGAAACGGTACAAGTCAGTTATTCATACTCTTCTCTAAACATACCTGTAGTCTCTACAGTATCACATGCGCAAATCTGCGTCGTCATGGCAATAGGGGCCTCTGTTCTGACGTCACAGCACCCCCTATATAAAGGTGAAGATGAGTTCCCAGAGTCACACTGAGACAAAGCTATGTACTGAGTTCATACTGTTCCTTCCAGAGCATCACCTACAGCAGAGTCTACAGCACATTGGATCCAGGACTGTCAACAATGGGACGCAGAAAGTCCACCAGGAAGCCAGCAGCGGCCAAGAAGCAACAGATGGGTCTGGACACCATGTTCACCTGTCCATTCTGTAACTACCTAAACTCCTGTTCTGTCACAATGGAAAGGACTCGGAGTGTGGGGATTATAACATGCTATGTTTGCATGGAGGCGTACCAAACGCCTATACATTATCTGTCAGAGCCGGTGGATGTTTTCAGTGAGTGGATAGATGCCTGTGAACAGGCCAACGCATAGCCCTTCAACAAGGTGTCTTTACACTGAAGTCTTCCTCAGAAGGAGGAACCTGCAGCCTGTCATGGATGCTTCCACACACAAGAGGGCGCTCCTCAGTCTGCAGAAGAACAAGGGAGTATGAAGTGAAGTCACTTGAGAAGCCATAATGATGGAGCTGCTTCAGACGCTGCAGTAATTGGAGGATCTGCAGTGTGTTTGATATTTCGCTGTAATTTCTCTGTTTATAGACTGGCTGCTATGCGAGACCTGTGTACTTACAGTAAATAATATTGTACATTTTACTTGTTAACTATTTTGACCCCACCTTACATGTTTTGGATCTGGTCATATAAAAAAACAAACAAAGAACAAGCCACATTTAATTCCACTTTAATTCAGCAGTTCAAGTACAACTGCAATTTCCCTTTTCTCCATTGGTTACAATACAGAAAAATGTCCGGATGAAAACACAATAAACTGTCTGTCTGTATCCATAACTATCAGAAGATAGTATTATCCACAATTTATCTCAAACCTTACTGAGGAACAGTATCTAGTAAGGAATAGGCAATCATTACAGCATAAAATGTTATGCTAATTGTACACTACCAATCAAAACAAATGTTATTTTATTTTGTATCTACATTGAAGCAATAGAGGAATTTGACGTTTGGATAAAATCAAATAAAAACTAAACCCCAAAATGATTTTAATGTGTCACATTGTTTATTAAGGATCCCATTAGTCCTCACAGCAGTGAAGGCTACTCTTCCTGGGGTCCAAACATTCACAATCAAATTAAAACATAATACAATGGAATTCCACCATTACATAGTTAAAACAAAACTATCATTATTATTATTCCAGTGTGTTACTGCTCTATAAATCTCATCAACCACTTTCTACCTATTTTCTCTCTATTTTGAGCATGTCATAAGGGAAAGATTAAAAAAAAATAAAAACATGGTCAAAACACACGTGAGCTTGTATATCAGCTATGTGTGGTTAACACGTGTAGCAACATACCGTTGCTGTTAGGCAAAAGTGGCAGATCCACAAGCTCGAAACGTGGCACGAAGCGTGGCGCTTTGAGCTTGTAGATCTGCTACTTTTGATGTTTTTGAATCCTGAAAAGTAACAGTTCTGGACATATTTTTGCACCCGGCAGAGACGACGTGGTATACACACCTTTTGTGAGTAATTAACTATAAGGTCCAATTGGACTGTAACATCTTAAGCAATTCATCTTATGGAATGATGCTGATTAATACTCGTTTAAAAAAATATTTCGCAAATTGCCAAACCATTTTATGTTAATGTTGCTTTCCTAAAACAATCCACTATATGAGGTGCATGGAATTACCTTATATTGTACAATTAGAAATCACCATTTATTAGCAAGTTAGGCTCTAATGCCATGGCAGCGATTCCCTGGTTCGATTCCCAGACCAGCTCCACCATTGCTCTTTGTCACTCCCCTGCTTTCTCCCCCACCTCGTCTCTCTACAATGACCAATCCAAATGAAGCAGAAATGCCCGGAAAAGCTAAACATTTAAATTTGTCATGAAAGTATGCTTTTTGCCTGTAGGCTTACATTAATATTAGATTACCTTCAGTTACTGTGAATACTATGAATAATTAGGAACTTAGGGCCCTATCTTGCGCATCGCCTTACCCCTTATCACTTCACTTTTTTTGCCATTTTGAAAAATATTTTAAAATAGTTCAAATCAACGATGTAGATCGGCTAGTTGAACTACTAAATGTTTTTCAAAATAGTAAAATAGGTTTAGGGATAAGGGGTACGGCGCAAGATAGGGACCATAGTATTTTATCCCTGGTCTACACTTGACTTCACATTTTCAAACTACTCAGAAAACCACCAAAGAAACAGGTTTCGAGAAGGATTTCATAATTATGTTGACGGTCAACCATCTGTGCTTGAATGATTGTGAACAGACGGTTTTGACTCAGAATCAGACGTTTGGATTGACGATCTTTCCCATGAACAGAATGTTGTGGGAGGAGTCAGCGATGAGAACCATGAAGGGACGATCGAAGCTCAGCTCGGGGACGTAGTCCATGATTTTCAGCACGAATTCGGCGGTCGTGACCGCGGCCGCGGTCGCTCCAGACTCGTCCACATCCAGCGTGGCTCGGTGCACGACCTGCACATAAAACGATGATTAATAATCGATGATTAGTCAATCAGTGATTCTCACACTTTTTTTTCATTTCGAGGACCCTATACATTTCGGCCATTTGAAAATAGCCGATCTACAAGATCACAATGCGTCGCATCGCGACACATTGTGATCTTGTAGATCTGCTATTTTCAAAAGACTTTTATACATTTGAAAACTTGTGAAATGGAACATTCTGCATAATGAGTATGTGTATACTTTTGTGCTTTAAGTATATTTTGATACCAATACCTTTGTACTTTTACTCAAGTACATTTTGAATTCCGGACTTCTACTTGTAACAGAGTATATCTACATTGCAGTATAGATACTTTTACTTAAGTAACAAATGTGAGTACGTTTTCCACCACTGCTGATGGACCGTCTCTGTCCTTTGTTGTTTGTGATATAAAAGAAGGGACAACTAGACACCCATCCACTGTGACAGCCCTTACCTGTGACACAGTCAGACTGTTCTCCGCCGAAATGCCACTGAGATCAGCTGCAGCACCGAACACGTCCGTTATTCCCATCTGACGCAGCACATCGTTCAGGATTATATTCGTCTTGATGGAGAACTTGGGAAGCGATATATTCCACTTTTCCCTGAAAAGGAAATATAAAACAATTGGATAAGTGATCATTTTTGGTTAAAACAAAAACACGTCTTTTGTTGAAAGGTTAAAGCACTATATTCTGATAGTAATGAGTGTTTGTTCACTAACAGGAGTCTCTCCAGCTCTTTAATAAACAGAAAAATACATTTTCAGGTAGGTGACAAAATGTCAGCCAATCGCGAGAGAGAACCCATTTATCAGCTTCATTTTTTTTATAGTGTTCCATTTCCAATTGTATCTTCCAGTTGTAGCATATTGTATGCTCATTATAAGTAACATGTAATATATGACATTTTCAATGTAATTTAAACACTTAAACCCTGATGTCCCTATTTTGGGCATGTCAAGTTTTCAGAGTTCACAACAGGTCACGTGATTGTGAGCTTGCAGATTGGCTATTTTTGAAGAAATGTTTAAAGACATTTGCAACAAGGTGTATGCTTTTTTTTCCAAATGTAATTACAAACCTTTTCTTCAACCCTTTGAGCCACTTGGTGTAGTGCCTGGGACAGATGGCCTCCTCCAGTTGAGTCAAATTTCTGCCCATCTCAGGCAGCATCAGCAGCATGGAGTAGGTGCTGTTGAAGGGTAAACGGAGGACATAGGTGGAGATCTGCTTGTCAAAGTAGACACTGAACTGGTCCTCCACGTTCATCATCTGGACTAGAACCTGCAACAACATCACCATGTGGATCATTAGAAGAGCCCCGACCCATGACAGGTTGTTGGGTCCAATGCCGATCCCGATTTTAGGAGAGTCCTAGAGACCAACAGTTACCCACGTTTTGTCTCAGGCCCTGTTCTGACTGGCAGCCCAAATCAGGTTTCCCATACATATTGTAGTCGGGTTGGTTTGATGCAGTCTGAACCAGGCTAAGGAATGTGTTTTCACACGTCGTATATGTTTATTAATTCATTTACAGTGAGGGGCAGATCAGTGAGCCGCGCCGCGAGACAGACAAAGTCCCGTGAAACTAACGTGCGGACGCAGTCGTGCTCATCTCATGCACACGCCCGTCCGTGCTGGAGGAAATGTTTCTCAGTGACTCACGGGGTAAAGAAACAGGCTTAAAAAAAAAACTATTATCGTGAGGTACATGACACTGGTTGTCTTGTCTGAAGCCTATAACCTCATGTCACTAGGCTTTCCACCACGGAGGAAGAAAGAAAAAGGAGACAAAAAGCTGACAGCTGGTGCGCGGGGTAGCGTCTATCTGCGCTGTAGATAGACGGATGGATGTAACGATATACTGTAGATTATATACTGGTACATTTTGCGACGTGGTTGAAACAATCTAAATTTATGTACTGCTTTGAAGCCCCGGGGCACGCAGCACGCTCTCCTCCTGTGAGGGTGCACTGGACGTGTGTGTGATGACAACACAATAGCCCTTTGGTCTTGCCTCGGCGGTGGAAATTAAATGGTCTGCCGGAAACCCTGATTTAATGCATAACAATAGTAACATAAGATACTATACAAATATAGGTGCAATTAGTGGTTACCTTTGAGATAAAAAATAAATAAAAAGCCCTTCAGTTTAGACAGTAGTGTTATGGGATGAAGTACCTGGGTTCGGTCATCCACACTGAACTCCTCCTCCGATGTCCATCTAGGGTTAAATTGAGTCTTCCATTTTCCTGGTTGACAGAAAACAATGCAGAAACAATGACAAAAGTGAGACGTAATTTTAAATGTGGAGAGGTGACTGTAGCCATGACGCTAGTTAGGGTCTAGTCATTTACACCCCAAGTGTAAATTGGGTTCCCAGACATTAAACAAAATGTTAACGGGGGGTTAAATGGGGGTCTATGGCCTGATGTATATCATACTGAAGGTCCTTGAAAAAGGTTGCAAATCACTGAGTTAGAGATTAACTCTAGCCATGGTTAGGTTAATAATAACCATTACTAAATTCCTGAATTCAGTGGTGTGATATTTTTTAATAATGACCGCTGAACTCTAAAACCCTAATCTAATCAAAGCACCTGGCTCATAGCAATCTGCGTTGCTTGATTTTCTGCTGTATCCAACATGTCATTTACATTTGTCAGCTAAACATTGCCGTCAAGAATGTTGTTGAAAACATTCTAACCACCCTGTCGGGGTATATTTCTCAATAATGACCCACTCCCCATTGATTATCGCTTGCATAACACTAGTTTAATTTCTGTCTGGTATGTGAAATTATTCTAAAAACATAGGAATTGAAATGACAGCTCAGAGATGACATCTTACCTTTGTAGTATATGTAACTAACAAGATACATGAGGGTCTCTTCATTCAGGTCTTCCACTAGTTGGTCTATCTTGCCGTGGGTCTTCTCCCCTACATACTTGTTGATGGTAGCAGCACTCTCTGTGGCATTTCTAAAGTCCACACTGAACCCGTCGGCCAGGTAGGACTGACTCAGGGTCTGCAGGAACTCAGGGTGTGTCTTGAACTTATCGTCCACAAACACGGCGGTTCCTGCACTGACGTCTTCTGATGAAGTCTTGTCCGCTGCGGTCAGAAGTCCATGGAAGGCCTGGTTCACGTCAGCCTGGTTCAGCAAGGAGCTGTTGAAGCCCAGACCACTGAAGAGCTGCTGGTGGGTTTGGCCCCGGGCCCCTACAGACAAGGCTGCCAGGGCCAGGGTGATACTGGAGGGTGAGAAGAAGACGTTCTTGCCTTGGTTGTCCGTCTGAGCGGCCAGATGCCTGTACAGGTTGAAGGCAAAACCTTTGTTTGCTGATGTCACCATGGAGAGGCTGTTTGCAGCCTGGTCTGCAGCGTTATCTGAAGGTGAAGATTTGTTAACCACTTAAACCCTTTACTTCCTCCTCGTACGACAAATAGCAAAGATATCTGATTTACAAGCTCACAACACTTCGCATCATGATGCATTGTGAGCTTGTACAACTTTAAAAAATTATAATAATTGCTCCCCGGAGCACAGGTCTCCGCCAGGCCAGGAAGTAGAAGTGAAACTTAGCCAATCAGGATGTAATATGAAAAATCTGACAGATCAGTCTTGATCACATGACTATAGAGATAATGTGTATCGATTTGCGTGATGTTAGGACTAAATCTGTAGGAGTCATATGAAAAGATGTGTTTTGCAAAAATCGGCCTCCTGGTAGCGCTATAACAGGTGAAACATTTGGGGCAGAGGTTCTGCTCTGGCATCAAAGTGTGTGTGCACAGTTTCATGCCGATTGCGCCAACGGTGCCGGAGATTAGCTGTACACGGACGGACGGACGGACGGACGGACGGACAGACGGACAGGGGCAAAAACACTCCCCTTCTCTGCCCATTTCCTGTCAGGCTAAATAAAGGCATAAAAGCCCAAAAATAAATCTTTAAAAAAAAGATCCGTTACCTTCATGTCCTGCATGGTGATGACCTGTACCCACACACACCAGCGCTGATAGAATCCACACCAACACGGCTCCTTGCATCATGGTGAACTGAGACAAAGGTTCAAAAGGTTCCCATCAGTACATAGTTCACTCACTGTTAACTAAACAATCCTTTCTCTGTCTAGAACCACCATGAATGTGTACTACTAGTCCAGGGGTTCTCAACCTAAAGGTTGGGTCCAAGTGATATTTTTGGTTAAATCAAAAAGTTATTTTGTTAAAAGGTTAAAGCAGGAGTGGGCAACTTTGATGATGTAGAGGGCCACTATATTTCCACGGCATTCTATGTCACACAAAAATACTAAAAATAGCCGATCTACAAGCTCAAAACGCGTCTTAGCGCGACGCGTTTTGAGCTTGTAGGTCGGCTTTTGGAATCCTGAAAAGTAACATTTTTATTTTAGTTCAAATGCATTTAGTTATACTTATGTTAACTTTATGAACTTAAATACAAATACATTGGACATAAAAAAAGACAATAGAATTTTAATACTAGTCATTAAGCTACTAATATAGACTGAAGTAATTAAAGCGGGTCATGTTTGCATGTTTGGAATTGTAACAGCTGAAATCAATGATATATCAGTATTCTGATATTAACCTGCGGGCCGCATTAAGTGAAGGTGGGGGCCGCATGTGGCCCCCGGGCCGCCAGTTGCCCATGTATGAGTTAAAGAGTTAACACTGACCTGGCTCTGTGTACACCTCGGTGAAGTCCCCGGCCACCATGGAGAAGTCAGAGTCAGGCGGCAGACCCTGAGGGTTCACGTCTGGGAAGCGGACGGATCGCGTCTGGTCTGAGGACTTCTTATTGTTGCTGAACTGGTGGATCCACGGGTACAGGGTCAGAGAGTTCACCGTGTCACACCTGAGGGCGGCCGCACCGTGTTATAAGGACCAGTACACAGACTGCTGGGGCACTGCAACACTATGGATCATTCTGGATCACTATGATCAGCTTGGGTCCAGCACTTATATAAAATGAATTAAAACATATTGTTTTCAGCAAGAGGACAGATGGATAGTGATGATGATGAATTGTGGTAGAATTACAACTTAACATCTGTTAAAGGTAGGGTAAGTGATTTACTTTGGTTAAAATAAGTGTAAATAGCTCTATATTGTGATAGTACTCATTCCAATAGAGTGTTTGTTCAGTTGTTGTGACATTTTGCATAATATTATAAGAGAAGATGCAATGTTCTCAGCCCCGGTATCTATTGTTTTGGCTACAGCTTGGTTCTTATGACACAAGCAGCTTCTCTCTTATCTTGTGTAGAACTACTGTATGATGCCTGTGTTTGACACAGAACTACTTTACCATCGACCTGTGTGTCTGATGTACTTCTCCCAACGATACACTCATTTCGAAAGATGGTGGTGCTGCTCTAACACATGATATCAAGGGGAGAAGTACTTTAGACACACATACAGTACAATCTGACCCTTGGCAGCTATACTTGAAGCTGGACTGATATGAGTTGTACAATCTTTCACCAAATAATGTGTACATATCGTCTATGCAAGTCACAACCTGGTGCGTATGATGGTAAAGGAGATTCATAGTTTGAAAAAGTTGTGTGTACGATAACTTGAGTTTGTATGAGTATATATATATATATATATATATATATATATATATATATATATATATATATCTGTCTCTGTCTGGTGGAAACCTCATATGTCCAAAACCGTTCCTTTTCAGGATTCAAATTAGAAAATAGCTAAAGTAGCAGATCTACAAGCTCAAAACGTGTCGCTTCACGCCGTGTTTCGAGCTTGTAGATCTGCTACTTTTGATACTTTTGTGTGACGCTGTTGTGTGATCAAGTAGGGGTGTTGATTTACGAAACAACACAAAAAGTTTAAATATGGAGATAAGATGTTTCTGCCCGACAGCAACGATATTATGCATTAGTGCAGTGGTTCCCCCGCTCTGCTCCGGTCCTACTGGTTTTACATCCTACCAGGATATAAAACCAGTGGCTACTACGGGTCCATAGATGATTCCCAAAATGACTCCCAAAATGATATGTATTTGGCCACGGACCCCCATCTCAAAATGTTTTGTTCCAGGGACCCCCCAGAAGCAAAGATTTGAGTTACAAATGTTGGCTTTAAAAATATACATTGAAAGATTCAACTGGGGTGGCATTTCAATTCAACTGGGGTGGCATTTCATTGACTTAATGGCAATATGGCCGCCGTGTGAATATGGTCTATTACCTGTTGAGCACAAAGTTGGAGGAGAACAGCATGAAGAAGCTCCACTCGTTGCCCTGGCAGACGTATCCCAGCCGGGCGATCTCCCAGGCCAGTCGGCCCAGCCCCGCCCCCGGAACCAGCACGCTGACCTTGGACAGATCACTGACACAATAAAATACATACAGTCACATGGAACACATCTGGTCAACATCTGGTGCTATAGGAGGACTGACTGACACAATAAAATACATACAGTCACATGGAAAACATCTGGTCAACATCTGGTGCTATAGGAGGACTGACTGACACCATAAAATACATACAGTCACATGGAAAACATCTGGTCAACATCTGGTGCTATAGGAGGACTGACTGACACAATAAAATACACGTCACATGGAAAACATCTGGTCAACATCTGGTGCTGTAGGAGGAGGACTGTGTGATGAATTATTATGCTGCATTTATGTTTGTGTATACAGTAGAGAAGATGCACAGGCATGCATATATATACATACGTACATGTTGTAGCCGATGCTTAAGTGATTGAAACCAGGAGAAGACAACATTTATCTTGTGCCACATCATGACATTTTGCTGCCCTATGCGCCAGCCGGCGTAAGTAACATCATGACATTAGGAGATCTAAAATCCCAGAGTATCATACCATGATATCGATATTATATTGATATATCGCCCAGCCCTAGTGTGTGTGTGTGTGTGTGTGTGTGTGTGTGTGTGTGTGTGTGTGTGTGTGTGTGTGTGTGTGTGTGTGTGTGTGTGTGTGTGTGTGTGTGTGTGTGTGTGTAATGTGCGTGTTTTAAGGTAGCTCTCCACCAAACAGATTACTATAGACTGGCAGTCGAATGAAGTCGGGAGATCGGTCAGTTGGAAGGTGTGAAAAAAAGTTGCTGAATGCACCTGAGAGCCGACACCGACAGACTAGAGTTCTTAATGGGCCTGAAAATTAAGGCCCTGCCCTAACTGGGCCCTACTGGGCCGGCCCGAACAATTACCATACTTTTAGGCCTGAAAAACCCGAAAAGGTCGACCTTACTGCTAGGCCGCTGGGGGCAGTTGAAATTTATTTTTTGGGGCAATACATTTTTTATTTTATTTTTAAAATTGTATTCCTTCTTCACGGAACCCGAGGCTCGGCCCGGCCCGACTAATTAGCATAGATTTTGGGCCCGGCCTGGCCCGAAAACGTCGGGTCGGGTTCGGGTAGAATTTGAGAACTCTACGACAGACGGCTACTATGATGTCTTTTTCAACAACAAGCCTGCTGCTATCCGACGGTCGAAAGCCGACCAAACTTACTCGATCGGCTTTCGACTCCTCCCTACAACTTGCCACCCGTCACGACGCCGTACCCACCGCCCATTCAACAGCAGATTTAACAGACACTTTCCAACACTAACCGCCGCCGACGTCGGTGCGGTGGAGAGCTACCTTTAGGTTTTCAATGCAGAAACATGCATGTAAACTCACTGTCGGTCGGCAGGGAAGAGTCTCTGGATCTCCTGGATGAGAGGCTTGTAGCAGGTGTCCCTCTCAGCCTGGCCCGTCTCGCTCCAGTCCCTCACAAACTGCTTGATGGTGGACTTCAGCTTGTCCATGTCAAAGGTGGAGGGCGGACGCACCTTCCTCAGATCGTCCTGGAGAGAGGAAGACAACATGTCATCAACTTCCTTATAACAGTTTTCTAGCTGCCAGTCGGTGCTCAAAATATTAATCACCCTCAGGACAGTGTTGATTTTGACAGCAGATTCTTATTTAGTTTTAGTCATAGCCTTTTGAATACAATTACATTTAGTTTTAGTCATATTTTAGTCACCTGAAATGTTTTACTGTTAGTCTAGTTTTAGTTGACTAAATACCATCAGATTTTGTCGACTAAAATGTGTTGTGGCGGTGCCGTGATGGTGTCGTAATGGCTTATTTTACACTTATTTGCACACTGAAAATATCCGATCTACAAGCTCACAACGCGCCGCGTTGTGAGCTTGTAGATCGGCTCTACAAGCTCACAACGCGGCGCGTTGTGAGCTTGTAGATCGGCTATTTTCAGAGCACAACACCAGAGCGCAACCAAACATAAAATGACTTGTCATTTAGTTCTACTGGATCTCTTCACTAGTCCCCAACATTTTTGTCTAGTTTTTATTTGTTGACGAAATTGTCGATTTATTTAGTCTTAGTTTTAGTCATCATAGTTTAGTTTAGTTTTTATTTAGTTTGTCAGTGAAAAAAGGTAGTCGACGAACATTTTTCGCGATAGTTTTAGTCGACAAAATCGACACTGCTGCAGGATCCCCAGAGGTCCTTGGGGGGTTCCAGGGGGCCCCCAGCAAAGTGTGTTAATACATCATCACAATTCATTTTAGCCACTTTAGCCATGTTTTATACGTTGGCTATCAAATAGCAGATATACATTCTCACGGTGCCGCACCGTGTTGGGAGGGAGGAGTAGGATGACGGCTATACGTCCTCTCGGTGGGGGCTCCTCACTGGCAGGTGAGTCAGTAGGATACGACAACAGTGTGTGTGTGTGTGTGTGTGTGTGTGTGTGTGTGTGTGTGTGTGTGTGTGTGTGTGTGTGTGTGTGTGGGGGGAGGAATTTATTGGCACGATGACTAAATTGGGGAGAATAAGGGGTAAAAACAATTCACCCAAATCTTCTCTTCATTTTACATTTGAGCTATAACCATTATTTTATACTTTGGCTATTCAGAAATAGCAGATCTACAAGCTCATGGCGCGGCACAAGCTTGTACCGCAGTGCAAGCTTGTAGATCTGCTATTTTTGAAAAGATCTAAAATGTGTGCAAATCTTTGAATATATATTTTTCAAAGTGAACATTTGTAACTCAAATGTTTGCTTCTGGGGGGTCCCTGGAACAACACAGGGTCCCCACACATTTTTAGCAATGAATTTCCAAAACTTTTCCAAAACTTTTCCAGAATATTTAGCCCAATTTCCAGGCCTATATAACAATCATTCAGCACAATAATGTGTCTCTTACTCCTATGTAGAATGCCCAAAGATAGGCAGTGTAGCAAAAATAAAGCATAGAATATAGAATAGTACAATTTCATTCAAAATTTCGTGCAAAATTAGGGCATAGCTCACTGGAAGACTCATTATGGCATCCGTATGACTTATTTTATTTAAATAATATATGCCATCACACAGCCCGTTCAGCGAAAAACTACTTATGTTACATATTTCGTGTAATGTTATACATGTTTATGAAAATGTTTTGTATTAACAAAATCAATAGCCAAAAACAATGCATAGCCAAATATTTTTCCAGGACCCTTGATAAATTCCAGGACCTTTGATCAATTCCCAAACTTTTCCAGTACTGGATAATTTTTTTTTCAATTTCAAAATATTTCCAGGAATTTCATGACCGTGGGGACCCTGACAACATATTTTACAAATGTTGGCTTTAAAAAAATATATATATATTCAATGATTTGCACACATTTTCTACGATAAAAATAATAGCAGATCTACAAGCTCATAGCAGTGCCGCGCTATGAGCTTGTAGATCTGCTATTTTTGAATAGCCAAATAAATGTAAAATGACACAGACAGATTGAATGGGTTATCATAAGGTAAAGCGTTAGGTGTGTCTGACCTCCTGGCCGTACTCCATGTTCTCAAACATGTGTTTGCAGTTGCGGACGATGGCCTGCAGCACTTCCTGGTTGTGCTCCACACAGCGGCCAATCAGGGCCAGGTTGGGGAGGACGGCCGGGAGGAGCATCTGGTGGCGAGGCTGCAGACCACGGAAGTGACGCTCCGCCCGCGTCACCTGCTCCTGGACATGGTCCCTGACACGCACGCACGCACGCACGCACGCACACACACACACACACACACACACACACACACACACACACACACACACACACACACACACACACACACACACACACACACACACACACACACACACACACACACACACACACACACACACACACACACACACAATGAACACTGAAGATAGTTATGAGAATTGAAAATAAATGAGGCTCGACCATTTGGTCTGGACAATAAGTCAATATTATATGGATGTTGTGATAATATCAGACTAGATAACACATGGGATTATGTGTAATATCTGTAATATGACGTGACTGTTATCTTCTCCTTGTTTTAAAGGCTGCATTAGATTACACTGACTGTTTGTGTAAATTTAACTGACTGTTCTTCTGTTATATTATTAGCTTTTACCCACACTTAGTTATTATATATCATTCATCAAAAATAATAATACAGCTCATATAATATGGATGTGGGCCTGCCGAGTATTATTTATGAAAATATCTCAGTGTGTGTAAATATTGTGTGTATTAAATCACCATCCATTCCAAAACACACAATTGGTCTTGATGGTGAAGCAGCAGTGGTGGAAGAATTACTCAGATATTTTACTTAAGTAAAAGTAGCAATACCACAACATAAAAATACTTGTTGGAAGTAAAGGCCTGTGTTCAAAATGTTACTTGATTAAAAGTACAAAAGTAATATTGGTAAAGTACAAAAATGTTTGGAAATAGCCTATGTATAAAATAGGGCCAAAGTCGCTAAATATTTTATAATATAATAATGTATATCTGCAAACTAATAACTAAAATGTTCAAATAATTGTAGTGTCGTAAAAAGTACAATATTTGCCTCTGAGATAAAGACTCTCGTATAGATGTATTTTATCGATTGACATGTTTTATCTCTACTAGAGTCTTAGCTCCACCCCCCCCAGTTTCCACTGGAATGTCAGCTCCAAAGCCCGTATTTCTCCAAACATGTACAAATGCATAATATAAGGTGTTTACCCGGTTGCCCCAAATGTTAACTAGGTGTCCGGAGTCTTAGTGTAATGTATTAGTTCATATGTTTCAATAAAGAAGTTTTTTAATCCCGTCTGTGGCCGAATGTCATTCCCCCCCTCGTTTACTTCCTGTTTACATTGAGTGTAATTCGGGCTTTCACCGGATGCGCCCCGTCACTACCGCCCATTGGGAACTTCCGACAGGATCGGCCACAGACGGGATTAAAACACTTCTTTATTGCAAAACAGTGAAAAACAAGTCATTAATTAAGCCCTGTACAAGTTAATAGCCAAAAAAAGCAGATCTACAAGCTCACAATGCGTCTGAGCTTGCAGATCGGCTGTTTATCGCGATGTTATGCTAGCTCTGTTAGCTAACCGTTAGCATCCAGTGTGTTATTGTTGTTCTACCTGTAATATCTAAAGGCATCGATGACCTTCCAGAAGTGTTGTCTCTCCAGCCTGGCCTCCTGCTCCCTCACCTCCTCCTCCACCTCCTTCCCTAGCTCCTCCGCCTCCTCCTCCAGCCTGGCCTCCTCCTCAGGACTGACTTTCATGAAACAACCATCATGTTTCTCTGCCTCCCCACACACTGCAGCCATGGCTAAAAGAACTACAAACAGACCCGACCAATAGAAACACCAACACTGTCTGCAGCCATGGCTAAAAGAACTACAAACAGACCCGACCAATAGAAACACCAACACTGTCTGCAGCCATGTCTAAAAGAACTACAAACAGACCCAGCCAAACACCGTCCAATATCTGTCTCCCCACACACTGCAGTTAGTCCTGATCCAGAGCGTTAGTGAGTTCTCTAACGCCCTGCCAGGCGCTCAGCTCGGTAAAGAATTCCACTGCCCCGCGAGGGCTCCAACTTTAGTAAAATTAAACTAAAATACTTCGCTACTCACCGAAACAAAGGTTGTTTTGTGTTGTTGAAAGTCTATTCTCCAGGGTGGGAGGCCTCGCAGCACCCCACCTTCTCTATATAATACACTTTTTGGGCAGAAAATAAAATGTGTCCGCCACATGGAAATGATTTTATTTACTCCACTGCGCCCCCTACAGATCTGGTCAATGGTAATTTAAATATTGACCAGATCAGATCAGAACATAATACAATTAGTAGAGCGGAATAGCAATACAATCATGCACTTTTTGTAAGAAGGCTGAAACTTTCAGCATAATTAGTAAATAATATAACATTAATTTTCAGAAGGGGAGGGAAGTCAAATTTGACCTCTGAGGGGTCAAATCCAAGATGGCCGCCCGTTTACAGGGTCTGAATGTCCAAATACTTTAAAAAAAAACATTTAAGGCGTTCTTTCCAACTAAGTTGGGGTTGCCCATTCATTTGATGATACTTTGGATATTGCCAGAACCCAAGGACATACATTAAATCAAGGTCAAGGTCAAATTACATAGTAATAAGTATATTTTAGCTTGGACACTGGGTTATACTGCAATATAGTGAAACTGTTCTTCCATTTTGTGACAATGTGAATAATACAAAACAAATAAACAGAATAAACCCATGGTGGTAGTCTATATTAATAAATTACTAGTAAATGACAATAATCAAGGTTCAAGGCTTCTTTATTGTCACATATTGCATACAGAAAGAGAAAAACAAGACAAAAAAACAACAACTGTCTCCAGAGCAGAGGCACAGTGCAGTACATTTGAGTGCAGCTTTGGCACACTTGCATCGTCCAGTACACCCTTTGGTGCAGCGACAGCGGATTAATTCATGGCACGATTTGGATGCTTCAGAGAGAGTGGTCCAAAATGGTTGCCACCCAGTTGTTTCTTTTGTCCAGCCCCATTCAGATGGCTCTGGCATCTCTGGTTCCAGTAGCCTACCAATGCCTGGTTCCAACAGTTTGCCTGGTAGCAAGTGCGCTTGATGTGTTGCTTGAGTGCTGCCTGGGTTGGAGGAATGCTCTCTAGTGTTCTTGACTTCTGTGTGAAGAGCTGTTTCCTGGCATCATTCACTTCCATGCACTCACTGGTTCGGTCATACATGAGCACCACAAATCGCTCTAGCAGGAACATTGATCCTTCACTGACCTAACTTGGCATGTGTAGGAGTTCACTGAAAGCCTCATTCACCTCTGGGAATGACCTCCAAGTTTCCCAGGCAGTCTCCTTTCCTCTGCCAGCGAATGCAGATACAGTGTCACACCCGGTGAAAGCGTGAAAGACTGGGAGAGTCAGACACTGTGTTGGAGTCATGTGGCAACCATTTCATGCTACAACAGCTATGTACCGAAAGCTTGATCAAACACCAAAGGCAACCCACAGCTCATCGGAATGAAGCCAAAGACAGTACTACCACATCAGTATGAACAGTACGTATGGTCACCTTCTTACACCCCCTTAGCACAGTATCTGCCACATGCAGAAGCAGACAAGTGTCAGCCTCCTCTTGTGAACATGGGGCAAGGCAGGCCAAGTTTGAATCAGCAGGAGAATCAGGAGAACAGACGACTCCACTTCCATTGGTTGCATAAAGTTCCTTGCCCTCTGATAGAGGAATGTTAATTAATTAATTGTCTAAACCCCTTCAGATGTGTCGCCTATATAAGACACCCATGTTTGTTACACTGCCATTTAGTTGGAAATGATACTTTAAATATTTTTCTACTGTGTTTGGTTCCAAACTTAAGTTGGACTAGCGGCCATTTTGGATTTGACCTCTCACGGTCCTCAGAGGTCAAATCTGACTTCCCTCCCCTTCTGAAAATTAATGTTATATTATTTACTAATTATGATGAAAATTTCACGCTTCTTACAAAAAGTGCACGATTTGCTCAAACACAGGAGTTTTTGAGCAAACCGCTGTACTAAATGGTATTCCACCATTACATAGTTAAAACAACACAACAAAAATGATTAAGATTTCTCTCTTCACATAACTCCACTAAGATTCTATGAATGATTACATAAGAATATTACTCTCTGGTGAACAAACAGACATTATATGCATCCATGCACAAACTAAAACATTTATATCCAATTACAGACAGTCCAAACATTAAACAAGCAAACTAAATATAACGTCTTTACTCATCATTGCTTCCTTTCATTTATTTTTGAAGCTTAATGTATTGCCCATCTTTATCATATGTGTCAAGAGCCTATTCCAGTGTGTTACTGTTCTATACATTATTATTATTATTATTATTATTATTATTATTATTATTATTATTATTATTATTATTATTATTATTAGTAGTAGTAGTAGTAGTAGTAGTAGTAGTAGTAGTAGTAGTAGTAGTAGTATTCCAGTGTGTTACTGCTCTATACATTATCATTATTATTATTATTACCCTTATTATTATTGTTATTATTATTATTATTATTATTATTATTATTATTATTATTATTACCCTTATTATTATTGTTATTATTATTATTATTATTATTATTATTATTATTATTACCCTTATTATTATTGTTATTGTTATCATTATTATTGTTATTACAATTATTATTAGTATTATTATTATTCCAGTGTGTTACTGCTCTACACATTACATTTTCTACCTGCTGTCCCTATTTTGAGCATAGGGGGAAAATGTCATGAATAAAAAAAGAGTGAAAACACAAAACACACGTGAGCTTGTATATCAGCTATTTGTGGTTAACATGTGTAGTCGGGCAGAAACCTCTTATCTCCATATTTTAACTTTGAGAGTTTTTTTCGTAAATTAATGTCCTACTTGATCATGTTCATCACACACAAAAGCTTCAAAAGTATCAGAGCTTTGTTTTGAGCTTGTAGATCTGCTACTTTTGATATTTTTTTATTTGAATCCTGAAAAGTAACAGTTCTGGACATATGAGGTTTACCACCTGTGTAGTATACACACCTTTTGTGAGTAATTAACTATAAAGTCCAATTGGACTTTAAAATCTTAAGAAATTAATCTTATGGAATGATTTATAAGTTGGCCATGGCATCGATTCCCTGGTTCAATTCCCAGACCATCTCGACCATTTCTCTTTGTCACTCCCCTACTTTCTCCCCCACCTTGACTGTCTCTACACTGACCTATTGAAATGAAGCAGAAATGCCCGCAAAGGTAAACATTTAAATTTGAATGCATTTTACTATTTGAAGATCCGGATCCGGATCCGCAGAACCAGTCCGGGTTTCTTCCTAATAAAAATAGTAAAATCAACAGGATGTTGACATTTTTATTTAAAAAAACAAACAGTACTGGGTTTGATGATGTTCCATATTGTCTGAATCAGCTTTGTTTGTGTTCGTTTACGTGCTAAAAGAGTGACTTTGAGAGATGTTTCACCGTACAATGTAAGTCAATGAGGAGCATGTTTTGAATTATCGATTTCTAATCAATGGAGCAATTATTTTTGATTTCTTGTCCACCTTTGGAGTTGGACATCATGGCAAGGTAAATACACAACCCAAACCTCTACCAAAGTGGTCTTGTCCTTTAAGTGATAGAAGCTTCTATATCATGTGACAACAATCTCTCTCTCTCTCTCTCTCTCTCTCTCTCTCTCTCTCTCTCTCTCTCTCTCTCTCTCTCTCAGTGAATCAGGAAGTGAAATTAACGTTTGGGGAGTTTCCAGTGGGAAGCTAGAAACACACACACACACACACACACACACACACACACACACACACACACACACACACACACACACACACGTCTGCCTGTCTGTCTGTCTGTCTGTTTCAACTTTTAAATTACATCAGATTTAAAGTGTCCTTATTGACATGAGCAACACGTTGACATTACCAACAAGAGTCAAATAAAACAAACAATAAATAAATATATAATTATGTACAGTCTGTCAGGTTGTTGACATCAACATGTCTCTCTAGTAACTGGTGATGTTTAATAAAAGAATAATTCTGATTGGCTGCTGGGTGAATCAGGAAGTGAAATTCAAGTTTGAGTTTCCAGTCAGAAGCTTCAGTGGTGAGTTCACAACACACACACACACACACACACACACACACACACACACACACACACACACACACACACACACACACACACACACACACACACACACACACACACACAAACCTCTCATGTGACACTATGATCACATGACCAGTGTGTTTTTAAAGACATTTGATGGTTTCAGCAGTGAGATGTAATGAGGCTTGGATTGATGTTTAATGAACATGAACAGCATTTTACCAGCAACGCTGAACACACACGTGCACACACACACTGACACACACACACACACACACACACACACACACACACACACACACACACACACACACACACACACACACACACACACACACACACACACACACACACACACACACACCTCTGAAGTAACACTTTGATCACATGACGTGATGGTCAGTTAGATGTAATGAGGCTTGGATTAGAGGAGCGTCTGTGAGTTCAGTTTACAGAGGTTCCCTGTTTGATTCCTGACTCCTCCTGGCTTCATGTCAAAGTGTCCTTGAGCAAGGCACTGAACCCCTAACTGCTTCTGATGAGCAGGTTGGAGGAAAGCCTGGTATTCATTCTAAAACTGAGCCCTGTGATCTGGTTTAGAAAAAAGGATAAAAACAATCGTGTTCCAGTGGTTGGTTCTTGTTGGTGTCACATTGTTTTTGTTCCCCACATAATGTGAATCAGTTCGTTTAGTCTCGCTAGTTGCGCTACGAGTTAGAATAAAAGATGAACATACCAAACCATTATTATACCAAAAGAAACATAACAATTATACCACACTAAACAAGTTTTAAACTAGGGGAATCATTTTGGAGGCGCACAGCGCTGGAGGTTCCGGTCGTGGGTTCCGGCCACCTGATGACGTAAAGTTATTTCCACTCCAGACCGGACCAGAAACCTGAAAATGGTATTTGATCCCAGGTTACCTTTAACCACTCTGATGCTCCAACATGTCACCTTTGACCTTTGACCAAGAACACGTGGTTGAGTTAGGAGGTCAAATGTGACTCCTTTGTGTGAGAATGTAGAACACCTTAGCTTATAAATTATTAAAAGTAAATTAATAGATTAAATAGACTTTTACTGCACAGCCTTCAATCCAATGGGCTCTGAGTTCTGTCCATATGAAGTGTTAAACACTGTGTAACACTGCTGTAGAACCATATGTGTGACATTCAGTTTATTTGGTGAGACTATTCTCTTACCAGACCTGAACAGTGTTTGTGTAAAGTTTGGTGTGGATTGGAACCCCCCACCCGTTGCCCTCCAACAGCAACTACATGGGAAACATTATTTATTTTATTCATACTTTAAATAATCTGTAATCACTTCAATCTGAAGTGATTCACTTTAACCTTTAGCCTCCCATCATGTCTCATCTGAAAGCTTTTAATTAATTACAACATTTTACTTTCTTTCTTTCTTGTGTTTCTCTTCAACAGAATCAGAATCATCTTTATTGTCACATCACAGGTTAAAGGTGTAAAGAAGTGGGTGAAATTATTTTTGTGCAGCTCCATCCTTTTAGTTATTTTCAGAAAGAGAAAGAAAAGAAGACAGGGGGGGGCAAGGAGAGAATAAAAGATGAATTAAACAAAGATATTTACATATTGTATGTACATAAGGTTAGACATAAAGTGCATAAGGTACAGTATATGTACATACATGAGGAGACATAAGGTGCATAAGGTGCAGTAAGTACATGAGGTTAGACATAAGGTGCATAAGGTACAGTATGTACATGAGGAGACATAAGGTGCATAAGCAGCAGCTATATACCATACATGATTATGTGCAATAATTCAGACTGTCGTCTTTCTGGAAACAGATGATGTAACATCATATCTTTAATCTGATTGGCTGATTCTTCTGAACTAAAGAACGAGTCCTCCTTCATTCTCTTTCAGACTCCAGAACTTCTCTTTCAGTAAACATCTGTTTATTCTGATCTGTTTATTCTGATCTGTTTATTCTCATCTGTTTATTCTCATCTTTTAAATTCAGTTCAGTTTTGATCAGTGATGATGAAGATTACAGCCACCCTCCTCATCCTCTCCTCTGTACTTCATGTCAAAGCGATCCCAGGAAGTAAGTATATTATATTTATGTTATTATATAATATATACATTTATATCTACTGTTATTATATAGAACCAAATATGAACAATGCACAATACAAACAAATGACAATCGCACGCACGCACGCACGCACGCACGCACGCACGCACGCACGCACGCACGCACGCACGCACGCACGCACGCACGCACGCACGCACGCACGCACGCACGCACACACACACACACACACACACACACACACACACACACACACACACACACACACACACACACACACACACACACACACACACACACACCCTCCTTTTACCTGTATATACAGTATTGAATCTTGAATGTTTGTCCAAATACATAAACATTAAAACAGATGTTAGGAACTGTTGTTGTGACATCATGAAAAAAAATCTGTATGAATTACTTTCATAATAAAAAATAAATAAATACATAAAAACATTTGATTCTGTTTCAGTGTGAATAAAACGTTTGACAGGAAGCTACTTTTAATATCCAACCTTCCACTTCATATAAGAACCAAACATGGTTGTTTAACATGATGATTATGTGTTATTGTCACTGTGAAGAAGTTTGTTGTTGAATTTAATTTCATCTTTGTTACTTTTGCAGTGTTCCACGAGGAGATTAAAGTCTTTAGCTGTTCAGACACAGTTAAAGACCCATATAAAGAGGGCATGATGGGACTGGATGGTGAAGTGATGTTCTACGCAGACTTCAACAAAGGGAAGGAGGTGGTGGCTCCATTTGTGGCTCCAATGACCTTCCCAGGAGCTTATGAAAATGCTTTGGGTTATCAGGCGTACTGCAAAGCCAACCTGGACACCATTCGCACTGCCTTGAAGAAACCACCAGTGAAAGGTATGTACATGAATACTATTAACACAATAGTTATGAACTAAAACAGTTGAATATATTCACACGCACGCACGCACGCACGCACGCACGCACGCACGCACGCACGCACGCACGCACGCACGCACACACACACACACACACACACACACACACACACACACACACACACACACACACACACACACACACACTTTAATTTAATTATTTAGGATTTTCAATTAAAAGACATGAATCATGTCAAAATCCAAGATAATACGATTATACAACAGTTACCATCAAAATAAAACATATTTCTGCTGTCCGGCAGCAACCAGCTAACTCCAAAATGTTCATTTTTCAGGAAATGACAAAAAAAAAAGTGGAGTTAGGAGGTTTTGTTCATCATTGATAAGAACAGCTGAAAGGATCTCCAAGCTCACAATGAGGTTGGAGGTCAAAAGGGGGTGGAGCCTGGAGTCAGCTAAACCAGCTAACTCCACCCCCCTTTGGTGAAGTTTGAGTTAGCTGGTTTTGTCAGAAGCACTTTTTAATACTTTTCATTGGTTCTATAATTTTTTAATCAACACACAGACGTAAAGGGTGTTCAATGGCCCTGATTTATGGAATAAAATGCAAAAGCGGAAAAAATTATTTAGCTGGTTTCTGCCGGACAGCAACGACATAACATAACACAATTAGGGCTAGGACTCTATTAAAAAATAATCTAATTTACCTGAGAAGTGAGAAGCAATTTTTTCAAATGGATTTTGGTCTTTACAT
>NC_137608.1:51810930-51988430 GCF_963280865.1 Gymnoscopelus braueri | reverse complement strand
GCAGAGAGTCATCGCTGCCCCTAGTGGAGAGGGGAGTAAATACATGTGTGTCCATTCAGCTTTTAAATACTCATAACAGCAGCACAATGATGACATCATCAACCTTTTTCACAAATGTGTCCTTTACACAATTAAAAATGCTAATTAGCTAGCCAAGGCTAACGATAATTAGTGTGCAGACTGTCTTTTCCCGGTGTTTCGTCCAGTTCGACGTGGTTTTGAGGTTAGGTTAGGGTTAAAGGGATACTTCACTTTCGGGCCGGGGACACATTTAAAAAAAATATAAAAAATAAATGAAAAAAGTTATGGAAAATTCATGGCCCCCTCACGACACGCAGTGTCCTACTAATGTGTGAGGGGGCCATGAATTTTCCATAACTTTTTTCATTTATTTTTAATATTTTTTTTAAATGTGTCCCCGGCCCGAAAGTGAAGTATCCCTTTAAGATTAGGTTTATAAACATAGTTTCTGTGAGGTTAAAGGTCAGGGTTTAGGGTTATAATAGTTCAGTTCTTCATAACATTAATATTAATATCCATCTGAATGGAAGTCAGTCAGCAATGTTTGGTTTGGTTTGGTTAGGTTTGGTTTTATTATTTTATAATTGACCATAAGTCATTTATTATGTAATTGTTTATAATTTGTGATAATTAATGTGTTAAGATCATTATGACATCACTGTTTCCCTGTGATGGGTGGACCTGGACCCTCTAGGGTGGTCCGGGGTTATGGGTGGACCTAAACCTTTATTTAGGGTGGTCTGGGGTGATGGGTCCACCCAAATTAGACAACGGTGGGCCACCACAGTCTAGGAAATGAATGGGAAACACTGATGTCACGTGTAACGGCCCTGTGTGGCCTCATATTGTGTGTTTTAACCCTCTGAGTGTTCTCAGTGCCTCGTTTGGTAATTGGTTTGGCTTCATCCTCAATCAGCCCAGCCAGCATAAAAGCCTGGGAGAAGCTCCTTTTCAGTCCTTTAGCCATGTGCTGAACCCTTTCTGTTACTTAGTTTACTACTGTAGGTCTATATAGGCTGTGTGCCATACCTTTTTCTTTAAAAAAGACTGTGTGTTTAAAGTACAGACACTTATTAGATAGGAAACTTCACTTCACTATGTTCCAAACCTTCACCTGAGTGTACTAGAGAAGGGAAGCTTGGTAGGGGTGTGCCGCCATTTGTTTTGTTCCCCGTTTTGAGCCTGTTTTGTTAGGGAGCCTAGACTAGTGGTTCTCAAACCTTTTCATGTCAAGGACCCTCAAAATGATATGTATTTGGCCGCAGACCCCCATCTCGAAATATTTTGTTCCAGGGACCCCCAGAAAGAAAGATTTGTGTTAAAAATGTTCGCTTTAAAATATATATTCAAAGATTTTCACTCATTTTCATGTTTTAAAAAAAATAGCAGATCTACAAGCTCGTAGCGCGGCACTTGGTGCCGCGCTATGAGCTTGTAGATCTGCTATTTTTTTGAATAGCCAAAGTATAAAATGTTGAAGTGATTTAAAATGATTGTGTTGCAATATTAACACATTTTGCTGTTTTGTGTTTTGGTGTAGTTTAGGTTTTCTTTTCAGGTAGGGTTGGAGTATTTTGGCTTTGGCCACCCTGAAGTTTTGTGCTTTCCCTAATCTGTTTAATAATCCATTGTAAATGTAAGTTTGATCCTATTAATAAATGGTAAACTTTTTCCGTTCCTCTGGTTTGTGATATATTTTTTAGATATGTTAACCCTTTATAGCCTCTAGACCATATAAGGTGTAAATGAACTACTGTTCATTTATATCTTATGTCAAGTAGGGGTCGTCTCTGTCTGTCTGTCTGTCTCTCTGTCTCTCTATCTGTACATCTGTTTCCTGTACATTGTCAATGTCTTTCTCAGGTTTTTATCAGTTACTGTGCTTAGGTAGTCTGCCTCAGTATAGCGTCTGTTTAGGGCCAAATATGTTTCTACTTTGTGTTGTGATTGTGTAAGTTCATTCCAATATAGTGATGTATTTATCTTTTTCTTTAGTCATAATGTGGTTAGGTCTAATCTTTAGTTATAATGTGGTTAGGTCTAATCTTTAGTTATAATGTGGTTAGGTCTAATCTTTAGTTATAATGTGGTTAGGTCTAATCTTTAGTTATAATGTGGTTAGGTCTAATCTTTAGTTATAATGTGGTTAGGTAGATAGAAATGTCGCTTTAAAACAATATATATTCAGAGAAGATTTGCACACATTTTCATAATTTTTCAAAAATAGCAGATCTACAAGCTCGTAGCTTGTATATCTGCTATTTTTGAATAGCCAAATTGTAAAATAATGCTTTTTAGCTCAAATCAAAAAGTGACACAGATGCGTTCCCGGTCTTAAAGGGTTAATGGACAATTGAAATGGACGGAAGCGGTTCAGCATTCTCTAAATCAGAAGTTCTATCTTAAATTGGATAGAAGATTCCAACGTCAATGCTGGCAAGTCCTCAATAACCAAGTATCACAAAACTGAAACGGGTAAATTATGCTTCATTGTATGGCAGGTTCACTGTGCCATACGCTGAGAAAATAACTGATTTTAATAAGAAACTAACTGATTTTAATTAGAAAATAACAAGTAAATGTGATTAAAAGTAAATTATTTTCGGCGAGCAACACTGTACTTCATATGAAGTACAGTAGGACATTACTCACCTTCCTAATGTGAAGACACCTCACCACAGACTGCTGAGAGACAAGACAAAGGAAGGGGAGACGTCCTCTTTTAACAACTGATCAGATCCACTGCACTTTGACATGTTTATTTGTCCAATATGTTTCTTATTTGCTCTGCCTCTGTATTTATTCTGTGAAATGATTACTGTTAAACTATCAAGCATGGAATCATGGCTGAGATTACAACAGGAAACGGTACAAGTCAGTTATTCATTTCTCTAAACATATCTGTAGTCTCTACAGTATCACATGCGCAAATCTGCGTCGTCATGGCAATAGGGGCCTCTGTTCTGACGTCACAGCACCCCCTATATAAAGGTGAAGATGAGTTCCAGGAGTCACACTGAGACAAAGATCTGTACTGAGTTCATACTGTTCCTTCCAGAGCATCACCTACAGCAGAGTCACAGCACATTGGATCCAGGACTGTCAACAATGGGACGCAGAAAGTCCACCAGGAAGCCAGCAGCGGCCAAGAAGCAACAGATGGGTCTGGACACCATGTTCACCTGTCCTTTCTGTAACTACCTAAACTCCTGTTCTGTCACAATGGAAAGGACTCGGAGTGTGGGGATTATAACATGCTGTTTGCATGGAGGCGTACCAAACGCCTATACATTATCTGTCAGAGCCGGTGGATGTTTTCAGTGAGTGGATAGATGCCTGTGAACAGGCCAACGCATAGCCCTTCAACAAGGTGTCTTTACACTGAAGTCTTCCTCAGAAGGAGGAACCTGCAGCCTGTCATGGATGCTTCCACACACAAGAGGGCGCTCCTCAGTCTGCAGAAGAACAAGGGAGTATGAAGTGAAGTCACTTGAGAAGCCATAATGATGGAGCTGCTTCAGACGCTGCAGTAATTGGAGGATCTGCAGTGCGTTTGATATTTCGCTGTAATTTCTCTGTTTATAGACTGGCTGCTATACGAGACCCGTGTACTTACAGTAAATAATATTGTACATTTTACTTGTTAACTATGATTTTGACCCCACCTTACATGTTTTGGATCTGGTCAATAAAAAAATAAAAAAAGAACAAGCCACGTTTAATTCCACTTTAATTCAGCAGTTCAAGTTTAAGTACAACTGCAATTTCCCTTTTCTCCATTGGTTACAATACAGAAATAATTATGTCCGGATGAAAACACAATAAACTGTCTTGTCTGTATCCATAACTATCAGAAGATAGTATTAAGCATTATCCAGAATGTATCTCAAACCTTTACTGAGGAACAGTATCTAGTAAGGAATCGGCAATCATTACAGCATAATATGTTATGCTAATTTGTACACTATCAATCAAAACTAATGTGATTTTATTTTGTATCTACATTGAAGCAATAGAGGAATTTGACGTTTGGATAAAATCAAATAAAAACTAAACCCCAAAATGATTTTAATGTGTCACATTGTTTATTAAGGATCCCATTAGTCCTCACAGCAGTGAAGGCTGCTCTTCCTGGGGTCCAAACATTCACAATCAAATTAAAACATAATACAATGGAATTCCACCATTACATAGTTAAAACAAAACTATCATTATTATTCCAGTGTGTTACTGCTCTATAAATCTCATCAACCACTTTCTACCTATTTTCTCTCTATTTTGAGCATGTCATAAGGGAAAGATTTAAAAAAATAAAAACATGGTCAAAACACACGTGAGCTTGTATATCAGCTATGTGTGGTTAACACGTGTAGTAACATATCGTTGCTGTTTAGGCAAAAGTAGCAGATCCACAAGCTCGAAACGTGGCGCGAAGCGTGGCGCTTTGAGCTTTAGATCTGCTACTTTTGATGTTTTTGAATCCTGAAAAGTAACAGTTCTGGACATGTTTTTGCACCCGGCAGAGACGACGTGGTATACACTCCTTTTGTGAGTAATTAACTATAAGGTCCAATTGGACTGTAACATCTTAAGCAATTAATCTTATGGAATGATGCTGATTAATACTTGTTTAAAAAAATATTTAGCAAATTGCCAAACCATTTTATGTTAATGTTGCTTTCCTAAAACAATCCACTATATGAGGTGCATGGAAATACCTTATATTGTACAATTAGAAATCAATTTTTTTTAGCAAGTTAGGCTCTAATGCCACGGCAGTGATTCCCTGGTTCGATTCCCAGACCAGCTCGACTATTGCTCTTTGTCACTCCCCTGCTTTCTCCCGCACCTTGTCTCTACAATGACCAATCCAAATGAAGCAGAAATGCCCGGAAAAGCTAAACATTTAAATTTGTCATGAAAGTATGCTTTTTGCCTGTAGGCTTACATTAATATTAGATTACCTTCAGTTACTGTGAATACTATGAATAATTAGGAACTTAGGGCCCTATCTTGCGCATCGCCTTACCCCTTATCACTTCACTTTTTTTTTTGCCATTTTGAAAAATATTTTAAAATAGTTCAAATCAACGATGTAGATCGGCTAGTTGAAATACTAAATGTTTTTCAAAATAGTAAAATATGGCTAATAAGTTTAGGGATAAGGGGTAAGGCGCAAGATAGGGACCCTAGTAGTTTATCCCTGGTCTACGCTTGACTTCACATTTTCAAACTACTCAGAAAACCACCAAAGAAACAGGTTTCGAGAAGGATTTCATAATTATGTTGACGGTCAACCATCTGTGCTTGAATGATTGTGAACAGACGGTTTTTGACTCAGAATCAGACGTTTGGATTGACGATCTTTCCCATGAACAGAATGTTGTGGGAGGAGTCAGCGATGAGAACCATGAAGGGACGATCGAAGCTCAGCTCGGGGACGTAGTCCATGATTTTCAGCACGAACTCGGCGGTCGTGACCGCGGCCGCGGTCGCTCCAGACTCGTCCACATCCAGCGTGGCTCGGTGCACGACCTGCACATAAAACGATGATTAATAATCGATGATTAGTCAATCAGTGATTCTCACACACTTTTTTTCCATTTCAAGGACCCTATACATTTCGGCCATTTGAAAATAGCCGATCTACAAGATCACAATGCGTCGCATCGCGACACATTGTGATCTTGTAGATCTGCTATTTTCAAAAGACTTTTATACATTTGAAAACTTGTGAAATGGAACATTCTGCATAATGAGTATGTGTATAATTTTGTGCTTTAAGTATATTTTGATACCAATACCTTTGTGCTTTTACTCAAGTACATTTTGAATTCCGGACTTCTACTTGTAACAGAGTATATCTACATTGCAGTATAGATAGTTTTACTTAAGTAACAAATGTGAGTATTTTTTCCACCACTGCTGATGGACAGTCTCTGTTGTTTGTGATATAAAAGAAGGGACAACTAGACACTCTTCCACTGTGACAGCCCTTACCTGTGACACAGTCAGACTGTTCTCCGCCGAAATGCCACTGAGATCAGCTGCAGCACCGAACACGTCCGTTATTCCCATCTGACGCAGCACATCGTTCAGGATTATATTCGTCTTGATGGAGAACTTGGGAAGCGATATATTCCACTTTTCCCTGAAAAGGAAATATAAAACAATTGGATAAGTGATCATTTTTGGTTAAA
Organism: Gymnoscopelus braueri; assembly: GCF_963280865.1. NCBI lineage: Eukaryota > Metazoa > Chordata > Actinopteri > Myctophiformes > Myctophidae > Gymnoscopelus > Gymnoscopelus braueri. The sequence goes on along the minus strand of NC_137608.1, from coordinate 51,982,209 downwards.
ACAAAAACATCTTTTGTTGAAAGGTTAAAGCACTATATTCTGATAGTAATCATTGCTATAGAGTGTTTGTTCACTAACAGGAGTCTCTCCAGCTCTTTAATAAACAGAAAAATACATTTTCAGGTAGGTGACAAAATGTCAGCCAATCACGAGAGAGAACCCATTTATCAGCTTCATTTTTTTAATAGTGTTCCATTTCCAATTGTATCTTCCAGTTGTAGCATACTGTATGCTCATTATAAGTAACATGTAATATATGACATTTTTTATGTAATTTAAACACTTAAACCCTGATGTCCCTATTTTGGGCATGTCAAGTTTTCAGAGTTCACAACAGGTCACGTGATTGTGAGCTTGCAGATTGGCTATTTTTGAAGAAATGTTTAAAGAAATTTGCAACAAGGTGTATGCTTTTTTCCAAATGTAATTACAAACCTTTTCTTCAACCCTTTGAGCCACTTGGTGTAGTGCCTGGGGCAGATGGCCTCCTCCAGTTGAGTCAAATTTCTCCCCATCTCAGGCAGCATCAGCAGCATGGAGTAGGTGCTGTTGAAGGGTAAACGGAGGACATAGGTGGAGATCTGCTTGTCAAAGTAGACACTGAACTGGTCCTCCACGTTCATCATCTGGACTAGAACCTGCAACAACATCACCATGTGGATCATTAGAAGAGCCCCGACCCATGACAGGTTGTTGGGTCCAATGCCGATCCCGATTTAGGAGAGTCCTATAGAGACCAACAGTTACCCACGTTTTGTCTCAGGCCCTGTTCAGACTGGCAGCCCAAATCAGGTTTCCCATACATATTGTAGTCGGGTTGGTTTGATGCAGTCTGAACCAGGCTAAGGAATGTGTTTTCACACGTCGTATATGTATATTAATTCATTTGCAGTGAGGGGCAGATCAGTGAGCCGCGCCGCGAGACAGACAAAGTCCCGTGAAACTAACGTGCGGACGCAGTCGTGCTCATCTCATGCACACGCCCGTCCGTGCTGGAGGAGATGTTTCTCAGTGACTCACGGGGTAAAGAAACAGGCTTAAAACAAACTATTATCGTGAGGTACATGACACTGGCTGTCTTGTTTGAAGCCTAACCTCATGTCACTAGGCTTTCCACCACGGAGGAAGAAAGAAAAAGGAGAAAAAAAGCTGACAGCTGGTGCACGGGGTAGCGTCTATCTACGCTGTAGATAGACGGATGGATGTAACGATATACTGTAGATTATATACTGGTACATTTTGCGACGTGGTTGAAACAATCAAAATGTATATATTTGCTTTGAAGCCCCGGGGCGCGCAGCACGCTCTCCTCCTGTGAGGGTGCACTGGACGTGTGCGTGATGACAACACAATAGCCCTTTGGTCTTGCCTCGGCGGTGGAAATTAAATGGTCTGCCGGAAACCCTGATTTAATGCATAACAATAATAACATAAGATACTATACAAATATAGGTGCAATTAGTGGGTTACCTTTGAGATAAAAATAATAAAAAGCCATTCAGTTTAGACAGTAGTGTTATGGGATGAAGTACCTGGGTTCGGTCATCCACACTGAACTCCTCCTCTGATGTCCATCTAGGGTTAAATTGAGTCTTCCATTTTCCTGGTTGACAGAAAACAATGCAGAAACAATGACAAAAGTGAGACGTAATTTAAATGTGGGAAGGTGACTCTGTAGCCATGACACTAGTTAGGGTCTAGTCATTTACACCCCAAGTGTAAATTGGGTTCCCAGACAGTAAACTAAATGTTAACAAATGGGGGTCTATGGCCTGATTTGTATCTCATACTGAAGGTCCTTGAAAAAGGTTGCAAATCACTGAGTTAGAGATTAACTCTAACCATGGTTAGGTTAATAATAACCATTACTAAATGACTGAATTCAGTGGTGTGATATTTTTGAATAATGACCGCTGAACTCTATAACAGACCACTGTCTAATCAAAGCACCTGGCTCATAGCAATCTGCGTTGCTTGATTTTCTGCCGTATCCAACATGTCATTTACATTTGTCAGCTAAACATTGCCGTCAAGAATGTTGTTGAAAACATTCTAACCACCCTGTCGGGGTATATTTCTCAATAATGACCCACTCCCCATTGATTATCGCTTGCATAACACTAGTTTAATTTCTGTCTGGTACATGAAATTATTCTCAGAATCAGTTTTATTGTCACATCACAGGTTTACAAGGTAAAGAAGTGGGTGAAATTCGTTTTTGTACATCGTTCCCATCGCAACGTTAATTTCCATAGAAAGAAGAGGGGGGGGGGGGGGGGGGAGAAGAAGAGGGGTGGGGGGCAAGTGGGAAGGAGATCAAAACAAGAGAGCAACAGAAGGCCAGACAAGTTATCTACATATTTACAAAGTACCTGAGATAATAAAAGACTAAGGTGCCTGAGCATAGCAGCAATGTATGTATACTGTGCATGTTATACTTATACTGTGCATGATATAAAAACATAGGAATTGAAATGACAGCTCAGAGATGACATCTTACCTTTGTAGTATATGTAACTAACAAGATACATGAGGGTCTCTTCATTCAGGTCTTCCACTAGTTGGTCTATCTTGCCGTGGGTCTTCTCCCTTACATACTTGTTGATGGTAGCAGCACTCTCTGTGGCATTTCTAAAGTCCACACTGAACCCGTCGGCCAGGTAGGACTGACTCAGGGTCTGCAGGAACTCGGGGTGTGTCTTGAACCTATCGTCCACAAACACGGCGGTTCCTGCACTGATGTCTTCTGATGAAGTCTTGTCGGCTGCGGTCAGAAGTCCATGGAAGGCCTGGTTCACGTCAGCCTGGTTCAGTACGGAGCTGTTGAACCCCAGACCACTGAAGAGCTGCAGGTGGGTTTGGCCCCGGGCCCCTACAGACAAGGCTGCCAGGGCCAGGCTGACACTTGCGGGTGAGAAGAAGACGTTCTTGCCTTGGTTGTCCGTCTGAGCGGCCACATGCCTGTACAGGTTGAAGGCAAAACCTTTGTTTGCTGATGTCACCATGGAGAGGCTGTTTGCAGCCTGGTCTGCACTGTTATCTGAAGGTGATGAATTAGATTTGTTAACCACTTAAACCTTTTACTTCCTCCTCCTATGACAAATAACAAAGATATCTGATTTACAAGCTCACAACACTTCGCATCATGATGCATTGTGAGCTTGTACAACTTAAAACAATTATAATAATTGCTCCTCGGAGCACAGGTCTACGCCAGGCCAGGTAGTAGAAGTGAAAGTTAGCCAATCAGGATGTAATATGAAAGATCGGACAGATCCGTCTTGATCACATGACTATAGAGATAATGTGTACCGATTTGCATGATGTTCGGACACAATCTGTAGGAGTAATATCAAAAACTTGTTTTGGAAAAATCGGCCTACTGGTGGCGCTATAACAGGACAATGTGAAGAGGGTGGCATTTCTTCCTCAGCCTAGTGCGAATGTGCGTGCAATGTTTCACGGCAATCGGACACTGCGCTCAGAATTTGAGGCATTTTGTTCAAAACGGGCTACTCCTGCAAACTTTGGAAAGCAATCTTAGCCAATCAGGATGTAATGTGAAAAATCGGACAGATCAGTCTTGATCACATGACTATAGAGATAATGTGCGTGATGTTAGGACTAAATCTGTAGGAGTCATATGAAAAGATGTGTTTTGCAAAAATCAGCCTCCTGGTGGCGCTATAACAGGTGAAACATTTGGGGCAGAGGTTCTGCTCTGGCATCAAAGTGTGTGTGCTCAGTTTCATGCCGATTGCGCCAACGGTGCCGGAGATTAGCTGTACACGGACGGACGGACGGACAGACAGACAGACGGACGGACGGACAGGGATAAAAACACTCCCCTTCTCTGCCCATTTCCTGTCAGACAAAAAAGCCCAAAAATAAATCTTTAAAAAAAAGCTCTGTTACCTTCATGTCCTGCATGGTGATGACCTGTACCCAGACACACCAGCGCTGATAGAATCCACACCAACACGGCTCCTTGCATCAACTGAGACAAAGGTTCAAAAGGTTTCCATCAGTCAATAGTTCACTCACTGTTAACTAAACAAACCTTTCTCTGTCTGGAACCACCATGAATGTGTACTACTAGTCCAGGGGTTCTCAACCTAAAGGTTGGTTTCAAGTGATATTTTTTGTTAAATCAAAAAGTTATTTTGTTAAAAGGTTAAAGCAGGAGTGGGCAACTTTGATGATGTAGAGGGCCACTATATTTCCACACTCACTCCAGAGGGCCTTTTTGCATAATACTGTCGGGGCATTCTATGTCACACAAAAGTAGCAAAAATAGCCGATCTACAAGCTCAAAACGGGTCTTAGCGCGACGTGTTTTGAGCTTGTAGATCGGCTATTTTTGCTACTTTTGAATTGGAATCCTGAAAAGTAACATTTTTATTTTATTTCAAATGCATTTAGTTATACTTATGTTAACTTTATGAACTTAAATACAAATACATTGGACATAAAAAGGACAATAGAATTTTTATACTAGTCATTAAGCTACTAATATAGACTGAAGTAATTCAAGCGGGTCATGTTTGCATGTTTGGAATCATAACAGCTGAAATCAATGATATATCAGTATTCTGATATTAACCTGCGGGCCGCATTAAGTGAAGGTGGGGGCCGCATTAAGTGGCCCCCGGGCCGCCAGTTGCCCATGTATGAGTTAAAGAGTTAACACTGACCTGGCTCTGTGTACACCTCGGTGAAGTCCCCGGCCACCATGGAGAAGTCAGAGTCAGGCGGCAGACCCTGAGGGTTCACGTCTGGGAAGCGGACGGATCGCGTCTGGTCTGAGGACTTCTTATTGTTGCTGAACTGGTGGATCCACGGGTACAGGGTCAGAGAGTTCACCTTGTCACACCTGAGGGCAGCCGTGCCGTGTTATAAGGACCAGTACACAGACTGCTGGGGCACTGCAACACTATGGATCATTCTGGATCACTATGATCAGCTTGGGTCCAGCACTTATATAAAATTAATTAAAACATTTTATTTTCAGCAAGAGGACAGATGGATAGTGATGATGAATTGTGGTAGAATTACAACTTATCTGTTAAAGGTAGGGTAAGTGATTTACTTTGGTTAAAATATGTGTAAATAGCTCTATATAGTGATAGTACTCATTCCTATAGAGTGTTTGTTCAGTTGTTGTGACATTTTGCATAATATTATAAGAGAAGATGCAATGTTCTCAGCCCCGGTATCTATTGTTTTGGCTACAGCTTGGTTCTTATGACAAAAGAAGCTTCTCTCTTATATTGTGTAGAACTACTGTATGATGCCTGTGTTTGACACAGAACTACTTTACCATCGACCTGTGTGTCTGATGTACTTCTCCCAACGATACACTCATTTCAAAGGGTGGTGGTGCTGCTCTAACACATGACATCATGGGGAGAAGTACTTTAGACACACATACAGTACAATCTGACCCTTGGCAGCTATACTTGAAGCTGGACTGATATGAGTTGTACAATCTTTCACCAAATAATGTACATATCATCTATGCAAGTCACAACCTGGTGCATATGATGGTAAAGGAGATTCATAGTTTGAAAAAGTTGGGTGTACGATAACTTGAGTTTGTATGAGTATATATATATATATATGTATATATATATCATATATATATATTGTCTCTGTCGGGTGGAAACCTCATATGTCCAAAACTGTTCCTTTTCAGGATTCAAATTAGAAAATAACTAAAGTAGCAGAGCTACAAGCTCGAAACGTGTTGCTTCACACCGTGTTTCGAGCTTGTAGATCTGCTACTTTTGATACTTTTGTGTGACGCTGTGGTATGATCAAGTAGAGGTGTTGATTTACGAAACAACACAAAAAGTTTAAATATGGAGATAAGAGGTTTCTGCCCGACAGCAACGATATTATGCATTAGTGCAGTGGTTCCCCCGCTCTGCTCCGGTCCTACTGGTTTTACATCCTACCAGGATATAAAACCAGTGGCTACTACGGGTCCATAGAGCAGTGGTTCTCAAACCTTTTCATGTCAAGGACTCCCAAAATGATATGTATTTGGCCACGGACCCCCATCTCAAAATGTTTTGTTCCAGGGACCCCCCAGAAGCAAAGGTTTGAGTTACAAATGTTGGCTTTAAAAATATACATTCAAAGATTCAACTGGGGTGGCATTTTAATTCAACTGGGGTGGCATTTCATTGACTTAATGGCAATATGGCCGCCGTGTGAATATGGTCTATTACCTGTTGAGCACAAAGTTGGAGGAGAACAGCATGAAGAAGCTCCACTCGTTGCCCTGGCAGACGTATCCCAGCCGGGCGATCTCCCAGGCCAGTCGGCCCAGCCCCGCCCCCGGAACCAGCACGCTGACCTTGGACAGATCACTGACACAATAAAATACATACAGTCACATGGAACACATCTGGTCAACATCTGGTGCTATAGGAGGACTGACTGACACAATAAAATACATACAGTCACATGGAAAACATCTGGTCAACATCTGGTGCTATAGGAGGAGGACTGACTGACACAATAAAATACATGTCACATGGAAAACATCTGGTCAACATCTGGTGCTAATAGTGCTATAGGAGGAGGACTGACTGACACAATAAAATACATACAGTCACATGGAAAACCTCTGGTCAACATCTGGTGCTATAGGAGGAGGACTGACTGACACAATAAAATACATACAGTCACATGGAAAACATCTGGTCAACATCTGGTGCTATAGGAGGAGGACTGACTGACACAATAAAATACATGTCACATGGAAAACATCTGGTCAACATCTGGTGCTAATAGTGCTATAGGAGGAGGACTGACTGACACAATAAAATACATACAGTCACATGGAAAACCTCTGGTCAACATCTGGTGCTAATAGTGCGATAGGAGGAGGACTGACTGACAATAAAATACATAGTCACATGGAAAACATCTGATCAACATCTGGTGCTATAGGAGGAGGACTGTGTGATGAATTATTATGCTGCGTTCATGTTTGTGTTACATACAGTAGAGAAGATGCACAGGCATGCATGCATATACAGTACAGTATATGTTGTAGCCGATGCTTAAGTGATTGAAACCAGGAGAAGACAACATTTATCTTATGCCACATCATGACATTTTGCTGCCCTATGCGCCAGCCGGCGTAAGTAAGTAACATCATGACATTAGGAGATCTAAAATCCTAGAGTATCATACCATGATATCGATATTATATTGATATATCGCCCAGCCCTAGTGTGTGTGTGTGTGTGTGTATGTGTGTGTTTCAAATGTGTGTGTGTAATGTGCGTGTTTTAAGGTAGCTCTCCACCAAACAGATTACTATAGACTGGCAGTCGAATGAAGTCGGGAGATCAGTCAGTTGGAAGGTGTGAAAAAAAGTTGCTGAATGCACCTGAGAGCCGACACCGACAGACTAGAGTTCTCAACGGGCCTGAAAATTAAGGCCCTGCCTTAACTGGGCCCTACTGGGCCGGCCCAAACAATTAACATACTTTTAGGCCCGAAAAACCCGAAAAGGTCGCTAGGGGCAGTTGAAATTATTTTTTTGGGGTAATAATTAGAGATGCACGATATTGTTTTTTGGATACCGATACCGATACCGATTATTTGCTGGGTCATATCTGCCGATACCGATCCGATACCGATATATTATATATCATATTTATATTGAGCTCATTGCTGATTTTTTTTATTTTAATTTGTTTTACTGGTGAAAGTTGATGGTAAACCCTCCTCTCCACTAACCCTACTGTGATGAAAAATATTTATGGAATAAATACATTAATTATAATTATATATAAGTAACAAACTTAACTATGACATCATTTTTGTATGCTATAAGCCATCACAGAATTATTTGAATCTTTGTATAACACAAAACCATATGTTATGTGGCCTATGGAACTAAGATCATTGAATCTAGTTTGTTATTAGTGTTATTCATATTGTCTGTTGCCTAAATTAATTAGCCTCTGGCCCTCTGCTCTAAACAATAAAGCCCCCCTTAGCTCTCCCAATCACAACTCCCTGGAACTACCACTGTGTGTGTGTGTGTGTGTGTGTGTGTGTGTGTGTGTGTGTGTGTGTGTGTGTGTGTGTGTGTGTGTGTGTGTGAGAAAGAAAGAGACAGTGAGTTTAGGACAGGGACAGCTTGCTTCGTACACTACACTACAGATTGTAGGACAACAGGATGTCAAAGACAGAAACATTACCAGCTGAGAGTTAATTTGTGCTCATTCTCTGTGGTTAAATACACAAGCAGCTTGCTTGTTCAAAAGCAGCCGCTGGTTGCACTCGAGTCGAGTAACGACTAACGAGTGTTTGTTACGTCGATGTTAAATAACGAGGCAAAATATATCCTCCGCAGTATCCCTACTCTAATCTAATTTAAGATGTACAAGAAACCCTCTGACTGTTCTGGGTATGAACTATGGACGTGAAGAGTTTGTTTGCTGTTAGTTTGCTGTTAGTTCCACTTGTCTCTGTGCAGCCTAGCCTGCTCCGCTGCGTAGTGCAGCAATGCACTGTCTGAGAGACATTGCATGTAGAGCGTGTGGAGGGGGGAGGAGCTACAGCTGTGCTCTCTTAAAGAGACAGAGACAGGCAGACAGACTGCTCTCGCCTCTCGGTCATTTTATTATACAATATCGGTGAATTTAATCGGGTTTATTTTGAGATCGGTTCGGTACAGATATGGCCGATATGGGCCGATATCGGCCGATTCCGATACGTTACCGATTATATCGTGCATCTCTAGTAATAATACATCTTTAATTTTATTCGGAACCCGAGGCTCGGCCCGGCCCGACTAATTAGCATAGATTTTGGGCCCGGCCTGGCCCGAAAACGTCGGGTCGGGTCGGGTTCGGGTAGAATTTGAGAACTCTACGACAGACGGCTACTATGATGTCTTTTTCAACAACAAGCCTGCTGCTATTCGACGGTCGAAAGCCGACCGAACTTCCTCGATCGGCTTTCGACTCTTCCCTACAACTTGCCACCCGTCACGACGCCGTACCCACCGCCCATTCAACAGCAGATTTAACAGACACTTTCCAACACTAATCGCTGCCGACGTCGGTGCGGTGGAGAGCTACCTTTAGGTTTTCAATGCAGAAACATGCATGTAAACTCACTGTCGGTCGGCAGGGAAGAGTCTCTGGATCTCCTGGATGAGAGGCTTGTAGCAGGTGTCCCTCTCCGCCTGGCCCGTCTCGCTCCAGTCCCTCACAAACTGCTTGATGGTGGACTTCAGCTTGTCCATGTCAAAGGTGGAGGGCGGACGCACCTTCCTCAGATCGTCCTGGAGAGAGGAAGACAACATGTCATCAACTTCCTTAAAACAGTTTTCTAGCTGCCAGTCAGTGCTCAAAATATTAATCACCCTCAGGACAGTGTTGATTTTGACAGCAGTTGATTTTTTTATTTAGTTTTAATCATAGCCGTTGTGAGCTTGTAGATCGGCTATTTTCAGAGCACAACACCAGAGCGCAACCAAACATAAAATGACTTGTCTTTTAGTTCTACTGGATCTCTTCACTAGTCCCCAACATTTTAGTCTAGTTTTTATTTGTTGACGAAATTGTCGATATATTTAGTCTTAGTTTTAGTTTTAGTCATCATAGTTTAGTTTAGTTTTTATTTAGTTTGTCAGTGAAAAAAGGTAGTCGACGAACATTTTTCGCTATAGCTTTAGTCGCCAAAATCGGCACTGCTGCAGGATCCCCAGAGGTCCTTGGGGGGGGGGGGGGGGGGTTCCAGGGGGCCCCCAGCAAAGTGTGTTAATACAGCATCACAATTCATTTTAGCCACTTTAGCCATGTTTTATACGTTGGCTATCAAAGAATAGCAGATATACATTCTCACGGGGTGTGTGTGTGTGTGTGTGTGTGTGTGTGTGTGTGTGTGTGTGTGTGTGTGTGTGTGTGTGTGTGTGTGTGTGTGTGTGTGGGGAGGAATTTATTGGCACGATGACTACATTGGGGAGAAGAAGGGGTAACATTTTTTTCACCCAAATCTTCTCTTCTGGGGGTCCCTCTCTTGCACAAATATTTTCATCTGTGTGTCATTTTACATTTGAGCTATAACCATTATTTTATACTTTGGCTTTTCAAAAATAGCTGATCTACCGCACGCAGTACAAGCTTGTAGATCTGCTATTTTTGAAAAAGCTTGAACATTTGTGCAAATCTTTGAATATATATTTTTCAAAGTGAACATTTGTAACTCAAATGTTTGCTTCTGGGGGGTCCCTGGAACATATTTAACATATATATATATAACATATATATGTCCCTGGAACAACATATTTTACAAATGTTCGCTTTAAAAAATATATATTCAAAGATTTGCACAAATTTTCCACGATAAAAAAGAAATAGCAGATCTACAAGCTCTCGGTGCCGCGCTATGAGCTTGCAGATCTGCTATTTTTGAATAGCCAAAGAAATGTAAAATGACACAGACAGATTGAATGGGTTATTATAAGGTAAAGCGTTAGGTGTGTCTGACCTCCTGGCCGTACTCCATGTTCTCAAACATGTGTTTGCAGTTGCGGACGATGGCCTGCAGCACTTCCTGGTTGTGTTCCACACAGCGGCCAATCAGGGCCAGGTTAGGGAGCACGGCCGGGAGGAGCATCTGGTGGCGAGGCTGCAGACCACGGAAGTGACGCTCCGCCCGCGTCACCTGCTCCTGGACATGGTCCCTGACACACGCACACGCACACGCACACACACACACACACACACACACACACACACACACACAATACAGTAAGCTGTTATTACAAAGAGCCAGTGTTATTGTGAACACAAATTTTACCCATTCAATCCAGGAACATCTATAAATGTCTTCTAAATCCTAACAGTTTTATGAAAACCGTATGTTGCTATAATATCAGTGGTTCTCAAACTTTTTCATGTCAAGGGCCCCCAAAATTATGTGTATTTGGCCGCGGACCCCCATCTCAAAATGTGTTGTTCCAGGGACCCCCAGAAGCACAGATCAGACTTAAAAACGTTCGCTTTAAAACATATATACATATTCAAAGATTTGCACACATTTTCCAAAATGTTTCAAAAAAATGGCAGATCTACAAACCGCGCTATGAGCTTGTAGATCTGCTATTTTTTGAATAACCAAAGAAATCTTGAAAGGACACAGATGCGTTCCCGGTCTTAATGGACTAAATAACATCTATTAGACTTTCTATTAGATTAGATTATAAACACTGAAGATAGTTATGAGAAGTGATAAATAAATGAGGCTCTATCATTTGGTCTGGACAATAAGTCAATATTATATGATGTTGTGATAATATCAGACTAGATAACACATGGGATCATGTGTAATATCTGTAATATGACATGATGACTGTTATCTTCTCCTTGTTTTAAAGGCTGCATTAGATTACACTGACTGTTCTTCTGTTATATTATTATCTTTTACCCACACTTAGTTATTATATATCATCATAAATAATAATACAGCTCATATAATATGGATGTGGGCCTGCCGAGTATTATTTATGAAAATATCTCAGTGTGTGTAAATATTTTGTGTATTAAATCTCCATCCATTCCAAAACACACAATTGGTCTTAAATGATGTGATATTTAAGCAGTGGTGGAAGAAGTACTCAGATATTTTACTTAAGTCAAAGTAGCAATACCACAACATAAAAATACTTGTTGCAAGTAAAGGCCTGTGTTCGAAATGTTACTTGATTAAAAGTACAAAACTATTGGTAAAGCACAAAAATGTTTGAAAATAGCCTATGTATAAAATAGGGCCAAAGTCGCTAAATGTTTTATAATATAATAATGTATATCTGCAAAGTAACTAATAACTAAAATGTTCAAATAATTGTAGTGGAGTAAAAAGTACAATATTTGCCTCTGAGATAGCCTTAGATAAAGACTCTCCTATAGATGTATTTTATCGATTGACATGTTTTATCTCTACTAGAGTCTAAGCTCCACCCCCCCAGTTTCCACTGGAAGGTCAGCTCCAAAGCCCGTATTTCTCCAAACATGTACAAATGCTAAATATAAGGTGATTACCCGGTTGCCCCAAATGTTAACTAGGTGTCCGGAGTCTTAGTGTAATGTATTAGTTCATATGTTTCAATAAAGAAGTGTTTTAATCCCGTCTGTGGCCGAATGTCATTCCCCCCCTCGTTTACTTCCTGTTTATATTGAGTGTAATTCTGGCTTTCACCGGATGCGCCCCGTCACTACCGCCCATTGGGAACTTCCGACAGAATCGGCCACAGACGGGATTAAAACACTTCTTTATTGCAAAACAGTGAAAAACAATAGTCATTAATTAAGCCCTGTACAAGTTAATAGCTAAAAAAAAAGCAGATCTACAAGCTCACAATGCGTCTGAGCTTGCAGATCGGCTGTTTATCGCGATGTTATGCTAGCTCTGTTAGCTAACCGTTAGCATCCAGTGTGTTATTGTTGTTCTACCTGTAATATCTAAAGGCATCGATGACCTTCCAGAAGTGTTGTCTCTCCAGCCTGGCCACCTGCTCCCTCACCTCCTCCTCCACCTCCTTCCCTAGCTCCTCCGCCTCCTCCTCAGGACTGACTTTCATGAAACAACCATCATGTTGCTCTGCCTCCCCACACACTGCAGCCATGTCTAAAAGAACTACAAACAGACCCGACCAATAGAAACAGCAACACTGTCTCCAGCCATGTCTAAAAGAACTACAAACAGACCCGACCAATAGAAACACCAACACTGTCTCCAGCCATGTCTAAAAGAACTACAAACAGACCCGACCAATAGAAACACCAACACTGTCTGCAGCCATGTCTAAAAGAACTACACACAGACCCGACCAATAGAAACACCAACACTGTCTCCAGCCATGTCTAAAAGAACTACACACAGACCCGACCAATAGAAACACCAACACTGTCTGCAGCCATGGCTAAAAGAACTACAAACAGACCCGACCAATAGAAACACCAACACTGTCTGCAGCCATGGCTAAAAGAACTACACACAGACCCGACCAATAGAAACACCAACACTGTCTCCAGCCATGTCTAAAAGAACTACACACAGACCCGACCAATAGAAACACCAACACTGTCTGCAGCCATGGCTAAAAGAACTACAAACAGACCCGACCAATAGAAACACCAACACTGTCTGCAGCCATGGCTAAAAGAACTACACACAGACCCGACCAATAGAAACACCAACACTGTCTGCAGCCATGTCTAAAAGAACTACAAACAGACCCGACCAATAGAAACACCAACACTGTCTGCAGCCATGTCTAAAAGAACTACACACAGACCCGACCAATAGAAACACCAACACTGTCTGCAGCCATGGCTAAAAGAACTACACACAGACCCAGCCAAACACCGTCCAATATCTGTCTCCCCACACACTGCAGTTAGCCCTGATCCAGAGCGTTAGTGAGTTCTCTAACGCCCAGCCAGGCGCTCAGCTCGGAAAAGGATTCCACTGCCCCACGAGGGCTCCAACTTTAGTAAAATTAAACTAAAATACTTCGCTACTCACCGAAACAAAGGCTGTTTTGTGTTGTTGAAAGTCTATTCTCCAGGGTGGGAGGCCTCACAGCACCCCACCTTCTCTATATAATACACTTTTTTGGCAGAAAATAAAATGTGTCCGCCGGATGGAAATTATTTTATTTACTCCACTGCGCCCCCTACAGATCTGGTCAATGGTAATTTATATTGACCAGATCAGATCAGAACATAATACAATGGTATTCCACCATTACATAGTTAAAACAAAACAACAAAAATGATTACAATTTCGGTCTCCACATAACTCCACTAAGATTCTATGAATGATTACATAAGCATATTACTCTCTGGTGAACAAACCAAGACATTATATGCATCCATGCACAAACTAAAACATTTATATCCAATTACAGACAGTCCAAACATTAAACAAGCAAACTAAATATAACGTCTTTACTAATCACTGCTTCCTTTCATTTATTTTTTAAGCTTAATTTATTGCCCATCCTTATTATATGGCAGGAGCCTATTCCAGTGTGTTACTGCTCTATACATTATTATTATTATTATTATTATTATTATTATTATTATTACATTTATTACATTTATTATTATTATTATTATTATTATTATTATTATTATTATTATTATTATTATTATTATTCCAGTGTGTTACTGCTCTATACATTATTATTATTATTATTATTATTATTATTATTATTATTATTATTATTATTATTCCAGTGTGTTACTGCTCTATACATTATTATTATTATTATTATTATTATTATTATTATTATTATTATTATTATTATTATTATTATTATTATTCCAGTGTGTTACTGCTCTATACATTATTATTATTATTATTATTATTGTGGGATCGCTAAAGCGATCACACTACTGTTATTGTCAACACCGTTTTTTGGCCCCTAACTAGTCCTTCATACTTTTAGCTACAAACTCCGTTCCAACTCTTCAACGTTCGGCCTACTCAGGACATGTCGGCTACCATTTGAATTTTTGAAATAATTTGTACTTTTAGAGATATTTCACTTTTTACTTCTAAAAAACTCCCATTCATTTCAATGGAGAAATTCATACTTTTAGATAGAAACTCCGTTCCAACTCTATAACGTTCAGCCTACTTAGGACATATTGGCTACCATTAGAATTTTTTGAAATAATTTGTACTTTTAGAGATATTTCACTTTTTAAATAGTAAAAATACTTAAAAGTTGATAAAAAGAGTAAAAATACTTAAAAGTTGTAAAAATTAGTAAAAGCTACTTTAAAGTAAATAAAGTGACTAAAAATACTTTAAAGTAAATACCTTGAGTAAAAATACTTAAGAGTACTTATATTGAGTAAAAATACTCAAAATGAGTAAAAATACTTAAAAGTTGAAAAAAATAGTAAAAATACTTAAAAGTTGATAAAAAGAGTAAAAATACTTAAAAGTTGTAAAAATTAGTAAAAGCTACTTTAAAGTAAATAAAATGACTAAAAATACTTTAAAGTAAGTACCTTGATTAAAAATACTTAAGAGTACTTATACTGAGTAAAAATACTTAAAAGTACTCAACATGAGTAAAAATACTTAAAAGTTGAAAAAAATAGTAAAAATACTTAAAAGTTGTAAAAATTTGTAAAAAATACTTTAAAGTAAATAAAGTGACTAAAAATAATTTAAAGTAAATACCCTTTAGAACCTTTCAAACCTTTAGAACCTCTTAAACCTTTAGAACCTCTTAAACCTTTCAAACCTTTCAAACCTTTCAAACCTTTAGAACCTTTCAAACCTTTAGAACCTTTCAAACCTTTAGAACCTCTTAAACCTTTCAAACCTTTAGAACCTCTTAAACCTTTCAAACCTTTAGAACCTCTTAAACCTTTGAAACCTTTCAAACCTTTAGAACCATTCAAAGCTTTAGAACCTTTAGAACCTTTAGAACCTTTAGAACCTTTCAAACCTTTCAAACCTTTCAAACCTTTAGAACCTCTTAAACCTTTCAAACCTTTCAAACCTCTTAAACCTTTCAAACCTTTCAAACCTTTAGAACCTTTCAAAACTTTAGAACCTTTAAAACCTTTAAAACCTTTAAAACCTTTAAACCTTTCAAACCTTTAACTCTAACACTATCAATACTCAATACCATCAACATTCTTAGCGATCCCACACTGTTTCTTCAGGAACAGTACCTTCTAGTTATTATTATTATTATTATTATTATTATTATTATTATTATTATTATTATTATTATTACGGGGCCAGAGCTCAGCTCTGGACCTGTCTTAATGTTCCCCTCTTTTTTCTTCTGCCACTTTTCGCAGTTCTGGCTGAACCGTGCATACGCTTTTTACGAAACTTGGCCATATGGTAGATGGTCATGAAAAACTATCAAGAAATAATTCTCACAATCTTTCGTCAAAAGGTGGCGCTATAGCAAAATGCCAACTTTGAACAGGTACAACTCATGCCCTGTTTGACCTACAGCCATGAAACTTCAATATACATATGCGTCTACTCATGATCAACAACTTTCACACTCTGACTTTTGACCTCTGACCTTTAGATCTCCCACCATTTTGAATGATATGAAAAACAGTTCAAACCTATCTGTAGGGGCCAAAATGTATATTTTGCTTGTTATCTTATTTTTGTTAGTTTTTTCCCACGCTTGGGTTTGTTGTCCCACTTCCCACAGTAATCAACTGATTAGCTCCTGCTGTGTGTCTGTTCATTACCTTTTAGTTTATTTCAGGTGTGTGTCTCAGGCTGCTGGGCTTTTCAGTGAGAGAATGGGGGTGAGCTAGGCTCAATATTTTCTGTTGACCGTTTTGCTTTATACGTTTAGCCTACATTTCATTCATCTAATTTTCAGTAACATTTTTTGGACCTTATTATTTTGTATGAATAAATCACCTTACGGGGCCAGAGCCCCGTAAAGTTTTCTGGTTTTGCTTGGAAACGCGTCACACAGTTCCTGCCGAAGCTCAGCCTTATAGCACCACTTCTAAATGGTTTTTGAATATTGGGAAGAAGTAGTTGCTACAATATTGTCAACAGAAAATAACCCACACCACGACTCATCTATGGACCAGGATTCAATTAATTGGAAATGAAATGAATGGACATTTGATCGTGGGGTTTTGGGGTTAAATGGAAAATTGATCAAGTTCTGAAATGAATGAATTTGGATCGAAACATTGGAACATGATGGAAAAGGACATCGCAACATTTGGACTTTATGTTGCACTTGCCCCTCTGTGACTCTGAATGAAGCCACATTGACCGTGGCTGCGGTGGAAATGTTTGTGTGACAGCAGCAGCGCATCACAGCCTTGAGCCTTCAGAAGCGGTGAGAAATATATTCGCATTGCAGGTTCCTTCTGTGTATTTGTTGTTCACTGTTTGAACACAGTTGGAAGTGCTGCCGCTTGTCCATTGGGGACTGTTGTTGTTGGTTGTGGCTGTTGTTGTGCGCGCTGGCTGGCAGCGAGGATTGCGTTAGAGTCGGACTGGGTTTGGCTGCTGCGCTCCATATATGGGCGCTCCTTATAAGGCGCCGCTGCGCTCTTTCCACTGTGTGCTGCTCTGTTGAATTGGAAATCGCCTTGCCAAAGTTGCCAAGGTGAATGTGCATTATCTGGGGTGATGTTCAATTGCTGCTGTGTATTCTGGATGAATTGTACATGTTGGAAATGTCAAAATGAGTGATATAATCGTCACAAAGAGCGACAAAAAGGAAATGGATCTGGAACAAATGGATGAGGAGGAGTCACGGAGGACGGTCAAGCTCACGGCCAAAGCGCTGGCTAATAAAATTGAAAAGGTGCAGAAAGACCGCCACTCATGTGTGAAACAACTTCAAGTGCTCACAAATTAAATGAAAGGGCAAATGAAAAATGATGAAAATGCAAAGGATGTGCAAAGCACAATGAAGGATCTGAAAAATGTATATGAAAATGCAAAAGCAGCACATGATTCACTCATTGTATTGATTCCACAGGAGGAATTGGAAACTCAAAATGTATGGTTTGCACGTGTTACAAAACACAATACAGATTTCATAACTGATGTGATGCAATGGCTTGTTGGTCTTGAAATGTCAATTCAGCAAATAAGTACTGCTGATGAATCCATTCCTGCAAAGGCAGATACTGAAGCTATTGCAACTGAAGAGGAAGGCTTAACTGTTGGGCAGCAGGAGGAAAGTGAAGCGCTACCTGTTGAGCAGCAGGAGGAAATGCCACACACTAATGCTGGGCAGCACCCTTCCAAGTCACATAAGGCAACATCTGCAATATTTGACCTACAGGAAACAATTCAACCTGAGGACAGTGCGTCAAATATAAGCAAGAGAACAAAGGGATCTAAAGTTTCGAGTACAGCATCAGCACGTTTGAAAGCTGAGGCAGAAATGGCTGCTCTCCTTGTTCAGCAAAAAATGATCCAGGAGAGACATGACCTGGAGGTACAAATGGAGCAGCTAAGAAGACAAAATGAGCAACTAAGAAGGCAAAAGGAGCAGCTGGAGCTGGATACAAGCATGGCTGCTAATGTAGCAAAAATGAAGGTGCTAGGTTCAAGGAGATCTGGTGTTTCTATTAAGTCTAAAGTGACAGATGGAATGTTGTCATATTTTGAGAAGGGACAGCAGGCAGCTGTTTCCACACCATATTCACAACCCACACTGGGACAGGTCCCCTCACAACCCAGTGTTGCCAGGCAGGCACCAGCACCAACTGTAAGAACCACAGGTGGCGCTGTGGCGCCGGTCCATTCACTGACAGCCAACACAACAACAATGGCTGTTGGGACATCAGTGCCAGTGGTCACTGCCACCGGGGGAGCTGTGGCTCCGGCCGTCCGGTCTCGCACTGCAGCACCCTTGGCAAGCCAGATGGGCACCACAGGTCCAATTGAACAAGACAACAATAATATATATTCTGTCATGGAGAAACAAAACGAAATCACAGCTTTACTCGTACAACAACAGAGTCTGTCTTCTATGCCCAAGAAGGAAGTTTACATTTTTGATGGTGACCCACTTCAATATCACACTTTCTTAAAATCATTCGAACATAGCATTGAAACCAAGAACTCAAATCCCACAGATTGTCTCTATTATCTGGAACAGTACACCCGAGGACAACCAAGGGAACTTGTGAGGAGTTGCCTACACATGATGTCGGATAGAGGATACAGGAAGGCTAAGTCTCTACTGAAAGAGCATTTTGGCAATGAGCATAAAATCGCTACAGCCTTCATTGAGAAAGCTCTTTCATGGCCGTCAATTAAACCTGATGACACTAAAGCTCTGCAAGCATACACTCTCTTCCTACGGGGATGTTGTAATTCCATGGAGGATGACAACTACATGCATGAGCTTGATATGCCTTCTAATTTGTTGATAATCATTAAGAAGGTGCCCTACCGACTAAGAGATAAATGGAGAACTGTGGTATGTGATTTCCAGGAGAAACACGACCGAAGAGCAAGCTTCAAGGACATTGTCGTTTTTCTTGAAAAACAAGTCAAGATCATAACGGATCCCATTTTTGGGGACATCAAAGACACTCCAGTGAGTAAGGACACAAGAAAGTTCAGGTCACAACCGCTTCCCAGAACAAAAGGAAGTATGTAACCCGGGCTCAGTCCTGACGTATATTAGCAGACACTGGCCGGTACAGATGTGTATTTCTACTTCTATCAAATTAGCATTTGTTTGGACTAGTGCATCAAAGATTATAGGTTCGGTTGAAGGACGGATGAGTATTAAAGAGTTAAGGAGTGAGCAACAACAATAAAGAAGACTCAGAGACCAACAGATACGTTTAAAGAGAGTTAAATGTATTAAAAATAAAATAAAATAGAAGTTGAGGGATGACAGTGAACACTTTACTTTTTCCAGCTTGTAGAATTAGTGCAAACAAAAACACCACCTAAATAGACTAGTGGTCAGTCTTGAACATAAGTTTTTATGTATCTTATTTTTGTGTTCCTATTTATCCTAAAATTAGGTTATTGAACTGTGACGTCAAACCTGAAGCTTTTTTATGAAATACTTTTTAGTCCTTTAAGCCTAAGTAATGTTTAGTTTTTAACCTCAGTATATCAATTAAATGGATTTTAACCCCAAAGCATGAAATGAAATGGTTTTAACCTTTTAGTAAATTAAATGATTAGATGAAATGTTTTACTCTTATATCAAAATACAGTTTGACCTTTTCATCAAAAAATATCTTTATAACAACAAAAAACTTGTTCACTTCTTGTATCAAAAATACCCTTAATTGAAATGACAGCGTAATGCTCAAATATATCAGTCAACATGAAATTGATTTTAAAACAATAACCAGTGTGTCTTCTTTTCTTTTTCTTTCCTTTTGTTTTCTCAGTTCAGTGGAAAGAATGAAATGTCCATGAAACTATTCCTTCAGTGTTCTTTGCAATAGTCAATCCTACCAGTTCTCCAGATCAAAGCAACAGTTATTTTCGGATGGACTCAGATGGGTTTGTTCACCAACTGCTGAACTCTTCACCACGGTTGGTTGTAGATCAAAGACTTCCACAGTTGAAATCCACTCTTTAAAAGACCCAGCCTAAAATAGGCCAAATTGAGGATTACTCTCTATGTATTCACATTCACAATCAGCATAAACTGCTTACTCATCTTCAGTCAATAAATCACAGAAGTATATAATTATCAGAAATAACAATAACAGTCATTAATTATAATGTTTGAAAACCATTGTATATGGAATCAAATCACTCACCAGAACAATCAAGTTTGAGTTCTCATATTCTTTTGTGCAAGGGCATGGTTCACACAGCATGGATCATCACTTTATAGAAACAGGTGACATAGGAACAGAACAGATAAGGGTTTTTGAATGTCTAGATTCACTCACAGCCACAATGGGTTTAAATGTGTGCAGCCATTATACTGCTAGTAGCACACATGTGGGTGAAAGTAGGTCAATTGTCAATTAACACTTACGTGAGTTTCTTCCAGGATCAAAGCTCACTAACGTTGTGTTTTGGATCAATCAACTGCACAATGGGAGGTTCTCCCTTTAATCAACGTGTATCTTTGAAAACGTTATTCAATGTGTAATCAATCTCCAGGAAGATGCGACGTGCTTCTCCTCTGGTTTTAGATCAAAGAGAGTGTCTCTAGAATATGACGGTCTGTTCCTTCACTCACTCCTGCAGCAAGCAGGGCTCTGATTGGTCAGTGAAAAGTGTCACTGATCTCAGGTCTGTTTTGTTCCAGTGCCACCCAAAACTTTACACTTCAAAATAAAACACCTTCACCTTAAGTGAATATTATGTGAGACCTCTCTATATTGAGGACATTTGTACAGCAGGGACTTATTTTGTTGGACACAAAGCTCCATTTCCTTCATGGATTTTATGCAATATTTAATATATTGCTGATTCTATTTTAATATTCATGACAAATATTCCTTTTGAAATCTTTATTTACTGCTAATTCCTTGTAGCTTTTAAATCCTATTTTAAGGCATGGTAACATGGGTTACATCCTCCCCCCCTGAAGGTGTGTACGTCCCGTTACACCTACATGACTGACCAAGCAGTGCTTTGGTAAGGGCATCATCATAACTAAAACTCTGTAGTGCATCTGCAAAAGCTACATTCAGGCTTTGAACAAAAGACTGAGCTATAGACAGTAAGGGGTTTCCTAACTGATTGTACTGAAATCTGTCAGGGGGTGCTCTAAGCCTCTGGGAATGTCTAATAGGGGTTTCACTTTCTTTTGTGCAGGTTGGGGGGGTTGTTCCTTCATCCAGACTTTCAGCTTCTGTACGATCATAGCTTCTTTCGACTGATACTTCTTGACTAGGTTCACTGTCATTTGACCTCTTGTCGCTTCTGTTGCTATCACTAAATGACAGGTCTGAGAGAACAGGGAGACTTTCATCCATGATATTGGGTTCAGGTAAGGTTTCATTCTCTGTGGGTTTTCCAACAACTTCTCTTTCTGTTTCAGGGGAATCTGACTCTTCTGATTCTGGAAACATCATGGTTTCTTGTTCAACAGGTACTGAGTGTTCATGAACCAGAGAGTTATCAAGTCTGTTTAGACTGAGCTCGGTCGAGGTATTGTCTCTCAGAGTTGGAGGCCTCCTAACTCTAGGGGAAGGGAGATCGAGAGGAGTCCTTTCTGCTGATCCTCTTTCGGAATCTGAACACTGCTGGTCTTTCTCCAGTTGCCTAATAAGGCAATATTCTTCCTTTTCGTCTAAGTTGGCAGGGGCAGGATGCACCTCAACTGTACATGCATGTTGGTTTTTCTCCCTGATCGTCTGTCTTTCCCTCGGAGGTACGGGCTCTGACCGGGTCAGGATTCTTGTTTCAATTAGGTCAGTGTTTGATGTATGTTCAGGTAAGTAGTAGTCGTCATGATCTTCAAAATCTGAATGATCTTCTGATATATCAGCCTCATCAGTCACTTCAATACTAGACTGCTTTCTTGTTTTAGGTCTGTTCACAGTTGCCTTTGGAGGTTCTTCTAACTCAGCAACAGGTAGAAATCCACAGGGCAGCAATAGATCACGATGTAGAGTCCGGAGTGGACCTTCTTTGCCTTCTGGTCGGACTGTATATACTGGAAGGTTGCCAGCTCGCTTGACCACTACGTATATGTCAGACTCCCATTTATCGGCCAATTTATGTTTTCCTCTTATCCGGACATTCCTCACCAATACTCGGTCGCCTGACTCAAGGGTGGAATCAACGACTCGTTTGTCGAAGCGGAGCTTGTTGCGTTGAGCTATCTTGGAGGAATTTTCAATGGCAACACGGTAGCTTTCTTCCAGGCGCTCTTTTAAATCATGTACATAGTGGGAGTGTGACTTGGTTGGACTGCTGACAGGTAGGCCAAATGCCAAGTCAACTGGCAACCGAGGTTGTCTGCCGAACATCAATTCATATGGGGTAAACCCAGTTACGTCGTTCCGCGTGCAGTTATAGGCGTGCACTAGAGGTCTAACGAACTCCCGCCAATGAGACTTATCTTTGTTCTCTAGAGTACCCAACATCTGGAGGAGGGTTCGATTGAACCTTTCTACGGGATTCCCTCTTGGGTGATACGGTGTGGTCCTCACTTTGTGAATACCAGCGATTCGGCATAACTCTTTGATTGTGTGGGATTCAAAATCCGGCCCTTGGTCACTCAGAAGTTTTTCAGGAAACCCATAGTGCACAAAGAAATTTTCCCACAGACACTTGGCCACCGTCTGTGCCTTTTGATTTCGGGTTGGTATGGCAACTGCGTATTTGGTGAAGTGATCTGTCAGGACCAGTATGTCTTTGGTGTTACTCCGGTCAGGCTCCAATGAGAGAAAGTCCATGCAGACCAACTCCAAAGGTCTACTGGTTGTGATGTTCACCAGAGGGGCTGCCCTCTCAGGTGGGGTCTTTCGGCGCACACAGCGCTCACAGGTCTTTATCTTGTGATCTACATCTCCAGCCATCCTAGGCCAATAGAATCGCGACCTCACAAGGTCAAGAGTCCGTTCGATACCTAGATGGCCTATGTCATCATGTAAACTTTTCAGAACAGTGGCTCTTAGTTCAACTGGCAATGCTAATTGGTGTGTGACCCGTCCATTTTCTTGTCGTGTCCTATATAACACTCCATCCATTAGCTCCAATCGCTTCCACTCCCGAAGCCACAAGGCAAGGTCAGGGAGCTCTTGTCGTACTGTAGGAGCAGGCTGCTCTCCCAACTCCAAGTGTTCAATAACTGCTCGGAGATCTGAATCAGTTCTTTGTTTGTCTCTCAACTCCTCTACCGTCAAGTGAGCAACCACCGGGAGTCCATGATTGTCTTCCTGCTGGAACTCACTGGGTAAAGCATCGGCATGGATAGCCAGAGATTCCACCAGAGTGACTGATGGGTCTGAGTTGGAAGGATCTCGGTGAACCCAGTGGACATCATGCCTTTCACAGATAGCTTTTACCGCTTCGGGCAGAACAACATCTTGGTTTTCCTCATCTGTCATATAATGTAGAGTGAACTGTTTGATTCTTTCACTTTCTTTCCTTGACACTGCATCATTCTTGAGCTCTCCATGTGGTCGCCTTGAAAGTCCATCCGCATCCTGGTTTTGAGTTCCTGCTCTGTATTGAAGCTTGAAGGAGTAGGTTGACAGGGCTGACAACCACCTGTAGCTAGTGGCGTCCAACTTGGCAGAGGTCAAGATATAAGTTAGTGGATTACTGTCCGTGACAACAGTAAAGTCTGTGCCATAAAGATAATCACTGAACTTGGCAGTGACGGCCCACTTTAGAGCCAGGAACTCTAGCTTGTGCGCGGGATATTTAGCCTCACTTCTCGACAGTCCTCTGCTTGCAAAGGCAATCGCTCTCTTCTGTCCATCTTGCTCTTGGTACAATGCTGCGCCAAGCCCTGTTGTACTAGCGTCGGTGTGTAGGATGTATGGAAGTTTGGGGTTTGCAAACCCCAAGACAGGGGCTGTAGTGAGCTTGTTAATGATCTCTTCAAAGGCTCTTTGACACGATGAAGTCCACCTCTCTCCAAATGACTCCTTTGGGTTGAAGTACTGAACAGTTTTACTTTTCCCTCCACTGCTGTTTTTCCTTAGAGGGGGGTACCCTGCTGTTAGGTCATTAAGAGGCTTGATGACCTTGGAATAATCTTGTACGAAACGGCGATAGTAGCCGGAAAATCCTAAGAAAGAACGTAAGTCTTTGAGATTCTTGGGTTCTGGCCAGGTCTTAAGGGCTTCGATCTTTTCTGGGTCTGTCTGTACTCCATGTTGGGACACAATATGTCCAAGATATCTGACAGATTGTTGGAAGAATTTACATTTTTCCGGAGATAATTTCAATCCGTACTCTTTTAGTCGTTTCAGGACCTGTAGTAGCCTCGACTCATGCTCTTCCAGGGTGTCCGAGAAGATTATGAGATCGTCAATGAAGACCAATACTTCTCTGCGGTTGAGATCTCCCATGCATCTTTCCATAAGCCGTTGGAAAGTACTTGGTGCGTTTGTTATTCCCTGTGGCATTCTATTAAACTCCCAAAATCCAAGGGGGCACACAAAGGCAGTCCTTTCTTTTTCAGCTTCCTCCATCTCAATCTGATAATATCCCGATTTTAGATCAAGGACTGAGAACCATTTCGAGCCAGTTAACAGGGAGAACACGTCCTCCAAGTTGGGTAGTGCGTAGGCATCTTTGATGGTCTGGGAGTTGAGTTTTCGGAAGTCGATACATAAACGCACAGATCCATTCTTTTTCCGAACAACGACTATGGGAGATGCGAATGGGGACTCTGACTCACGGATGATACCAGCATCCAGTAGCTCTTGAAGGTGCTTTCGGACTGCATCTACATCCTGGGGATGAATGGGTCTAGCTCTGTGTTTGAACGGGGTATTATCACTCAGTCTGATGTGGTGTTTCACCTTGTCAGTGTGGCCATAATCTAGATCATGAAGGGCGAACACGTCAGGCATCGACTTTAGCTGTTTCGTGATCCGATCTCTCCACTCAGGTGACAATGGTGAGTCACCAAAGTCCAAGTCCAGCTCTCTAGCTTGGGGGGCATTTGAGTCTGCAGAATGCTCCTTTCCCATCACCTTCTGAATAGCATGGATCTCAGCTAGCACTGTTTTAGGAGGAATTGTGAGGTCATTTTTACTCTCATTCTTTATCATAACTGGGAGACGGCAGGGGCGCTTAACAGGCAAGGTGCACAGGGAGCGTGCCACTAGTAGCCCACCAGGAAGGGAAGATCTTGATGCGGCCTCTACAGCGACCCACTTTTCACAATGAGCATTATTCATAATGAGCAGCCCATCAAGGACGACTGTACTGCCTGCTGGCACTATTTCAGGGCCATCACTCTGTACTTTTACCCAGCCTATGGCACCAGTGCCGGCTTGCCGTTGTCGCACTTCTAAGATTTTCAACACCACTCTGTAGCCATAAAGGGACGACTGAGGGCGACATTCATTTCCTTGCACATAGTTGGAGTAGAGGACATCTAGTGTATTTGTACCAATGAGAATTTGGGGCATGTCATTCACATCAGGGATTACCAACGCTAAAGTGGGCACTTGAATCTCTTTCCCCACAAACTCTTCGGGGAAGGTCAAGCTCAATTCTACATACCCAAGGTAGGGCACTGCCTGTCCATTGGCTCCCTCTACTTCCAACTTTACATCCAATAACTCATCCATGGACTTCATGCGATGACAAGGTAAGTGCTTCTCATAATACGACTGTGGAATGGTAGTCACTTGGGACCCTGTGTCTAGAAGGCAATTGACTTCCTTGTCTTCAATTTTGATGTGAGCGGTGCATTTCGTTCCTACTAGTCTTGATGGCAGTCTGACAGATGCGGTTTCAGCAGAAGCAAGTTTGCTGTTCACTCTCTTAGTTTCTCTAGGGCGGTCATTTTGTCTCTCAGTCCCTGTTTGCCCTGCAACAGGGGCTTCTAGGAGTTTAACCTTTGGGTGCCAGTGACGCCATTCTGGCGGTCCCATTGCTGTTGCTTCGCTTTAAGCAGCTGCCTCTTCTCTTCAACCAAAACAGGATTTGGCTCACTCTCACAGTTAACTGCAAGATGTCTGTCCTCTCCGCAATTGAAACAGTAAGAGGGACGGGGTCTGTAGCTTGTTTTCCTGGGAACCTCACGAGAACCTGCTGATGTCACTGTCTGATGACCACTAATTGGAGGTGTAGTCACCTGAGCTTGGAGTTTGGCAAGCTGCTGCTTCAGTATCTTTATCTCTGCAGCTTCTGGGTTTTCATTCTTAGCTTCATGAGCTGCTGTCCTCATATCCGTGACTTGGGCTTGGATTTCCGCAAGCTGTCTCTTTAGTGTGTTGAGTTCACTTGTTTCAGAGCTAGGATGTTTGGCCTTACGATGAGTTGTAGTCTGCATGACAGCAACTTGAGCCTGCATCTCATTGATCTGTGTCTTCAGCAGCTCAGTCTCAGTTATTTCTTCTTCAGGTGCAGCATATGTACATGTGGTCAGACGGTGTGTTGCAGTTTGCAGCTTGGGCACTGTACAACTTTGCTTTTGTAGCCCAAGGTGTTGTCTCATTCGCTTGTCTTTTGCTGCTTGTTTGTCTTCTTCTGTCCTAATGAGTAGCACCAGGTCAGCAAAGGACGGAGGTATTTTATCTTTTGTCTTTTGTTCCAGTTGGAGATCAGTGATCAAGTCATTCTGCCAACAGCCCCGGCAGAACTGCTTTAAGAGATAGCGATCTCGTTCACTCTCTGCAATACCACCTCTTCTGACAACTGCGCTCAGGGTGACTTGCAAGCGATTGAGGTAGGTAGAAGATTTTTCATCTTTGTCCTGCCATGTTGCCATGAACTTGACCAACAGCTCGTCTCCGTCTTCTACTGAACCATAGACCGAATCTAGTAGGTTGAGGTACACTGATGGCAAGGCCTGAGGGCCAATATGCTGGATGACATCAGTGGCCGGAGGCAACAGACTGTCTAGGATCTTTCGTGTTCTATGCAGGTCTGACAAGGATGGATCAGTCAGCAGCAAGTCAACATTTGCCCTCCAAGTGTCATAGTCCAGTTCACTGTTCGGACGGGGAGTTTTCCCAGAGAAGGTGCGGAGGCGAAATGAAGAGTGCACAGCAGACATGGTGTCATTGGCTCGCATGACGTGCTCGACAACTACCCGCTGCACAACAGGAGGGTTAAGATCATTCATGGTGAGGGCAGTATGGGTCATTGTAGTCGGTATGTCTCTAATTGACTCAGACTGACCACGTTGGGGTGCAGGGGATGGTGGAAACAACACTGGCAAGTTCCTATCCATCCCGTATTGAGAAGCGCCAAGCAGAAAAGGAGGAGTTTGGTGAGATGGTGCTCCAACTTCCTTAATTTCCAAACTGGCGCCTGTTGATCCAGAAGACACTGGTGAGGGTTCTGGTTCAGAATATGTATCGGGGGTTATCTTATCTTTGGCAGGGAGACTGACACCTTTCATCATACTGATCTTCATCAGCTCCTCCTGGAGCACTTCCTGAAATGACTTGCCACTCTTGCCAGCAATGGCCTGTAGTTCTTCAAGATACCCCTTGGTGGCGTTATTGGCTGTATCAGTGTAAACACTATCTAGGGCACGCACATTGAAGATGACATTTGTGTCAACTGAGCTTGTGTACTTCATTGGTAGTAGGGACCTTAATGTGTGCATACTAGTGTGGAATTCAAGGATAACGTGACGGTGAAATTCTGATTTGGCATCATCAATACGCACTATGTGTTTAATAGAACCATACGTTTCTAGGTGTTTCTCAAGCTCCTCATCCAATGTAGTATGGGTTAGACCATCTACAATAACTGAGTTAAGGACATTTATGTCCTCTTCTCTCAATATAACTTCCATGGTGCTATTTTCTGTGATTTTAGATTTTTTTGGTCTATTTTTTACTGTTGCTACTCAATTGTACTCAACCGTCCTGGCTGGTTCGCCAAGTTCTGTAACCCGGGCTCAGTCCTGACGTATATTAGCAGACACTGGCCGGTACAGATGTGTATTTCTACTTCTATCAAATTAGCATTTGTTTGGACTAGTGCATCAAAGATTATAGGTTCGGTTGAAGGACGGATGAGTATTAAAGAGTTAAGGAGTGAGCAACAACAATAAAGAAGACTCAGAGACCAACAGATACGTTTAAAGAGAGTTAAATGTATTAAAAATAAAATAAAATAGAAGTTGAGGGATGACAGTGAACACTTTACTTTTTCCAGCTTGTAGAATTAGTGCAAACAAAAACACCACCTAAATAGACTAGTGGTCAGTCTTGAACATAAGTTTTTATGTATCTTATTTTTGTGTTCCTATTTATCCTAAAATTAGGTTATTGAACTGTGACGTCAAACCTGAAGCTTTTTTATGAAATACTTTTTAGTCCTTTAAGCCTAAGTAATGTTTAGTTTTTAACCTCAGTATATCAATTAAATGGATTTTAACCCCAAAGCATGAAATGAAATGGTTTTAACCTTTTAGTAAATTAAATGATTAGATGAAATGTTTTACTCTTATATCAAAATACAGTTTGACCTTTTCATCAAAAAATATCTTTATAACAACAAAAAACTTGTTCACTTCTTGTATCAAAAATACCCTTAATTGAAATGACAGCGTAATGCTCAAATATATCAGTCAACATGAAATTGATTTTAAAACAATAACCAGTGTGTCTTCTTTTCTTTTTCTTTCCTTTTGTTTTCTCAGTTCAGTGGAAAGAATGAAATGTCCATGAAACTATTCCTTCAGTGTTCTTTGCAATAGTCAATCCTACCAGTTCTCCAGATCAAAGCAACAGTTATTTTCGGATGGACTCAGATGGGTTTGTTCACCAACTGCTGAACTCTTCACCACGGTTGGTTGTAGATCAAAGACTTCCACAGTTGAAATCCACTCTTTAAAAGACCCAGCCTAAAATAGGCCAAATTGAGGATTACTCTCTATGTATTCACATTCACAATCAGCATAAACTGCTTACTCATCTTCAGTCAATAAATCACAGAAGTATATAATTATCAGAAATAACAATAACAGTCATTAATTATAATGTTTGAAAACCATTGTATATGGAATCAAATCACTCACCAGAACAATCAAGTTTGAGTTCTCATATTCTTTTGTGCAAGGACATGGTTCACACAGCATGGATCATCACTTTATAGAAACAGGTGACATAGGAACAGAACAGATAAGGGTTTTTGAATGTCTAGATTCACTCACAGCCACAATGGGTTTAAATGTGTGCAGCCATTATACTGCTAGTAGCACACATGTGGGTGAAAGTAGGTCAATTGTCAATTAACACTTACGTGAGTTTCTTCCAGGATCAAAGCTCACTAACGTTGTGTTTTGGATCAATCAACTGCACAATGGGAGGTTCTCCCTTTAATCAACGTGTATCTTTGAAAACGTTATTCAATGTGTAATCAATCTCCAGGAAGATGCGACGTGCTTCTCCTCTGGTTTTAGATCAAAGAGAGTGTCTCTAGAATATGACGGTCTGTTCCTTCACTCACTCCTGCAGCAAGCAGGGCTCTGATTGGTCAGTGAAAAGTGTCACTGATCTCAGGTCTGTTTTGTTCCAGTGCCACCCAAAACTTTACACTTCAAAATAAAACACCTTCACCTTAAGTGAATATTATGTGAGACCTCTCTAGATTGAGGACATTTGTACAGCAGGGACTTATTTTGTTGGACACAAAGCTCCATTTCCTTCATGGATTTTATGCAATATTTAATATATTGCTGATTCTATTTTAATATTCATGACAAATATTCCTTTTGAAATCTTTATTTACTGCTAATTCCTTGTAGCTTTTAAATCCTATTTTAAGGCATGGTAACATGGGTTACAAGTACCTTTGCAACCACTGTGATGGCTGCAAAAGAAAAAGGAACGAAGGAAAGTCAGTTTACTGTGAAGAGCTGTTTATTCTGTGACGGTGGACATGCTCTTGAACTGTGTCCACAATTGGAAAGGAGGACACACAATGAGAAATTCACTTTTCTAAAAGAAAATGGAATATGTTTTGGCTGTTTGTGCAAAGGACACATCAGTAAAGACTGCAAAAAAAGACTCAGTTGCAGCGTTTGTAGTTTGAAGCATCCCAGAATGCTACATATCTACCAAAGAACCAAGGAATTTAATAAAGACCCAGCTGAAGGGAAGGAAACCACCAAAGACAGAGCCATGGCTTCCGTGCTGACAAGTGGTCTTACTGGGGCCGGTGAAGACAACTGCAAGCTTGCAATAGTGCCGGTTCAGGTAAAGGCCAGGAAAGGGAACACAACAGTGCATACATATGCATTCCTTGACCCAGGTAGCACTGCATCGTTCTGTACAGTGGGGCTAATGGCTAAACTCAACCTTCAAGGAAGAAGATCGAATATTTTGTTGAGAACTATGGGTCAGAGGAAGGTTATTGAAACACACATTGTTTCAGGCCTAGAAGTGGCTGGACTGAACGGCAGCGACTTTTGTAATCTTCCAGGCATATATACGCAGAGGACTATGCCTGTGAACAAAGGAAACATCCCACAGCAAAATGACATCGATCAGTGGCCTCATTTAAGGAATGTTCACTTACCTGAACTTGACTCTGAGGTAGAGCTGCTGATTGGCTCAGACGTACCAAAAGCACTGGAGCCAATAGATGTCATCCGGAGTGTGGGAGATGGACCGTACGCTGTAAAAACCATACTTGGTTGGACAGTTAATGGGCCATTAGATGGAAAGAGTGATGATGCTCAGGAGCAGTCAGTGATAAATGCCAACCGGATATCAGTTGTGAAACTTGATCAGCTGTGGGAACAGCAGTTCAAGATTGACTTTCCTGAGTGCATCAGAGATGACCAAGAACATTCAAGAGAAGACCAACAGTTCTTGAATTTAGTCTCAACATCTGCTAAACTTGTCGATGGCCATTATTGTATTGGACTACCTTTAAAGCAAAGGGAGATATGCATGCCTGACAACAGAAGTGTTGCCGAACAACGCACACTGAACTTGAAGAAAAGATTCAATAGAGATCCTTCTTTTCATTCTGAATACACCAAGTTCGTGTCTGACATGATATCTAAAGGTTACGCTGAGAAGGTACCGGACGATGTCTTGGAACGCAGTGACGGAGGAAAGTGGTATCTACCACACCACGGGGTTTTTCATCCACAAAAGAAAAAACTCAGAGTGGTGTTCGACTGTGGAGCGACGTTTCGAGGGGTTTCACTGAACTCTCAGCTCTTACAGGGGCCAGACCTGACCAGTTCTTTGATTGGAGTCTTGGCCAGATTCCGTAAGGAACCGGTTGTCATCGCTGCTGACATAGAAGCAATGTTTCACCAAGTGAAAGTACCAACTGAAGATCGTGACTTGTTACGATTCCTCTGGTGGCCAGATGGAGACTACTGTCAGAACATGGTGGAATACAGAATGACCGTACACCTATTTGGAGCAACTTCCTCGCCCAGCTGCGCAAACTTTTCCGTTAGGAAATGTGCTGAGGACAACGTCAACCAGTTCACTGCTCAGGCCATAAATACCATCATGAACAACTTTTACGTTGATGACTGCCTGACGTCAGCAGCTACAGAGGAAGATGCAATAGCTCTGTATCATGAACTACGAGCAATCTGTTTCAAGGGAGGCTTTCTACTTACCAAGTGGATGAGTAACAGTCGTCAAGTCTTGGCTGTCATACCTGAAACAGAGAGAGCAAAGGAAGTGAAGAACCTTGATTTAGATCATGACGATCTGCCTGTGGAAAGAGTGTTAGGAGTACAATGGTGCGTACAATCGGACGTCTTCAAGTTTAAAATCCTCTTGAAAAACCGACCTCTCACAAGAAGGGGAATTCTTTCTGCAGTCAGTTCAGTGTATGACCCCCTAGGAATGTTGGCACCGGTAGTCTTGACTGCAAAGAAGATCCTGCAAAATTTGTGTAGGAAAAAGATTGGTTGGGATGATGCAATTCCAGATTCCATTGCACAGGAATGGATGAGTTGGATTCAAGATCTTCATATGTTGGAAGATTTCCAGGTTGACCGATGCTTCAAACCCACCAGCTTTGGAACAGTAACATCAGCTCAACTGCATCATTTCGCTGATGCTTGTGAAGACGGTTATGGGACTGTTACTTACCTTGTACTGCATGACAACCATGGTCAGGTACACTGTGCTTTTGTGATGGGGAAAGCAAGAGTGGCTCCGTTAAAACCAGCTACTATCCCTAGAATGGAGTTGACTGCTGCTACCATGGCAAGCAGAATGGACACACTATTGAGAAAAGAGCTGCAGATGGAACTAGCAGACTCTGTATTTTGGACCGACAGCACATCTGTGCTCAAATACATCAACAACAAGACTGCAAGATTTCGAACGTTTGTGGCAAACAGAGTTGCTGCAATCGTCAAAGTCTCACATGCACCACAGTGGAGATATGTGAACTCTGTTAACAACCCAGCAGACATGGCTTCACGAGGCTTGACAGTGAAATCCTTTCTGAAGAAAACCATATGGGTGTCAGGTCCTCAGTTTCTTCTTCGTCCCAAGGAAGAATGGCCTCAGAATCCTGACTGCTTGGAAGAAATCTCAGCCAAGGACTCTGAAGTCAGGAGCATAACTGTAAATGCTGCTCAGATAACATCTGAAGAAGTGGATGCAACAACTCGCTTCATCCATTACTTCTCATCCTGGACTTGTTTGAAGAAGGCCGCAGCTTGGATGCTCAGACTTAAAGGACTGCTTCTCTACCGTAGCAGAAAGAAGAAACAAGCAAGCAATGTCACTGCTCAGCTTCAGAAAGATAACATCCATCAGAGAACTCTGAGATCTGCACAGAAGGAGACAAGAAATCTTGAGACCTACCATGGTCTCACTGTTGAAGACCTGGCTACCGCTGAGATGGAGATAATCTGCTTTTGCCAGAAGAAGAGATTTGCAGATGCAATCTCAAGTTTGAAAAATGGAATGAATGTCAAGAGGACTAGTCACATTCATAAACTCAATCCCATTCTGGACAATGATGTACAGTATTGAGAGTGGGCGGCCGACTTAGCAGGGCTGCAATGCCAGAAGAAACGAAACATCCTGTCATATTGGCCAAAGAGTTTCACGTTTCGGAACTAATTCTTCGGCATATCCATGAACAGGTGGGACATGGTGGTCGCAACCACATGTTATCCAAACTACGCCAGAAATATTGGATTCCTGGTGCTACTGTTGCGATCAGAGGAATCATGTCAAAATGTGTTGTTTGCCGCCGCACAAATGCTATACCTGGACAACAGCAGATGGCAGACCTGCCTCTGGACAGAATCTCTCCTGATGAACCTCCATTCACGTATGTTGGAGTCGATTATTTTGGACCCTTTGGAGTGAAACGTGGCAGAAGTATTGTAAAACGCTACGGTGTCATATTCACGTGTTTGGCTATAAGAGCGATTCACATTGAAGTGGCATCATCACTTGAGACAGACTCGTTCATCAATGCCCTTCGCCGTTTTACAGCCAGACGTGGTCAAGTGAAAGAACTGAGATCTGATAATGGGACCAATTTTGTGGGAGCTCAACGTGAGTTGAAGGAGGCGATTCAAAGTTGGAATCAAGCCCAAATTCACAATGCAATGCTCCAGAAAGGAATCAATTGGATCTTCAATCCCCCTGCTGGCTCACACCATGGAGGTGTTTGGGAAAGACTGATTCGATCGGTGAGAAAGGTGCTCAATTCCACACTTAATGTGCAAAATCTTGATGAGGAAAGTCTGCACACCATTCTATGTGAAGTTGAAGCTATCCTCAATAGCCGACCGATCACCAAGGCTTCTACAGATCCCAATGACCTTGAAGCACTTACCCCGAACCACCTTCTGCTTCTGAAGACTGCACCTTCCATGCCACCAGGACAGTTTCAGAAGGAAGACATATATGCTCGCCGCAGGTGGAGGCAAGTTCAATATATGTCGGATTTATTTTGGAAAAGATGGGTCAAAGAATATCTTCCCCAGTTACAGGAAAGACAAAAATGGTCTAACATCAGACGCAACTTCACACCAGGAGACCTCGTGATCATAGTGGATGACTCAGCGCCTCGGAACTCCTGGCTAACTGGGAAAATTGTGGAGACCATTCTGGACAGAAGAGGACTCGTACGTCAAGTTCGAATTAAGACCAAGACCGGCTTTTTGAACAGACCCATCACCAAAATCTGCTTGCTACAGGAGACGGAAGATAATTGAAAATTGACTTTGAAATTCACCTTTTTACCCCTTGCCCTTGACACTGACCTTTGCCCCTTTTTTGCCCCTTGAAACACTATACTGATTCACTACACTCACTACACTATACACTGTTCTTGAAGAAAGAAGAAAGAAGACTTCGCGTAAAAAAAAAATCGCTTTCGTATTGCTTTGAATGCCACTTACGATTGTGTAATTATCATTTGTTGCATAATAATTAGGGGCCGGTATTGTAGGGGCCAAAATGTATATTTTGCTTGTTATCTTATTTTTGTTAGTTTTTTCCCACGCTTGGGTTTGTTGTCCCACTTCCCACAGTAATCAACTGATTAGCTCCTGCTGTGTGTCTGTTCATTACCTTTTAGTTTATTTCAGGTGTGTGTCTCAGGCTGCTGGGCTTTTCAGTGAGAGAATGGGGGTGAGCTAGGCTCAATATTTTCTGTTGACCGTTTTGCTTTATACGTTTAGCCTACATTTCATTCATCTAATTTTCAGTAACATTTTTTGGACCTTATTATTTTGTATGAATAAATCACCTTAACTGCAATAAGTTTTCTGGTTTTGCTTGGAAACGCGTCACACAGTTCCTGCCGAAGCTCAGCCTCATAGCACCACTTCTAAATGGTTTTTGAATATTGGGAAGAAGTAGTTGCTACAATACTATCTCCGCCCTTAGATTGTCCGCAATTTGGAGCAGTTTGAAAAACACTTAAACCCAGGATTTTCCAGCTATTTGCGTGAAACTGTATCATCTGTGTGATCTCTTTTTTCACAGTTTCTGTCTGTTGGTCCAATGCCTTCTCCCTTAAACGAATGCTTCACAACACCAAGGTTGCCAGTTCAAGCCTCACTTGATGCAGGCTTCATTAAAGTTGCATTGCACACAACATGACTGTATCAGTGAATACATGTGCAATTGTTAAAAATAACATGAAATGCTTAACAATATTTGTTTGTCAATTTTCTGACATAATTATGTTCTTGTAGAAAGTGAGCAACAGCAACAGTCCACCTGGCCTCTCACCAGGTCAGGTCTGTTGGTCCAATGGCTTTTCGCTTAAGCGAGTGCCTCACGACCGCAAGGTTGCCGGTTCAAGCCTCACTTGATGCAGACTCATTTAAATTGAATTGAAAAAAACATGACTGTATCAATGAATACATGTGCAAACGGTAAAGATAACATGAAATGCTTATTTGAAAGGGTATGTTTTTGCAATGTATGACATACTTCATTCTGAAAATAGCCGATCTACAATCTCAAAACTTTTCAGATAGCAACGTGTTTCTGAGCTTGTAGATCGGCTGGTTTCACTGGTTCACTTTTATCTTCAACAGACAACCTCAGCCTAGACAAAGCTATAGCACTATAGGTAGTGTTGCAGCCTCTCAATCCGAAGGTTGAGAGTTTGATTCCTGTTAATGGCAATAGGTTGAGACGTCCAATCAATCCATTCTGCTTCCATCTTTCTCTCTCTTCAATCTATTATGTTTCCATGTCTCTCTCTCTTCAATCTATTCCGTTTCCATGTCTCTCTCTCCGCCCTTAGATTGTCCGCAATTTTGAGCAGTTTGAAAAACACTTAAACCCAGGATTTTTCAGATATTTGCGTGAAATGGTATCATCTGTCTGACCTCCGTTGTCACTGGATCAGGTCTGTTGGTCCAATGGCTTCCCGCTTAAGTGAATGTTTCACAACATCAAGGTTGCAGGTTCAAGCCTCACTTGGTGGAGTCTTCATTTAAAGTGCATTGCAAACAACAAGACTGTATTAATGAATACATATGCAATTGATAAAGATAACATGAAATGCTTATCTGAGAAGGTAAGTTTTTGCAATGTATGACATACTTCATTCTGAAAATAGCCGATCTACAATCTCAAAACTTTTCAGATAACGTGTTTCTGAGCTTGTAGATCGGCTGCTTTCACTGGTTCACTTTTATATTCAACAGACAACCTCAGCCTGGAAAAAGCTATAGCACTATAGGTAGTGTTGCACCCTGTCAATCCGAAGGTTGAGGGTTCGATTCCTGTTAATGGCAATAGGTTGAGATGTCCAATAAATCCATTCTGCTTCCATCTCTCTCTCTCTTCAATCTATTATGTTTCCATGTCTGTCTCTCTCTTCAATCTATTCTGTTTCCATGTCTCTCTCTCTCTCTCTCTCTCTCTTCAATCTATTCCGTTTCCATGTCTCTCTCTTCAATCTATTCCGTTTCTATGTCTCTCTCTCTCTCTCTCTCTCTCTCTTGAGGGGCGGCCATAGCTGAGTGGTTAGTGAGCCCGCCTAGGGAGCCAGAGGCTCTAGTTGCCCCAGGTACGATTCCAGGCCAGGCCAGCAAATGCGTCGATGAAATGAAATTTGTCCCTGAGCAAGCCTCTTAACCCCTAATTGCTCACAGGCCCTCATTGGAAACAAGACTGCAAGGACTTTCATGAACGGACCTGTTAAAGGAATTATCCTAATCTATTCCGTTTCCATCTCTCTCTCTCTCTCTCTCTGTGGGTGAGAGGTGGCATTGCAAAAAACATGACCTTAAGCTCAGTCTTCTATGTTTCTATGGCTTATTGTGCATATTACTTATAGTTTTGTCTCTCTTTTAATGTATGACATACTTCATTGTGAAAATAGCCGATCTACAATCTCACAACTTTTCAGATAGCAACGTTTTGTTTGCCTTTATTGGTAAATGGTTTGTGAACCAGTGATATAGAGTAGTTCGAGACACAGAGGCCTGGTTCAAAATGGACGGAAATACTTATAAATATCATCAGACACTATCAGGAAGGCCATATATCTAGCTCAATGAGAAGAAAGGCAGTCTTGGAGTCCGTAGGTTGCTGGTTTGATCCCTGTCCACGACAATGTATTGAAGTGATCATGATTTGGCACTATTCGGATAACATATAGTGTTTCTTGAGGATAGGCTTAGGTGTTGTTTTACTGAGGTTAGGGTTAGTGAAGGTTTAAAATGCTCATGTTAATTGCATGGTCCTCTTTCTCTCAAGTTCAGTCTTCTATGTTTCAATGGCTTATTGTGCATATTACTTATCATTGCTTCTTTCTTTTTTCTCTCTTCATTCCCTGGCCCCGGTTATCGCTGCTTGCAGCTATATTTATTATTATTATTCCAGTGTGTTACTGCTCTATACATTATTATTATTATTACCCTTATTATTATTATTATTATTATTATTATTATTATTATTATTATTATTATTATTATTATTATTCCAGTGTGTTACTGCTCTATACATTATTATTATTATTATTATTATTATTATTATTATTATTATTATTATTATTATTATTATTCCAGTGTGTTACTGCTCTATA
Source organism: Gymnoscopelus braueri (assembly GCF_963280865.1). NCBI lineage: Eukaryota > Metazoa > Chordata > Actinopteri > Myctophiformes > Myctophidae > Gymnoscopelus > Gymnoscopelus braueri. The sequence continues at coordinate 51,944,532 of NC_137608.1, read as the reverse complement.
CATTATTATTATTATTATTATTATTATTATTATTATTATTATTATTATTATTATTATTATTATTACCCTTATTCCAGTGTGTTACTGCTCTATACATTATTATTATTATTATTATTATTATTATTATTATTATTATTATTATTATTATTATTACCCTTATTATTATTATTATTATTATTATTCCAGTGTGTTACTGCTCTATACATTACATTATTATTATTATTATTATTATTATTATTATTATTATTATTCCAGTGTGTTACTGCTCTATACATTACATTATTATTATTATTATTATTATTATTATTATTATTATTATTCCAGTGTGTTACTGCTCTATACATTACATTATTATTATTATTATTATTATTATTATTATTATTATTATTATTATTATTATTATTATTATTATTCCAGTGTGTTACTGCTCTATACATTACATTAACCATTTTCTACCTGCTGTCCCTATTTTGAGCATAGGGGAAAAAATGTCATGAATAAAAAAATAGTGAAAACACAAAACACACGTGAGCTTGTATATCAGCTATTTGTGGTTAACATGTGTAGTCGGGTAGAAACCTCTTATCTCCATATTTTAACTTTGTGAGTCTTTTTGTAAATGAATGCCCTACTTGATCATGCAGCGTCACACAAAAGCATCAAAAGTAGCAGATCTACAAGCTGGAAATGTGGCGCGAAGCGACACGTTTTGAGCTTGTAGATCTGCTACTTTTGATATGTTTGAATTTGAATCCTGAAAATTAACAGTTCTGGACATATGAGGTTTACCACCTGTGTGGTATACACACCTTTAGGCTCTAATGCCATGGCAGCGATTCCCTGGTTCGATTCCCAGACCAGCTCCACCATTGCTCTTTGTCACTCCCCTACTTTCTCCCCCACCTTGACTGTCTCTCTACACTGACCTATTGAAATGAAGCAGAAATGCCCGCAAAGCTAAACATTTAAATTTGAATGCATTTTACTATTTGAAGATCCGGATCCGGATCCGCAGAACCAGTCCGGGTTTCTTCCTAATAAAAATAGTAAAATTGACATTAAAAAAATAAAAAAATAAACAGTACTGGGTTTGATGATGTTCCATATTGTCTGAATCAGCTTTGTTTGTGTTCGTTTACGTGCTAAAAGAGTGACTTTGAGAGATGTTTCACCGTACAATGTAAGTCAATGAGGAGCATTTTTTGAATTATCGATTTCTAATCAATGGAGCAATTATTTTTGATTTCTTGTCCACCTTTGGAGTTGGACATCATGGCAAGGTAAATACACAACCCAAATCTCTACCAAAGTGGTCTTGTCCTTTAAGTGATAGAAGCTTCTATATCATGTGACAACAAACTCTCTCTCTCTCTCTCTCTCTCTCTCTCTCTCTCTCTCTCTCTCTCTCTCTCTCTCTCTCTCTCTCTCCCTCCCCCTCTCTCTCTCTCTCTCTCTCTCTCTCTCTCTCTCTCTCTCTCTCTCTCTCTCTCTCTCTCTCTCTCTCTCTCTCTCTCTCTCTCTCTCTCTCTCTCTCTCTCTGAGTGAATCAGGAAGTGAAATTAACGTTTGGGGAGTTTCCAGTGGGAAGCTAGAACCACACACACACACACACACACACACACGTCTGCCTGTCTGTCTGTCTGTCTGTTTCAACTTTTAAATTACATCAGATTTAAAGTGTCCTTATTGACATGAGCAACACGTTGACATTACCAACAAGAGTCAAATAAAACAAACAATAAATAAATATATAATGATGTACAGTCTGTCAGGTTGTTGACATCAACATGTCTCTCTAGTAACTGGTGATGTTTAATAAAATAATAATTCTGATTGGCTGCTGGGTGAATCAGGAAGTGAAATTCAAGTTTGAGTTTCCAGTCAGAAGCTTCAGTGGTGAGTTCACAACACACACACACACACACACACACACACACACACACACACACACACACACACACACACACACACACACACACACACACACACACACACACAAACCTCTCATGTGACACTATGATCACATGACCAGTCTGTTTTTAAAGACATTTGATGGTTTCAGCAGTGAGATGTAATGAGGCTTGGATTGATGTTTAATTAACATGAACAGCATTTTACCAGCAACGCTGAACACACACGTGCACACACACACGTGCACACACACACACACACACACACACACACACACACACACACACACGCCTCTGAAGTAACACTTTGATCACATGACGTGATGGTTTCATCAGTGAGATGTAATGAGGCTTGGATTAGAGGAGCGTCTGTGAGTTCAGTTTACAGAGGTTCCTGGTTTGATTCCTGACTCCTCCTGGCTTCATGTCAAAGTGTCCTTGAGCAAGGCACTGAACCCCTAACTGCTTCTGATGAGCAGGTTGGAGGAAAGCCTGGTATTCATTCTAAAACTGAGCCCTGTGATCTGGTTTAGAAAAAAGGATAAAAAAAACTGTCGTGCTCCAGTGGTTGGTTCTTGTTGGTGTCACATTGTTTTTGTTCCCCACATAATGTGAATCAGTTTGTTTAGTCTCGCTAGTCGCGCTACGAGTTAGAATAAAAGATGAAGATACCAAACCATTATTATACCAAAAGAAACAAAACAATTATACCAAACTAAACAAGTTTTAAACTAGGGGAATCATTTTGGAGGCGCACAGCGCTGGAGGTTCCGGTCGTGGGTTCCGGCCGCCTGATGACGTAAAGTTATTTCCACTCCAGACCGGACCAGAAACCTGAAAATGGTATTTGATCCAGGCTACCTTTAACCACTCTGATGCTCCAAGATGTCACCTTTGACCTTTGACCAAGAAGATGTGGTTGAGTTAGGAGGTCAAATGTGACTCCTTTGTGTGAGAATGTAGAACACCTTAGCTTATAAATTATTAAAAGTAAATTAATAGACTAAATAGACTTTTACTGCACAGCCTTCCAATCCAATGGTCTCTGAGTTCTGTCCATATGAAGTGTTAAACACTGTGTAACACTGCTGTAGAACCATATGTGTGACATTCAGTTTATTTGGTGAGACTATTCTCTTACCAGACCTGAACAGTGTTTGTGTAAAGTTTGGTGTGGATTGGAACCCCCCACCCGTTGCCCTCCAACAGCAACTACATGGGAAACATTATTTATTTTATTCATATTTTAAATAATCTGTAATCACTTCAATCTGAAATGATGAACTTTAACCTTTAGCCTCCCATCATGTCTCATCTGAAAGCTTTTAATTAATTACAACATTTTACTTTCTTTCTTTCTTGTGTTTCTCTTCAACAGAATCAGAATCATCTTTATTGTCACATCACAGGTTAAAGGTGTAAAGAAGTGGGTGAAATTATTTTTTGTGCAGCTCCATCGTTTTAGTTATTTTCAGAAAGAGAAAGAAAAGAAGACGGGGGGGGGGGGGCGAGGAGAGAATAAAAGATGAATTAAACAAAGATATTTACATACTGTATGTACATAAATAGCATAAGGTAAAGCATGTACATGAGACATAAGGTGCATAAGGTACAGTATGTACATGAGGAGACCTAAGGTGCATAAGGTGCAGTATGTACATGAGGTTAGACATAAGGTACAGTATGTACATGAGGAGACATAAGGTGCATAAGCATTAGCTATATACCATACATGATTATGTGCAATAATCCAGACTGTCGTCTTTCTGGAAACAGATGATGTAACATCATATCTTTAATCTGATTGGCTGATTCTTCTGAACTAAAGAACGAGTCCTCCTTCATTCTCTTTCAGACTCCAGAACTTCTCTTTCAGTAAACATCTGTTTATTCTGATCTGTTTATTCTCATCTGTTTATTCTGATCTGTTTATTCTAATCTGTTTATTCTGATCTGTTTATTCTCATCTATTAAATTCAGTTCATTTTTGATCAGTGATGATGAAGATTACAGCCACCCTCCTCATCCTCTCCTCTGTACTTCATGTCAAAGCGATCCCAGGAAGTAAGTACATTATATTTATGTTATTATATAATATATACATTTATATCTACTGTTATTATATAAAAACAAATATGGACAATGCACAATACAAACAAATGACTTCCACGCACGCTTGCACGCACAAACGCACACACACACATGCACGCATCCTCATACACACACACACACACACACACACACACACACACACACACACACACACACACACACACACACACACACACACACACACACACACACACACCCTCCTTTTACCTGTATATACAGTATTGAATCTTGAATGTTGGTCCAAATACATAAACATTAAAACAGATGTTAGGAACTGTTGTTGTGACATCATGAAAAAAAATCGGTATGAATTACTTTCATAATAAAAAATATATAAATACATAAAAACATTTTAATCTGTTTCAGTGTGAATAAAACGTTTGACAGGAAGCTACTTTTAATCCAACCTTTCACTTCATATAAGAACCAAACATGATTGTTTAACATGATGATTATGTGTTATTGTCACTGTGAAGAAGTTTGTTGTTGAAATTAATGTCATATTTGTTTTATTTCCAGTGTTCCATGAGGAGATTCAACTCTTTGGCTGTTCAGACACAGTTAAAGACTCATATAAAGAGGTGATGATGGGACTGGATGGTGAAGTGATGTTCTACGCAGACTTCAACAAAGGGAAGGAGGTGGTGGCTCCGTTTGTGGCTCCAATGACCTCAGGAGGTTATGAAGTAGCTTTGGGTTTTCAGGCGTACTGCAAAGCCAACCTGGACACCATTCTCACTGCCTTGAAGAAACCACCAGTGAAAGGTACATGAATACTATTAACACAGTTATTAACTTAAACGGTTGAATACACACACACACACACACACACACACACACACACACACACACACACACACACACACACACACACACACACACACACACACACACACACACACACACACACACACTTCAATTTATTCATTTCATTTTCAATTAAAAGACATGAATCATGTCAAAATCCAAGATAATACGATTATACAACAGAAAAACAAAAATCGTATTAATTAAGTACCGTACTTAAGTACAATTTTGAGGTATTTGTACTTTACTCAAGTATTTCCAATTTCTAATATTTTTACTTCTACTCCAGTACATCTCAGAGGCAAATAGTGTACTTTTACTCCATTATAATTATTTGAAAACTTAGTTACTAGTTACTTTGTAGATTGTGATTATTATTATAAAACATAGTAACAACTTCAGCCCTATCGGCCATTTGAAAATAGCCGATCTACAAGCGCGAGGCATTGTGAGCTTAGATCTGCTATTTTCAAAATATTTGTATTCATTTGAAAACTTGAAATGGGACATTTTGTACAATGAGTACTTTTACTTTTGATACTTTAAGTACAGTATTTCTACATTGCAGTATTGATACTTTTACTTAAGTAAAACCTTTGAGTACTTTTTCCACCACTGAAGGCTGGTAGAGTGTGTTGTTAATGTTGTTTTATGGTCGTTTAATTAATCAATTAATAAAATAAATTGTGTGCATGTGACCCGCACCGCATAGTGCACACCCCCCCCCCCCCCCAGCGCACCTTAATGACATTTGTAATTGTCTATTTCCAGATGGATATGTGTACTATGTGGCTTCCCGCTGTGTGTTTAACTCCAGTGAGCTGAAGGACATACAGTACATACAGTCATATAATTTCGATGGTGATGAGTTCATCAGGTGGGACAGTAGAGTAGATCAGTTTGTTGGATACACTGAGTATGGTGTGAAGAACGCAGAGCGCTCGAATAAAGATCCTACACTACTGCGTGTGATGAGAGCACAACGAGAGGCAACCTGCAAACCCAACGCTGAGATCGTCTACTCCTCTGTTCTGAACAAGAGAGGTGAGCTGATCTCAGAGCAGCACTCATCACCTCATAAACTATAACATGACATCACATGATTCTATTCAGAGATGATTAATGGTGTTAATATTGATCTGGTAATGATTATAAAACATTCTTTAATCTGCTGAGAAACATTTCAGATCATCTTGATTTATAGTGTAGCCTATCCTAACACGCTGTCACGCAGTGGAAATAGCAGATCTACAAGCTCACAACATGTGGTGTCACCATCGTACACCGAGTATAAATGAAACATATAAATCTATTTCTGAGTGTTTTCACCTACATATAATGACCTGCCTAAAACAGAGACACTAGGATTAATGTTTTTAAATTAACTTTAAAAAGAACCATGCAGGCTAAAACACACCTCTATACACTTCATTTCACCACCTGATTTTATATTTTAATTATTGTCTTTACTAGTTTGTTTTGTATGTTTTTTATTACAATATTTTACAGGATTATGTGTATTGTTTTGTTTGTTTTTACTCTTATTCATTTGAGCAATGTTCATTAAATGATATTGCTGGTTTATTGTTGTTTATGTAAAGCACTGTGTAACTGTGAATTATTTAATATGTTTAAATTATGTTATATAAAATTCTATGTTGTAGAAAACGGTAGACTATGGTAGAATCTACAGTACTCTATGAAACGTTGTTCTCTGGTGCCATCTGGTGGCCAAACACTGACATTTACAGTTACAATTTACAATGCAGGCATTTATCAGACGCTCTTAATCCAGAGAGATTCACAGTAAGCAAGGAAAACACAAGGTAATACATCAAATGCATAGAAATAGTAATCTAGGATCATAGGTAAACCAAGAACCTATCATCAGTCTAAACAGTATAATATCAAATACGAACATTTTGGCTGGTTGAAGACCAAGAGCGTGCAGCTTTCTGGATCATTATAATCATTCATTATCATCATTATGATCATGATAATGACATTTTCCTATGACGGTTATATAATAATAATAATAATGATAATAATAATAATATTTATTTTTATTATAAATTTTACTTATTTATCCAGTGGAGCCCAAAGTGAGACTGAAGTCAGAGACTCCCCCTCGTCGTGGTGAACACACTCACATGCTGAGGTGCAGCAGCTACGACTTCTATCCTAAAGTGATCCTGGTGACCTGGTGGATAGGGAAAGAACCTTTGACCTCTGGCCTCTCCTCTACCGATGAGCTGTCTGATGGAGACTGGTACTACCAGTACCACTCCTACCTGGAGTACACACCCAGGTACACACCTAACAGACACCTATACATAGAAATACACACCTAATAGACACCTATACATATATTCTTTAAAATAAAACAAGTGTTACTCACTTGCTGAAAATGGCCCATTAATTGGTAGGCTAATATTAAGTCTCACACACACACACACACACACACACACACACACACACACACACACACACACACACACACACACACACACACACACACACACACACCGACCATGTTTATCACCAGTCCACTCCAGACACAATCATGCAGCAAGCTCGTCGTCGTGCACGCATGACGAACGCACACAGAGACTCGCGAGTTTTCTTCTGCCTCTTGCCTTCCTATTTTTTCTGCAATGGGGAGGGAATAGTGGAATACACAATGAACACTAGAGAGCGGAGGAGGAGAGCCCAGCGGAGCATTCACGCTCCTACACAAACATAGGCAAACATTTACTTTTCTCCAAAAAACTAAATATCAACAAAGATCAACGGATCAATGTGTTGTATCGCGGCGCGTTTCAGCGTGTAGATCGTCTACTTCCACAATCTGTCCTAATGTTAGTGCTAATTAACAGCTGCTCACTCACTGCCAGACCGGGCGGGGAGGAGGGGCCGCTTCAGCTCTGAGCAGATCCACATGGACACACATTCAACTTGAGGACACACGCACGTCATGATTATTTTAGGTGGAGAAAATACCAGTATAAGCTTATCTTATTGCCTATAACGGTCTAATGCTATGGTGCCTAATTGTAGTTGTGTTTTTAATCTTACATTTAAATATAAAAGTTCATCGTTTAGTTATTATGATGAGCGGCATGGCTCATTTTGGGTGCCCCCCCTGCACCGTGCCCCCCCCCCTGCACCATGGTCCCCCCCCCTCTGCACCGTGGTGCCCCCCCCCCTCTAAACCATGGTGCCCCCCCCCTCTGCATGGTTCCCCCCCCCCTGCACCATGGTGCCCCCCCCCCCCCCCGCTGCACCGTGGTGCCCCCCCCCCCCTGCACCGTTGTCCCCCCCCCCTCTGCACCGTGGTTTCCCCGGGGTGCCCCCTCTGTCCCCGTGGGGACAGAGGGGGCACCTGTGCGTATAGGTACTGATCTCAGACAGAAAAAAATGTGGTGTGTGTGTGTGTGTGTGTGTGTGTGTGTGTGTGTGTGTGTGTGTGTGTGTGTGTGTGTGTGTGTGTGTGTGTCTTACAGATCAGGAGAGAAGATCACATGCATGGTGGAACATCCCAGCCTGACCGCGCCTATCAAGATGGACTGGGGTCAGTTACTGTAATCTAATGTAATCTACTGTATTCTACGGCATTCTACTATATTCTACTGTAATCTACTGTAATCTACTGTATTATACTGTATTATACTGTAATCTACTGTAATGTGTTACACTTCACTCTGTTTTAAGGGTTCAAGGATTCTTCTCTTTTTGTAACTGAAGGTACATTTGTTTTGCAGAAAGGAAACACAGCAATCCAATTAAAAACAATAATAATACAGACACCAGAAATAAAAATCAATACAAATACATTAAAACATCCTAAAAAAGTAACCATTCTAATAAGAAGGTCATGACAGGAGCCTCACTTAGAGCTTAAGTGTCTTGTCTAGATGAGGTACATCATCTTTATTTACTAATGGCTGCAGGTACAAAGACATTCATAGAATGTATAGAATTTCTATAATATAATATAATATAATATAATATAATATAATATAATATAATATAATATAATATAATATAATATAATATAATAATTATAACATAATATTTGTATTGTCAGATGACTCCATGCCAGAGTCAGTGAAGAACAAGGTGGCCATGGGAGCATCAGGTCTGGTTCTGGGTCTGGTCTTGTTCCTGTCTGGATTCATCTACTTCCAGTGGAAGAAACGAGGTGATTAGCATGTTTAATTAACATGTTTCATTAATTAATCTATTACCAGTGGAAGAAACGAGGTGATTAGCATGTTTAATTAACATATTTCATTAACATGTTTCATTAATTAATCTACTACCAGTGAAAGAATCGAGGTGATTAGCATGTTTAATTAACATGTTTAATTAACATGTTTCATTAACATGTTTCATTAATGAATCTACTACCAGTGGAAGAAACAAGGTCAGATCAAGGATCACATGACATGTGGAACCTTCACAGAAATGCAAACAAACAAACAAACATGTAAAGCCACAACCTAAACTGGTTAATATTGGTTTAGAACCTTAACCGGTTTAGACCAGTTTAGACAACCTAGTTAGAGGTCAAAGTGCGTTCTATGTTGTCACATGTGACCCTGATGACTGAACCCTAATGTTGTTTGTTGTTGTGTTATTGTGTTGTGTGTACATTTATGCATTTTATGGAGAAATACACACAATACAGTACATAGGATTTATTTGTGTGTGTGTTTTAACTGTCTCTCTTCTTCTTCTATCAGGTCGTATTCTGGTGCCGACAACCAATGAGGATCTTTAGACTCCTCCCACACACCCAGGTTAACTTCCTCTTTCTTTTTACTAAACTTTTTTACATCTACATTCATACAGTTTTAATGTATAAAAGTGTATAAAACTAGAAAACGCAAAACAACGTGCTTGTGCAAGAAAACAACTAGCCTGGTAAACCATCCCGGTAGCGTGAATTCACATTATCATGTGTCTTCTGCTTAATTTCTTATAATAATTAATCTAATAATCACATTTAATAATCAAATGATTGGTTGTATCAAACAACACTGATGAGAATGTGGTCAGATGGGGGGGGTCCTCTTGGTGAACTGTGTAGTTTGGACCATTCATCATCAATCAAATATGAACATGTCTTACATGATGCAGGAGTTTAGATCCCATAGCCTGAGAGGACGTTCAGGTGATTCAGTCAGGAAGTGAAGAGACGACACATAGCCAAACTCTGAACCAATCATTTGAACACAACATATCAGTGAACTGTACCCAATGATTCAGTTAATTGAACACAACATTTCAGTGAACTGAACCCAATTATTCAGAACATTGAACACAACATTTAAGTGAACTGTACCCAATGATTCTGTACATTGAACTAAACATTTCAGTGAACTGTACCAATGATTCAGTGACTAATAATTTGGGAATGATTAATTTAATTTTATAAGGGAAGGTTATTTTAAAGTGTTAACATGTTCACACAGTTAATACATTCTGATTCTTATTGGTTTATTGTCTTTTCACAGACTTTTCTCGGTGTGTTTTCAGAGAAGCAGAGAGTCATCGCTGCCCCTAGTGGAGAGAGGAGTAAATACATGTGTGTCCATTCAGCTTTTAAATACTCATAACAGCAGCACAATGATGACATCATCAACCTTTTTCACAAATGTGTCCTTTACACAATTAAAAATGCTAATTAGCTAGCCAAGGCTAACGATAATTAGTGTGCGGACTCTGTCTTTTCCCGGTGTTTCGTCCAGTTCGACGTGGTTTTGAGGTTAGGTTAGGGTTAAGGTTAGGTTTATAAACATAGTTTCTGTGAGGTTAAAGGTCAGGGTTTAGGGTTATAATAGTTCAGTTCTTCATAACATTAATATTAATATCCATCTGAATGGAAGTCAGTCAGCAATGTTTGGTTTGGTTTGGTTAGGTTTGGTTTTATTATTTTATAATTGACCATAAGTCATTTATTATGAATTATAATTTGTGATATTTAATGTGTTAAGATCATTATGACATCACTGTTTCCCTGTGATGGGTGGACCTGGACCCTCTAGGGTGGTCCGGGGTTATGGGTGGACCTAAACCTTTATTTAGGGTGGTCTGGGGTGATGGGTCCACCCAAATTAGACAACGGTGGGCCACCACAGTCTAGGAAATGAATGGGAAACAACTGATGTCACGTGTAACGGCCCTGTGTGGCCTCATATTGTGTGTTTTAACCCTCTGAGTGTTCTCAGTGCCTCGTTTGGTAATTGGAGGGTGGAGTGGAGATTGGAGGAGTGGTGTGGTGTCTGGAGACACACCTGGGCTTCATCCTCAATCAGCCCAGCCAGCATAAAAGCCTGGGAGAAGCTCCTCTTCAGTCCTTTTACCCTCCGTCACCTCCATGTGCTGAACCCTTTCTGTAAGTTAGTTGGTGTTTAGTAGGTCTATATAGGCTGTGTGCCATACCTTTTTCTGTTTAGTGCGTAAAGATAACTTTAATACTGTGTGTTTAAAGTACAGACACTTATTAGATAGGAAACTTCACTTCACTATGTTACAAACCTTCACCTGAGTGTACTAGAGAAGGGAAGCTTGGTAGGGGTGTGCCGCCATTTGTTTTGTTCCCCCGTTTTGACCCGGTTTTGTTTAGTTAGGGAGCCTAGAATAGTGGTTCTCAAACTTATTCATGGCAAGGACCCCCAAAATGATATGTATTTGGCCGCGGACCCCCATCTCGAAATATGTTGTTCCAGGGACCCCCAGAAGCCAAGATTTGTGTTAAAAATGTTTGATTTGAAAATATATATATTCAAAGATTTTCACTCCTTCATGTTTTAAAAAAAATAGCAGATCTACAAGCTCATAGCGCGGCTATGAGCTTGTAGATCTGCTATTTTTGAATAGCCAAAGTATAAAAGTGATTTAAAATGATTGTGTTGCTATATTAACACATTTTGCTGGGGACCCCCTGGAACCCCTCCAAGGACCCCTGGGGGTCCCCGGACCCCACTTTGAGAACCGACGGCCTAGACTGTAACTCTTGTTTTGGTGTAGTTTAGGTTTTCTTTTCAGGTAGGGTTGGAATGTTTTGGCTTTGGCCACCCTGAAGCTTTGTGCTTTCTCTAATCTGTTAAATAATCCATTGTAAATTTAAGTCTGATCCTTTTAATAAATTGTAATCTTTTTCCGTTCCTCTGGTTTGTGATTTTTTTTTTAAAGATATGTTACCTCTTTATAGCCTCTAGACCATATAAGGTCGTAACACTACTGTTCATTTATGTCTTATATGTCAAGTAGGGGTCGGTCTCTGTCTCTCTCTCTGTACATCTGTTTCCTGTACATTGTCAATGTCTTTCTCAAGTTAGTGTGCTTAGGTAGTCTAACACAGTATCGCGTCTGTTTAGGGCCAAATATGTTTCTAGGTTGTGACTGTGTAAGTTCATTCCAATAAGTGATGTATTTATCTTTTTCTTTAGTTATAATGTGGTATAAGGATAAGGATAATTCCTTTTAACAGGACGTTCATGAAAGTCCTTGCGGTGAGCAATTAGGGGTTAAGAGTCTCGCTCAGGGACAAATTTCATTTAATTGACACATATGCTGGCGTGGCCTGGATTCGTACCTGGGGCAACCAGGGTCTCTGGCTCCCTGGGCGGGCTCACTAACCACTCAGCTATGGCCGCCCCAGGTTAGGTTTAATCTTTAGTTAGAATGTGGTTAGGTCTAATCTTTAGTTATGTGGTTAGGTCTAATCTTTAGTTATAATGTGGTTAGGTCTAATCTTTAGTTATAATGTGGTTAGGTCTAATCGTTAGTTATAATGTGGTTAGGTCTAATCTTTAGTTATGTGGTTAGGTCTAATCTTTAGTTATAATGTGGTTAGGTCTAATCTTTAGTTATAATGTGGTTAGGACTAATCTTTAGTTATGTGGTTAGGTCTAATCTTTAGTTATAATGTGGTTAGGTCTAATCTTTAGTTATAATGTGGTTAGGTCTAATCTTTAGTTATAATGTGGTTAGGTCTAATCGTTAGTTATAATGTGGTTAGGTCTAATCGTTAGTTATAATGTGGTTAGGTCTAATCTTTAGTTATAATGTGGTTAGGTCTAATCGTTAGTTATAATGTGGTTAGGTCTAATCTTTAGTTATAATGTGGTTAGGTATAATTAGTTATAATGTGGTTAGGTCTAATCTTTAGTTATAATGTGGTTAGGTCTAATCGTTAGTTATAATGTGGTTAGGTCTAATCTTTAGTTATAATGTGGTTAGGTCTAATCTTTAGTTATAATGTGGTTAGGTCTAATCGTTAGTTATAATGTGGTTAGGTCTAATCTTTAGTTATAATGTGGTTAGGTATAATTAGTTATAATGTGGTTAGGTCTAATCTTTAGTTATAATGTGGTTAGGTCTAATCGTTAGTTATAATGTGGTTAGGTCTAATCGTTAGTTATAATGTGGTTAGGTCTAATCTTTAGTTATAATGTGGTTAGGTCTAATCGTTAGTTATAATGTGGTTAGGTATAATTAGTTATAATGTGGTTAGGTCTAATCTTTAGTTATAATGTGGTTAGGTCTAATCTTTAGTTATAATGTGGTTAGGTCTAATCGTTAGTTATAATGTGGTTAGGTCTAATCTTTAGTTATAATGTGGTTAGGTCTAATCTTTAGTTATCATGTGGTTAGGTCTAATCTTTAGTTATCATGTGGTTAGGTCTAATCTTTAGTTATCATGTGGTTAGGTCTAATCTTTAGTTATAATGTGGTTAGGTAGATAGAAATGTTCGCTTTAAAACAATATATATTCAAAGATTTGCACACATTTTCATAATTTCTAAAAAATAGCAGATATACAAGCTCGTAGCGTGGCACTCGTGCCTATGAGCTTGTATATCTGCTAATTTTGAATAGCCAAATTGTAAAATAATGCTTTTTAGCTCAAATCAGAAAGTGACACAGATGCGTTCCCGGTCTTAAAGGGTTAATGGACAATTGAAATGGACAGAATTCAAGGTTCAGCATTCTCTAAATCAGAAGTTCTATCTTAAATTGAACATTCCAACGTCAATGCTGGCAAGTCCTCAATAACCAAGTATCACAAAACTGAAACGGGTAAATTATGCTTCATTGTATGGCAGGTTCACTGTGCCATACGCTGAGAAAATAACTGATTTTAATAAGAAACTAACTGTTTTTAATTAGAAAATAACAAGTAAATGTGATTAAAAGTAAATTATTTTCGGCGAGCAACACTGTACTTCATATGAAGTACAGTAGGACATTACTCACCTTCCTAATGTGAAGACATCTCACCACAGACTGCTGAGAGACAAGACAAAGGAAGGGGAGACGTCCTCTTTTAACAACTGATCAGATCCACTGCACTTTGACATGTTTATTTGTCCAATATGTTTCTTATATGCTCTGCCTCTGTATTTATTCTGTGTAATGATTACTGTTAAACTATCAAGCATGGAATCATGGCTGAGATTACAACAGGAAACGGTACAAGTCAGTTATTCATTTCTCTAAACATATCTGTAGTCTCTACAGTATCACATACGCAAATCTGCGTCGTCATGGCAATAGGGGCCTCTGTTCTGACGTCACAGCACCCCCTATATAAAGGTGAAGATGAGTTCCCGGAGTCACACTGAGACAAAGCTATGTACTGAGTTCATACTGTTCCTTCCAGAGCATCACCTACAGCAGAGTCTACAGCACATTGGATCCAGGACTGTCAGCAATGGGACGCAGAAAGTCCACCAGGAAGCCAGCAGCGGCCAAGAAGCAACAGATGGGTCTGGACACCATGTTCACCTGTCCATTCTGTAACTACCTAAACTCCTGTTCTGTCACAATGGAAAGGACTCGGAGTGTGGGGATTATAACATGCTATGTTTGCATGGAGGCGTACCAAACGCCTATACATTATCTGTCAGAGCCGGTGGATGTTTTCAGTGAGTGGATAGATGCCTGTGAACAGGCCAACGCATAGCCCTTCAACAAGGTGTCTTTACACTGAAGTCTTCCTCAGAAGGAGGAACCTGCAGCCTGTCATGGATGCTTCCACGCACAAGAGGGCGCTCCTCAGTCTGCAGAAGAACAAGGGAGTATGAAGTGAAGTCACTTGAGAAGCCATAATGATGGAGCTGCTTCAGACGCTGCAGTACTTGGAGGATCTGCAGTGTGTTTGATATTTCGCTGTAATTTCTCTGTTTATAGACTGGCTGCTATGCGAGACCTGTGTAATTACAGTAAATAATATTGTACATTTTACTTGTTAACTATGATTTGACCCCACCTTACATGTTTTGGATCTGGTCAATAAAAAAAACAAAAAACAAACAAAGAACAAGCCACATTTAATTCCACTTTAATTCAGCAGTTCAAGTTTAAGTACAACTGCAATTTCCCTTTTCTCCGTTGGTTACAATACAGAAATACGTCTGGATGAAAACACAATAAACCTTGTCTGTCTGTCTGTATCCATAACTATCAGAAGATAGTATTAAGTATTATCCACAATGTATCTCAAACCTTTACTGAGGAACAGTATCTAGTAAGCAAGGAATAGGCAATCATTACAGCATATGTTATGCTAATTTGTACACTATCAATCAAAACTAATGCGATTTTATTTTGTATATACAGTGAAGCAATAGAGGAATTTGACATTTGGATAAAATCAAATAAAAACTAAACCCCAAAATGATTTTAATGTGTCACATTGTTTATTAAGGATCCCATTAGTCCTCACAGCAGTGAAGGCTACTCTTCCTGGGGTCCAAACATTCACAATCAAATTAAAACATAATACAATGGAATTCCACCATTACATAGTTAAAACAAAACTATCATTATTATTCCAGTGTGTTACTGCTCTATAAATCCACTTTCTACCTATTTTCTCTCTATTTTGAGCATGTCATAAGGGAAAGATTTAAGAAATAAAAACATGGTCAAAACACACGTGAGCTTGTATATCAGCTATGTGTGGTTAACACGTGTAGTAACATACCGTTGCTGTTAGGCAAAAGTGGCAGATCCACAAGCTCGAAACGTGGCACGAAGCGTGACATATTTTTGCACCCGGCAGAGACGATGTGGTATACACACCTTTTGTGAGTAATTAACTATAAGGTCCAATTGGACTGTAACATCTTAAGCAATTAATCATATGGAATGATGCTGATTAATACTCGTTTAAAAAAATATTTAGCAAATTGCCAAACCATTTTATGTTAATGTTGCTTTCCTAAAATAATCCACTATATGAGGTGCATGGAAATACCTTATATTGTACAATTAGAAATCACCATTTATTAGCAAGTTAGGCTCTAATGCCACGGCAGCGATTCCCTGGTTCGATTCCCAGACCAGCTCGACCATTGCTCTTTGTCACTCCCCTGCTTTCCTCCACCTTGTCTCTACAATGACCAATCCAAATGAAGCAGAAATGCCCGGAAAAGCTAAACATTTAAATTTGTCAAGAAAGTATGCTTTTTGCCTGTAGGCTTACATTAATATTAGATTACCTTCAGTTACTGTGAATAATTAGGAATTTAGGGCCCTATCTTGCGCATCGCCTTACCCCTTATCACTTAACTTTTTTTGCCATTTTGAAAAATATTTTAAAATAGTTCAAATCAACGATGTAGATCGGCTAGTTGAACTACTAAATGTTTTTCAAAATAGTAAAATATGGCTAATAAGTTTAGGGATAAGGGGTAAGGCGCAAGATAGGGACCCTAGTATTTTATCCCTGGTCTACACTTGACTTCATATTTTCAAACTACTCAGAAAACCACCAAAGAAACAGGTTGCGAGAAGGATTTCATAATTATGTTGACGGTCAACCATCTGTGCTTGAATGATTGTGAACAGACGGTTTTGACTCGGAATCAGACGTTTGGATTGACGATCTTTCCCATGAACAGAATGTTGTGGGAGGAGTCAGCGATGAGAACCATGAAGGGACGATCGAAGCTCAGCTCGGGGACGTAGTCCATGATTTTCAGCACGAACTCGGCGGTCGTGACCGCGGCCGCGGTCGCTCCAGACTCGTCCACATCCAGCGTGGCTCGGTGCACGACCTGCACATAAAACGATGATTAATAATCGATGATTAGTCAATCAGTGATTCTCACACACTTTTTTCATTTCAAGGACCCTATACATTTCGGCCATTTGAAAGTAGCCGATCTACAAGATCACAATGCGTCGCATCGCGACACATTGTGATCTTGTAGATCTGCTATTTTCAAAAGACTTTTATACATTTGAAAACTTGTGAAATGGAACATTCTGCATAATGAGTATGTGTATAATGTTGTGCTTTAAGTATATTTTGATACCAATACCTTTGTGCTTTTACTCAAGTACATTTTGAATTCCGGACTTCTACTTGTAACAGAGTATATCTACATTGCAGTATAGATACTTTTACTTAAGTAACAAATGTGAGTACTTTTTCCACCACTGCTGATGGACAGTCTCTGTTGTTTGTGGTATAAAAGAAGGGACAACTAGACACTCATCCACTGTGACAGCTCTTACCTGTGACACAGTCAGACTGTTCTCCGCCGAAATGCCACTGAGATCAGCTGCAGCACCGAACACGTCCGTTATTCCCATCTGACGCAGCACATCGTTCAGGATTATATTCGTCTTGATGGAGAACTTGGGAAGCGATATATTCCACTTTTCCCTGAAAAGGAAATACAAAACAATTGGATAAGTGATCATTTTTGGGTGTTTTGTTGAAAGGTTAAAGCACTATATTCTGATAGTAATCATTGCTATAGAGTGTTTGTTCACTAACAGGAGTCTCTCCAGCTCTTTAATAAACAGAAAAATACATTTTCAGGTAGGTGACAAAATGTCAGCCAATCACGAGAGAGAACCCATTTATCAGCTTAATTTTTTTTTATAGTGTTCCATTTCCAATTGTATCTTCCAGTTGTAGCATATTGTATGCTCATTATAAGTAACATGTAATATATGACATTTTTAATGTAATTTAAACACTTAAACCCTGATGTCCCTATTTTGGGCATGTCAAGTTTTCAGAGTTCACAACAGGTCACGTGATTGTGAGCTTGCAAATTGGGTATTTTTGAAGAAATGTTTAAAGAAATTTGCAACAAGGTGTATGCTTTTTTTTCCAAATGTAATTACAAACCTTTTCTTCAACCCTTTGAGCCACTTGGTGTAGTGCCTGGGGCATATGGCCTCCTCCAGTTGAGTCAAATTTCTGCCCATCTCAGGCAGCATCAGCAGCATGGAGTAGGTGCTGTTGAAGGGTAAACGGAGGACATAGGTGGAGATCTGCTTGTCAAAGTAGACACTGAACTGGTCCTCCACGTTCATCATCTGGACTAGAACCTGCAACAACATCACCATGTGGATCATTAGAAGAGCCCCGACCCATGACAGGTTGTTGGGTCCAATGCCGATCCCGATTTAGGAGAGTCCTAGAGACCAACAGTTACCCACGTTTTGTCTCAGGCCCTGTTCTGACTGGCAGCCCAAAATCAGGTTTCCCATACATATTGTAGTCGGGTTGGTTTGATGCAGTCTGAACCAGGCTAAGGAATGTGTTTTCACACGTCGTATATGTTTATTAATTCATTTGCAGTGAGGGGCAGATCAGTGAGCCGCGCCGCGAGACAGACAAAGTCCCGTGAAACTAACGTGCGGACGCAGTCGTGCTCATCTCACGCACACGCCCGTCCGTGCTGGAGGAAATGTTCAGTGACTCACGTGGTAAAGAAACAGGCTTAAAAAAAAAAACTATTATCGTGAGGTACATGACACTGTCTTGTCTGAAGCCTAACCTCATGTCACTAGGCTTTCCACCACGGAGGAAGAAAGAAAAAGGAGAAAAAAAGCTGACAGCTGGTGCGCGGGGTAGCGTCTATCTACGCTGTCTGTCTACGCTGTAGATAGACGGATGGATGTAACGATATACTGTAGATTATATACTGGTACATTTTGCGACGTGGTTGAAACAATCTAAATTTATATATTTGCTTTGAAGCCCCGGGGCACGCAGCACACTCTCCTCCTGTGAGGGTGCACTGGACGTGTGTGTGATGACAACACAATAGCCCTTTGGTCTTGCCTCGGCGGTGGAAATTAAATGGTCTGCCGGAAACCCTGATTTAATGCATAACAATAGTAACATAAGATACTATACAAATATAGGTGCAATTAGTGGTTACCTTTGAGATAAAACAGTTTAGACAGTAGTGTTATGGGATGAAGTACCTGGGTTCGGTCATCCACACTGAACTCCTCCTCCGATGTCCATCTAGGGTTAAATTGAGTCTTCCATTTTCCTGGTTGACAGAAAACAATGCAGAAACAATGACAAAAGTGAGACGTAATTTTAAATGTGGAGAGGTGACTGTAGCCATGACACTAGTTAGGGTCTAGTCATTTACACCCCAAGTGTAAATTGGGTTCCCAGACAGTAAACTAAATGTTAACAAATGGGGGTCTATGGCCTGATGTATATCATACTGAAGGTCCTTGAAAAAGGTTGCAAATCACTGAGTTAGATATTAACTCTAGCCAAGGTTAGGTTAATAATAACCATTACTAAATTACTGAATTCAGTGGTGTGATATTTTTGAATAATGACCGCTGAACTGACCACTGTCTAATCAAAGCACCTGGCTCAGAGCAATCTGCGTTGCTTGATTTTCTGCCGTATCCAACATGTCATTTACATTTGTCAGTTAAACATTGCCGTCAAGAATGTTGTTGAAAACATTCTAATCACCCTGTCGGGGTATATTTCTCAATAATGACCCACTCCCCATTGATTATCGCTTGCATAACACTAGTTTAATTTCTGTCTGGTATATGAAATTATTATAAAAACATAGGAATTGAAATGACAGCTCAGAGATGACATCTTACCTTTGTAGTATATGTAACTAACAAGATACATGAGGGTCTCTTCATTCAGGTCTTCCACTAGTTGGTCTATCTTGCCGTGGGTCTTCTCCGTTACATACTTGTTGATGGTAGCAGCACTCTGTGTGGCATTTCTAAAGTCCACACTGAACCCGTCCGCCAGGTAGGACTGACTCAGGGTCTGCAGGAACTCGGGGTGTGTCTTGAACTTATCGTCCACAAACACGGCGGTTCCTGCACTGACGTCTTCTGATGAAGTCTTGCCGGCTGCGGTCAGAAGTCCATGGAAGGCCTGGTTCACGTCAGCCTGGGTCAGTACGGAGCTGTTGAAGCCCAGACCACTGAAGAGCTGCTGGTGGGTTTGGCCCCGGGCCCCTACAGACAAGGCTGCCAGGGCCAGGGTGATACTGGAGGGTGAGAAGAAGACGTTCTTGCCTTGGTTGTCCGTCTGAGCGGCCAGATGCCTGTACAGGTTGAAGGCAAAACCTTTGTTTGCTGATGTCACCATGGAGAGGCTGTTTGCAGCGTGGTCATCTTCAAAACCTGAAGGTGATGGGTTCGATATGTGGAAAAAGAAGGAGAAAAAAAACAGAGGGGGTACATTTACTTAAGCACTTAAAAAAAATATATATACACACACTTCTTCCTCGTACGACAAATAGCAAAAATAGCTGATCTACAAGCTCACAACACTTTAGCTTGTACTGTTGATTGTGGGTGTATTGGTGATTTCTTTTTCAGTGGAGCGGTATTTTAACGGTATTTTAATTAATTATTTAATTATGGGGATCTCATCTTAAACAAGCTCAGTGCTTAATGAGTCTTCCAATTTAGTAGACCTTGTATTGTGAATTTGTACTTCCATGTACTGATGTTCTCATGTCTTACTAAATAAAGTACATCAATCAATCAATGACGTCATACGCACACGCGCGCATTTTTTCCCCCTTAAAAAGTAGGAAACATGTTTAAATAGGAAATGTTTACCTCTGGGACGGAATCTGCCAATGCTTTGTCAATGCAAATGCGTGGATTCATGGTCTTGCGCATTTTTTCAATGCAAGAATCCACGCATTTGCATTGACAAAGCATTGGCAGATTCCGCCCCAGGGGTAAAATAAAGGTGCGGTGGGACCTTAGCTTAATTTTTGTCTTTTTAAACTTAAATTCAAGGAATGTAGGATCTACAAACTCACAATGCGCCGCAAGCTTGTAGATCGGCTATTTTCAAATGGTTGAAATGTATATAGGGCTGAAGTGGTTAATGCATGTTTTGTAATAATAATAAATCAACAATCTACAATAATTAAGGTTTTCAAATAAATGTAGTGAAGTAAAAGTACAATATTTGGATCCGAGATGTAGTGGAGTAGTAGTAAAACTATTGGAAATTGGAAATAGTCAAGTAAAGTACAAATTAGTTATTAATTATACAACCAAGGTTTATAGATTGTAATTAAAGTAAATAAAAGATGAGTGTTAAAACATTTGAATTTACTGCTTTCTATAGTTTTAGCAATTTTCACGATCTTTTTTCACAGTGGGCGGGGGCATTCTGTCCGGTGGCTAAATATGTATTTTTTTTACACAATAGCCCCGCGTTTTCTTTATTATTATTTACAGTAGCTCTTCTAGCCCCCAATAACTCACATCTGGACATCAAAGATCACAGGACCTTTTTTATTGTGTAAAAAAAAGGCATATTTAGCCACCGGACAGAATGCCCCCGCCCACTGTCGCGAAAATTGCTAAAACTATAGAAAGCAGTAAATGAGAAAAAAAATAACACTCATCTTTTATTTACTTTTTTGTCCTTTAAGTACAGTACTTAAGTAAATGTACTTAGTCACTTTCCACCACTGAAATTGGGATATTATCAAACATATCAGAGTCTTCATTTCTGACTGACCAGAGGCATGGATAAAACATAATTATCCCCACTGGCCAAATCCAACCCTGGTCAGCTCCGTTACCTTGATGTCCTCCTGCATAATCTGTCAGGACAGATTCTTTGTGGTGGGTATGGGTTCCCCCTTTGTGTCCTTTATGGCGATGGCCTGTACCCAGACACACCAGCGCTGATAGAATCCACACCAACACGGCTCCTTGCATCATGGTGAACTGAGGAAAAGGGTTCAAAGGTTCCCATCAGTCAATATAGTTCACTCACTGTTAACTAAACAGACCTATCAACCTAGTCTAGCATTTCTTTGTCTGGATTTGCAAATTGAACAGAGGTATACGGTTCACAACGATTGTTAAAAGTATAAAAATAAAAAAAGCCAAAGGACCATTTACAAATTACAGGTGCTCTGTTATGGCGGTTTTGAAGGAGGGTAAAGAGCTGTGGTGGAAAGCACATTTACTCAAGTACTGTACTTAAGTACAATTTTGAGGTATTTTTTACTTTACTGGAGTATTTGCAATTTTCAGTACTTTTACTTCTACTCCACTACATCTCAGAGGCAAATATTGTACTTTTACTCCACAATTATTAGACAGCTTTAGTAATACTGGTTACTTTGTAGATTTTGATTATTATTACAAAACATACATTAACCACTTCAGCCCTATATACATTTAGGCCATTTGAAAATAGCCGACCTACAAGCTGCATTGTGAGCTTGTAGATCTGCTATTTTTAAAATATTTTTTAATACATTTGAAACCTAGTGAAATGAAACATCATGCATAATGAGAAGGTACTTTTGGTACTTTAAGTACATTTTGATACCAATACTTTTGTACTTTTACTCAAGTAATTTTTTAATTCCGGACTCTTACTTGTAACAGAGTATTTCTACATTGCAGTATTGATACTTTTACTTAAGTAAAAAAAATGGGAGTACTTTTTCCACCACTGGTATTGGAGTAACACTTTTTGATGTTTGTTGAAAGGGCATTCCACATTCTGGTGGCATAGCAGTGGAACAAAGTTGACCCCATGTTTGACCATGAGGCAGAATGACTGCAAATACATCATGTTTCCAATGGTAGATTAGATATTTCTTTAATGGACCATTTTAAAATGGACAGAAGTGGCTTAGCATTCTTTAATTCAGAAGTTACATTTTAAACTGAAGATTCCAACATCAATATCCAAGTATCACAAAACTGAAACGGGTGAATTATGCTTCATTTTAATGGCAGGGGGTGTCACTGCGCCACACAATGAGAAAATAACTGCTTTTAATTAGAAAATAACAGGTTTTCAAGTAAATGTGTGATTTAATTAAAAGTCAATTATCTTCGGCGAGCAACACTGTATTATGACAAATTATTATAAATTAGCCTAAAGTGTGTTGTTTATTTATTTGGGTCCATGTATCAGAACACTGATACATACAGTTAAGTCAACTAACTTTGTTAGTGGCTCTAAAAGGTCTAGGCTGAACCCGAGGTTTCTGTTGCCTACCCTATTGGAAAAGTACCGAAATAACACAGTTTCAAACATTGGTTTAACGAAACTGAAACATAGGATTAATTAAAAAATCTAGAGCAAGAGAGACTGTCCAAGAATGTCCAAGAAAATGAAATAAATTATGTTCACTAATTATGACTGGGTAATCATTCATTTAATGTAGCATTCATATTATTGCCGTATAATTATAATTTGTTACAATGCTTCCACCATACTCTGTGGCAGCAGAATATTTTATGGTTCCAATTCTACACACAGATTATAGCTGCCATCTGAACCTCTCCCCTGTGGTGTAAAGTAACTAAGTACATTTACTCAAGTACTGTACCCAAGTACAATTTGGAGGCATTTTTTTTTCTTCACTGGAGTATTTCCATTAAAAAACATACATTAACCACTTCAGCCCCATTTAAACTTCGGCCATTTGAAGAAAAAAAAGCCACCTACAAGCTTGCAGCTTGTGAGCTTGTAGATCTGCTATTTTCAAAATATTTTGATTTTATACATTATGATACCTTGTGAAACGGGACATAATTCCGCATAATGAGTACTTTTACTTTTGGTACTTTATTTTGATGCCAATACTTTTGCACTTTTACTCAAGTAGCCTACATTCTGATTAGGCCTACTAGACTTTTACTTGTAACAGAGTGTTTCTGCGTTGCAGTATTGATACTTTTATTAAAGTAAAGAAATGTAATACTTTTTCCACCACTGACACAGGAGCTATGTTGAGGCTGAGCTTCCAAACGGGGTTGCCATGTCCGCTTATTATAAGCGACTTTGGGCTGTTTTTTTCCGTAAAGTTGCTTGTAAATACTAGTGGTAGTCGCGATGCGACGCGTTGTGAGCTTGTAGATCTGCTATTTTCAAATAAGTTTAAAGGGCTCATGTGGCCTATAGTCGCTTCGTTTGGGCTTGTTTTCGTAGACCCGGTTGCTTGTTTCTCTCACAAAAGCTGGCAACACTGGTTCAAAAAGGGACGACAGACACACACCGATTCAATGCTTCACCAAACTCTAGCCCCTACGGAACCTCTCCCTCCGGAGAGGTTCCGTAGGGGCTACACCAAACTCTAGCTTATTGACGGCAGATAATAATATAATACACATACAGTTGTTGCCTGATTTTGCGAGAGAAACAAGCAACCATGCGCATGTCTATGAAAACAAGCCCAAAAGAAGCGACCATAATCCATTATGAGCACTTTGTTTAAACCTACATCAGGCATCGACTATTTTGAAAATAGCTAATCTACAAGCTCACAGCGTGTCGCATGTGAGCTTGTAGATCTGCTATTTTTAAATGGCCGAAATGTAGGGCTGAAGTGGCTTTTGTAATAATGATCAAAATCTACAAAGTAAACGTTTTCAAATAGTAGAGTAGAAGTAAAAGTACTTAAATTGGAAATACTCCAGGTAAGTAAAAAATACCTCAAAATTCAAGTGCTTAAAGGGATACTTCACTTTCAAATAAAATAAACATTTAAAAAAATTATTTAAAAAAAATGAAAGAAGTTATGGCAAAATAAAGGCCCCCTCACGCATTAGAGTGTCCTACTAATGTGTGAGGGGGCCTTTATTTTGCCATAACTTCTTTCATTTTTTTTAAATAATTTTTTTTAATGTTTATTTTATTTGAAAGTGAAGTATCCCTTTAAGTAAATGTACTTAGTTACTTTACACCACTGTTATTATTATTATTACTCACCTTCCGAATGTGAAGACAGCTCGTCCTCACCACAGACTGCTGAGTGAGAGACTGACAGACAAAGGCAGGAGAGAGACTGAACAGAACGACCCCCTTTAACAACTGATTACCAGATCAATGGCCTGCCCTCTACCTCTAGTAGCCTGTACCCCCTCCCCCCCCCCACCCACACACACACACACACACACACACACAGAGTAGTCCTGCCTCTCAGCTTCAGGCAGATAGGCTAATCAGTGAGTGGTGGAAAAAGTACTCACACAAGTTTTACTTATAACTAAAAGTATCAATACTGCTACAGGTTTTTGGCATTCAACATTCACTCGAGTAAAAGTACAAAAGTATTGGCATCAAAATATACTTAAGTACTTAAAAGTAAAAGTACTCATTATGCAGAAAAGGTCCCATTTCACAAGTTTTAAGTGTATTTGAAAATAGCAGATCTACAAGCTCGAGCTTGTAGATCTGCTATTTTCAAAGAGCCAAAGAATATACAGCATATGGGTCTGAAGTGGTTAATGTATGTTTGTGTCTGCAAGGTATCTAGTAACTAAAGTTTTCAAATAATTGTAGTGGAGTAAAAGTACAATATTTGCCTCTGAGATGTAGTGGAGTAGAAGTAAAAGTATTGAACATTGGAAATACTCCAGCAAAGTAAAAAAAAAAAAATCATAATAGGGCTGGCAAAGTTTGCTCGGGTGGGGGAGTGATTTGGGGCGCGTGGACAAGATTCAACATGTTGGTTGGGTCACTACCAGTCTACAGACCCATCCAACAGGGTACACTACTATATAGTACACACAGTGGCACATCCAATGAATTACATCAACAATGTTAAAAGCCAACTGCAAAAACAAACTTTTCAAATGTATAAAATGCATAATCATTTGAAAATAGCAGATCTACAAGCTCACAATGCTTGTAGATCGGCTATTTTCAAATGGCCGAAATGTATGGGCTGAAGTGGTTATTGTATCTGTTGTATATTTCATAACATACAAATCTAGGCCATTTGTTAGTATTACTTAACTTCACAAGTCTACTTTGGCCTATACAGACAGTAGAGTTTGTTCAGAGGGGTGACTGTTGGCCCTAGCTGGGTGGCGGGTACAATTAGCATTCCCAATTGGGGAGACAGAAGGTCTAGGCCTGTGTCTCCAATGTCCCCCCCCTTCCTGGCTCATACAGTTGCAAATCGAATCAGGGACTCAAAGTGTGATCTATTGTTTGTCTAGGTGGGGTCTCACCTTTCAAGGCTGACCCACCCACACATGCATGTGTATAAAAAATGAAAATCATCAGGCTCAAAGAGGAGTAAAATGGTCTCTGCACATCCATATTATAATGTAATCATTAACAGGTGAGGCAACTGGTGACCTGAGCCATCATCATCAGGATTCGGTTATATGTGCATTGAATGAAAGCACTGCATAATGATAGAATGGCCTATGCATTTTAGCCGTGTGAAAGAATGCGGTTCTATTTGCATATAATCATTTTATGTAGAAACTAGAAAGACTATGTCTTTTATTTGAAAACATGTACTGTACAGGTTACTATGTGTACAGATTATTTATATATTATATTTAGCTACAGAGCATAACCTCATGTCTGCTTTTACTATGCAGACGGGTACTATTAAAAAATAAATCAGGAGGTTACTCATCATCCAGTTTCAGAACCACACTGGTGCACAAGCTAGATCACAGCACGCTCGGACAACTTTGTCATTGATTTATTGAGTAAATGTACTTAGTTACTTTCCACCACTGCAGATAATCAGGCTAAAGATGATGATCCACTGCACTTTGACTTGTTTATTTGTCAATATGTCTCTTATTTGCTCAATGCTCTCAGCCTCTGTATTTATTCTGTGTAATGATTACTGTTACAGCTATCTATCAAGCATGGCATCATGGCTGAAGAGGCAACAGTAATGTGCAAGAGTCGTGGCAAGAGTTATATATATATATATATATATATATATATATATATATATATATATATATATATATATATATATATATATATATATATATATATATATATATATATATATACACACACACACACACACACACACACACACACACACACACACACACACACACACACACATATATATATACACACACATATACATATATATATGCTGTCAGGTAGAAACAAATGTCCAAAATATTTTCAAGGGGGAAAAAAACTCTTATGTTTTTAAAACAACACAATACTGTCTGTTTGATTTAATACTTTATTATAGCAGTTTCCAAAAAAAATAAGCAAAGTAAAGTACAGTTCAATACAAGGTCTGCTAAGAGAGGATTTTAAACCCAATAAAGCCTATGGCTTGTTTCCATTGTGGTCTCATCTAGCCTTAGATCAAGACTATGTATTTTTTTTTATCGATTTTGATCTCTATGAGTCTTAGCTACCATCCCCCAGATTGCCACTTCTCCAAACATGTACAAATGCAAACTATAAGGTGCTTACCCGCTTTTCCCAAATGTTAACTAGGTGTACGGAGTGTTTGTGTAATGTATTAGTCCATATTTGTCAATAAATAATTGTTTTAATCCCGTCTGTGGCCGATTCTGTCGGAAGTTCCCAGTGGGCGATATTGAAGGGGCGCATCTGGTGAAAGCCGGAATTACACTCAATGTAAAAAGGAAGTAAACGAGGGGGAAATGGCGTTCGGCCACAGACGGGATTAAAACACATATCTATTGAAAAATGTGGACTAATACATTGCACTAAGACTCCGGACACCTAGTTAACATTTGGGGCAAGCGGGTAAGCACCTTATATTCTGCATTTGTACATGTTCGGAGAAATACAGACTTTACTGGTGACATTCCAGGGCAAACTGGGGGGGGGGGGGTCGCTAAGACTCTCGTAGATGTAAAAATGTCAAAAATCGATCAAATACATCTACGATAGTCTTGATCTAAGGCTAGAGTTAGGAGGTTTTTGACCAGTGATGTGGAGATAGTTGTTATTAAGTCCATCATTGATTAGAATTACGAAGTCAGACCATAGATAGAGTCAGATGGAGAAAAAAACCTGAGTCTTTATAAAGTTTGTTTACCTTCCGCTCTGCTCTTCTTCTTCTTCCTTTATCTTTCCGGCAGACAGACGCCCGTTGGTGTATTGCTGCCTCCCACTGTTTGTGTTAGGTACTGCGCTCTTGTACTGTGGCCTTAGGTGCAGGCCTGTTAGAAAGATAAAAAACCATCACAGCTTCCATCCATCCATCCACTGCACTTGGTTTGGTGTTCCTCAGGTTTGAGAAGATCTCACACAGGTACAGCACCAGAGGGAGCTCCACTGATCTCACCGGCACATTGGGGTCAAATTCGCTCCACTGTTGCTATGCCACCAAAATGTGGAATGCCCTTCCAACAAACATTAAAAAAGTGTGACTCATGAGACTCCTTCAAAACCGCCATAAAAGAGCACCTATCTGCAATTTGTAAATGGTCCTAGAAAAGCCCTCTAAGCTTATAGCACAATAAATGTTTGCTGTAGTGTACATAATACGTTCATTGCTACTAGTGTTGATTATGCCTCGTTTATTATTGTATGTGATTGTATGTCTTTAAATGTCCTAATGAGTTGAATACACAGACAGGACCACAATGGAAACAAGCCCCTATAGGGCTTTTTGTGTTATCCTTTTAACAAACATGGTAAACCGTACCTCCTGTACAATTTGTAAACTGATTTGTAAAATATTCAATCAGAGAATCATTCACTCAAAGAGATGCAAGATAGTCCAGCATGAAGTGCTGCAGAGAACAGCACATTCCTCTCTGCCTGTTGTGTATGTGGAACACTCCATGATCACATGCATGCACAGTTTCTTCATCCCCACATTCACAAAGTCCATTATTTGTCATGTTTCCCAATACGAGACAGCCCCCCCCCCCTCACTCCCCCTGCACTCTGCAGCTGCTCTGTGTGCCACGCAATGCTGTAAAGTAACTAAATACATTTACTCAAGTACTGTACTTGAGTACAATTTTGAGGTGTTTTTACTTTACTGGAGTATTTCCAATTTTCAATGCTATTTTACTTCTACTTACCACTACATCTCAGAGACAAATATTGTACTTTTTACTCCTCTACAATTATTTAAAAACTTTAGTTACTAGTTACTTTGTAGATTTTGATTATTATTACAGAACATACATTAACCACTTCAGCCCTATACATTTCGGCCATTTGAAAATAGCCGATCTACAAGCTCACAATGCGTCGCGATGCGACGCATTGTGAGCTTGTAGATCTGCTATTTTCAAAGGATCTTTATGCATTTTATACATTTGAAAACTTATGAAACGGGAGATTCTGCTTAATGACTTTTTGACGCCAATACTTTTGTACTTTTACTCAAGTACAGGTTGAATTACGGACTTTTACTACAGAGTATTTCTACATTGCAGTATTGATACTTTTATGTAGGTAAAACATTTGAGTACTTTTTCCACCACTGGCAGCTGCTCTGTGTGCTTTGACTGAGTTTTGACTGATTGTTTGAATTAAAAAAAAGTAAAAAAATGTAGACAGCACGAGGTACAGTCAGACATTCAGGCTAAAAAGATAACACAAAAAAGTCCTGGGGACTTGTTCTGTTTCCATCGCGCTCCTATTGTATTCAATTCATCAGCATTTATAGGATAAAAATAAGGTAGTATGTCTATGGTATTTGTAACCAATACCATATGGATACAGTAAATCTAAGTTTAAACTAGAAAAAGTGCTCCTCGGAGCACAAGTCTCCGCCAGGTCAGGTAGGTTATTGTGGCCTCCTGGTAGCGCTATGATAGGCCAATGTGAAAAGGGTGCCATTTCATCTTAGGCCTTTCACTGCAATCGGACACGGCATTCATGATTTGAGGCATTTAGTTCCAAAAATTTGTTTTGCTGAATTAGACCTGCTGGTGGCGCTATAACAGGCCAATGTGAAAAGGGTGGCATTTGTTCCTTGGCCTAGTGGGAATGTGCGTGCAAAATTTCACAGAAATCGCATGCTAAGTTCATGATTTGAGGCATTTTGTTCCAAACGGACCTATCCTGCAAACGTTGGAAGCCAATGTTAGCTAATCAGGATGGAATATGAAATATTGGATACATCCGTCTTGATGACATGACTATAGAGATACTGTGTACCAATTTGCGTGTTTTTTTTTTTCTTTTCTTTTTAAAGTCGGCCTCCTGGTGGTGCCCTAAAAGGCAGATGCAAAAAATGCAGGGCAAAGGCTGTTCCTTGGCCTCCAGGGAGAGTGCGTGCAAAGTTTCACGCAGATCGGTGCAGTTATAGGTAAAAACATGAATCGGCCTGTTATAGCGCCACCATGAGCCTGATTTGAAAGTTTTTAAGTGACATTTCTTTCTCGGCCTAGTGGGAATGTGCGTGCACAATTTCACGGGAATCGCATGCTGCGTTCATGATTTAAGGCATTTTGTTCAAAACAAACCAATCCTGCAAACTTTGGAAGGCAATCTTAACCAATCAGGATGGAAAATGGAAAATCGGACAGATTCGTGTTGATCACATGACCATAGAGATACTGTGTACCGATTTGCGTGATGTTTGGATAAAATCTGTAGGAGTAATATCCAAAAATGTGTTTTGCCCAAAGCAGCCTCCTGGTGGCGCTATAACAGGCCCATATGAAACATTTGGGGCAGAGGTTCTGAATTGGCATCCAAGGAGTGTGTGTGCACAGTTTCGCAGCGACCGGGCCAATGGTGCCGGAGATTAGCCGCTCGCAGACAGATGGACACACGGACACACGGACACACGGACGGACGGACAGGGGGTAAAACATACTCTCTCGCCATGCCTTCGGCCTGGCGGAGACAATTAGCTGTCATCTACACCTTAGACAGCTACTGTACATACTGTACATTCAAATTATGTACTTTTACACCTCAAAATCTGTTTTTATTAGCGCTGTCGCCTCACAGCTAGAAGGTCCTGGGTTCGATTCCCGCCGGGGACACTGTGGGCGCTGGGGGCGTGTCTTCTCCTCCGCGTCATCAGCGCCCATACCCTAGGTGGGGTTGGCGAAAGGGCCTACTCTGTGTGGAGTTTGCATGTTCTCCACGTGTCTCCTAGGGTAGTTAATACCCTCACAAAAACATGTAGTAATCCTGGTCACTATACTGCCTCCCCCTGGTCAGCCGGGGCGCCTGATGGAGGGGAAGGGAACTGGTTGGAATAACGTGTTCCTTCCACGCGCTACGTCCAACCAGGGAAACTCCCCCCTGTCGGGTGACAAGAAGGTAAGTTGTTGGCTCTCATGCATTGAAGGAGGCATGAGCTCGGCCCTGGCCTCCCTAGGCTGGTGGGGGGAGTGTAGTGCCCAGGATCACTTAGCAAATAGGCACCGGGTGAAAAAAGGGTTAAAAAATCGCGGGATAAAAATTATAGAAGTAAAAAAATCTGTTTTTATTGAAAACTTCTGCTGAGATGAAATGATCATTTTACTCTTCGATATAGGCAGAGAGAGGGCCCTACTGAGCATGTGCAGAAGAAGTCTCATCCCTCAATAGAGTACAGAAGTCCTGACGTCACTCGTTCATCCCCAGGTTCGTAAAGTAATTTCTCTATGGAGAATAACATAGGGTCATCATAGAATCGTCTCATATAAGAATTGTGGTCCAAAAATAAACAAACTGTCTCGGCGATATTGTCAGGGAGGAGGTTCTGTATCGTTTATGATAGTCAGTCACTTATATTTGATACAGTCTGTTTCTGGCGAAAATGTAACTAATTCGGCGGAACTAACATTATTGTTTTCTCACCGTCAGTTGATGCTTCATATCCATAAGAGTCAAACCGCCGGGATCATTAGTTTATTTTTGGAACACAGTTCTTATTTGACGCGATATTAAATACGTCTATGGGATTCAGAATGGGGGTGGAAAACCGCGAACCAGGTAGACAAACCTAGGATGTGTAAATTACGTCAGACTTCAACAGGGGGGGTCCGGCCGTCCGGGACCCCTAGGGGGGTCCTCAGAGTTACTACAAGGGGGCCGCCAAATCTTTGTGTGATAGGAACCTTTTTTTTTTTTTTACATTAACCACTGGAACCCTACCATTCTATTCTGAGGAGAACTTTAGTCAAAAAATAGCAGAGCTTTTAGATCGGCTAATTCCGGCAAAGAGGTTTGGTATAGAGGGAAAAAAATAGTATTTATTATAAATAATAAAATTGTTTATTTTTATTATAAATACAAATATACTGCTCATCGGTTAGTATTTTGGACCTCTCCGCACGGCCGGAGGCAAAAGAATTCCGAATGCAAATTCTTATTATTTATAATACAAATATACAATGAAAAATGTACAATAATGATAAAATACTGGAGGTAATGTGGGCCGGTGCTACTCAAGGATTGGCCATTTCAGGTGAGAGACAAGCCAGTGGACCAATGGACCCTTCGCTAAGCCCCACCCACTCCACTCTGTGACTGGTGGTGCGAAGTTAGTCACACCCAGGCCTGGCAGCGCCTGGCACACTCAGCTTCTCACCCATTGACTTGCATGTTAAATGATGGCTTTTCCCCTTAAAAATAATCGATCATTTCAGGAGCAAGAGCTTCAAAATCTCTTCTAAATCTAGTCAACAAGGCCTGCAGTAGGCTATGAACTGGACAAATGTGCATGACATTATTTCAATAAACTAAAAACATGGGAAATGTTAGAGGGACTAATAGCCATGGATACACGACGGTCGACTGTCACGACCGTCATGGATGAACTTCAACCTGGTGTTTGCACGTTCTCCATTTATGGCCCGTACATCAACATAAACGTTCGTATTTCAAATATAAAGTGCTTATCCCATGGCCACGGATGTTACATGTATGTATGGGCTCTCAGAAGTACCCGTATCATCCGTATTGTTCAATAAAAAGCATTTTAATCTAATCGGTGGCCATTTTCTCCATGTGCTTTCAACTGAGTGACCCTATCGGTTGGTAGGTGTATTGCACAGTGATACATTATGAGAAAATGGCCACTGATCGGATTAAAATGCTTTTTATTGAACAATACAGAATATACGGGTACTTTTGAGAGTCCCGTGCATAATTGTAACATCTGTGGCCATGGGGTAAGCACTTTATATTTGAAATCTGAACGTTTATATAGATGTACGGACCGTAAATGGAGAAAGTCCAAACACCAGGTTGAAGTTGATCCATGACTGTAACCGGAGTTTTCATGTACCGCAGGGTAAGACTGCAGTAGCAGTTAATAAATAGACGAACAAATGAATGAATATACTTTAACGTGCGGAATCCGAAACAGGCAGCGCTGTGATTCTGAATTTTGTTACGATTACGGTGATTAGTAGCCTATTATTGACACCACCTGGGCGAGTAAGTCGTGTAACTTTCCTGACGTGTGTATGTGTTCAACAACACAGCCATGCAGCCTTGCAGTTTAAGTGCAGATTTCAGCTTGGGAAAAGCAGCCTCCAACGGGTTTGGGTACGTGGTTCATAGTCACCATTGCGTTTTCGTGGTATTCCTATTCTTGCTAATGCTATTATGTTGCAAATGATTGTGTGTGTGTGTGCGGGCGAAATAACATTGACAGCTATGGCAGGTGACGAAAGCTTGCCAGACCTATGCCAGGCTAACAACGGTTGCTAAGCTGGCATTGGACAATCGCTTTTGGGGTGGGGTTTAGCGAAGGGTCCATTACACGAGTTATATTTACTTTGTGGGACGCCCAGACCCAAAAAGTGGAGGTAAAAAAAACATTTTTTTTTAACGGCCGGCCTGGTCGGCCTGGAATGGAGCGGCCGTTCGGGAATTGTCCCAAATTTCCCAGTGGGCAGCACGTCCCTGTCAACATCATCAACATCATCATCATCATCACTTGTCCACAGAGCTGTTAACTAGTTTAATGAGTGAAGTTCAGCCTATAGACCCCTTAACAGACGACGCCACACTGATAAGAACCAGTATGCGCGCGCAGGCCGGCACCAAATGAAACCCATTCTGTCATGTCTCGCTAGGACGCGCCTCACTAGCCAACACACAAGAGGAGGTTGAATTAACTGAAACCAGCGCAACCCGAAACAATATGTTGGGAATTGATTGCATGAAACAATCACCTGTGCTTCCAGCCTCAATGATTGTAAACAAATAATTGGTCTATATGAACGGATAGAAACACAACAGTGGAGCTGAAAAACTGAAAGATAAATAACACTGACCAAGGAATATCTAAACTGTCCGAATTAGACACATATTTTGTTCTTTATTTTAGTAAAGTTTGCACAACCTTTCTGTTATTGTTAACTCTCGTCGTGTCACTGTCACAACGCATATTGTAAATGATTACATAATGATTACATAATAAATCATTACTTAATATAAATGATTGCATGTCATCAGTGTTTCCCATTAATTTCATAGACTGTGGTGGCCCACCATTGTCTAATTTGGGTGGACCCATCATCCCAGATCACCCATAACCCCGGACCACCCTAGATGGTCCAGGTCCACCCATCACAGGGAAACAGTGATGTCATAATGATCTTAACACATTCATTATCACACATTATAAATGATTACATAATAAATGACTTATGGTCAATTAAAAAATAGCCTCGATCTCCAGGCTTTTATTGCTTAGTTTTGCTAAAAAATAAAAGCCTGGCCCAACTATAGCCTGTACTGGGTATGAGGAAGTGTTTCATTTCCCAACCAACCAGAGTGCAGTGGGCGTCGCTCGTAATGTTGTGTTAACGGGGCGGGGGTTGACGGACAGATCGGTGAACCAATGGGATCAGGCGCCGTCTCTCGCCGGCTCTATACACACGCCCCTTTATACACGAAATCAGGAGGGTTGCAGCAGGCTAATTAAAAAATAATAAAACCTTTTTCACAAACATGGCTGACTGACTTCCATTCAAATGGATATTATTAATGTTAGTTATTAACACATCTGTGTTTTCAGTATTTTTCGTTTTTTTCCGTTTTTTTCCATACGGGAGGGGCTGGAGCAGCTCTGGAATCACCCACGGTGATCCTGAGAAGGAAGGGCCATATACTGTAGATCAACGTGGCAAAAAACATGGCTCCCCATCCGCTTCTGTTCTATCTCCTTCTCTAAAACCCCTATAACTACGAAACTTTTTACGTTGGGGAAACAGATGATTCAGGCAAAAAGGTGACAATGCCCAAAATAGGGATACCAGGTTGAAAGAGGTTCACCATCTTAAACCCTCTATTATTAGTAAAACGGACTGGAGTTACGACTGTGCTTCTTCTTTCCGTCGACACCAACTCTCTTTACCAAACAAACAACAACTGATCTACAACCTCACAATGTGTCGCAATGTCCGTCCGTCCGTCCGTCCGTCCGTCTGTGAACAGCTAATCTCCGGCACTGTTGGCCCGGTCACTGCGAAACTGTGCACACACACTCCCTGGATGCCAATTCAGAACCTCTGCCCCAATTTTTTTTACATGGCCCTGTTATAGCGCCACCAGGAGGCCGATCTGTGCAAAACCCATTTTTGGATATTACTCCTACAGATTGTATCCAAACATCACGCAATTCAGTACACAGTATCTCTATAGTCATGTGATCAACACGGATCTGTCTGATTTTCCATATTCCATCCTGATTGGCTAAGGTTGGCTTCCAAAGTTTGCAGGATTGCTCCGTTTTAAACTAAATGCCTCAAATCATGAACGCAGCTTGCGATTTCCATGAAATTTCACATGCACATTCCCACTAGGCCGAGGAAGAAATGCCACTTGAGAATGTTCAAATCAGCCTCATGGTGGCGCTATAAAAGGCCGATTTGCGTTTTAACTATAACTGCACCGATCTATGTGAAACTTTGCACGCATACTCCATAGAGGCCAAGGAAAAACATCTGCCCTGCATTTTTCGCATTAGCCTTTTATGCGCCACCAGGAGGCCGACTTATGTAAAACACATTTTTTGAGATTAAGCCTTCAGATTTTCTCTATAGTCATGTGATCATATTTTTCATATTCCATCCTGATTGGCTAACATTGACATCTAAAGTTTGCAGGAATGGCCCGTTTTGAACAAGATGCCGCAAATCAGGAACGCAGCGTCCGATTGCGGTGGAACTTTGCACGCACTTTTGCACTACGTTGAAAAACTAACGCCACTCTTTTAACTTTGCCCTATTATAGCGCCACCAGGAGGCAGTACATTTGTTCCAAACATCATGAAAATCTGTACACATTATCTCCATAGTCAAGTGATCAAGATTTTTATATTCCATCCTGGCAAATTCCGAACATTGCTGGCCCACAATAACCTACCTGACCTGGCGGAGACCTTTGCTCCGAGGAGCACTTTTTCTAGTTTATACTTGCTACCTGGGACGTGCAGAGATTGTTAGAGAAGCAGGGGCTGAAATTTCCTAAAAGGGCACTTTTGGCCAAACATAGCGAAAATAGCGGATCTACAAGCTCGAGAGCATGTAGATCAGCTATTTTCGGTGTACGACCCGCACTCTTTAGCTACTGCATGGAGATGCGGCCTATACGACATGGATTTCTACACGGAGGACACATTAATTCAACGTAAAATGATGCGTTCAAGTTCAGGAGAGTTTGTAAAAAGGCAATTCTCCTGAATGCTGCATTCATGGTCTGGAGAGGGCAGTTTTCTGCAGACGGGTAAAAGGGCAGGGGCTCAAGCCCCCTTTGATGTCTATGTGTGCACGTGCCAAGTTGCCACCATACTATTAAAGGCTTTTTAATTTGTCCACAAGAATGACTTAATTGGTCTCTTCCCTATTTTATCAAATCAATGTTGTCACCCATTTGTACCAAAGAGCACCTTGTTGGGGGTTTTCACTCCAGACAAACAGATTTGCTCCTTTCTCTCTTGTTTCTGTCAGTCTGTGTTGGATCAGAGGTTCCCCATGTTTTCTGGATCAGGGCCCACTTGAACATAATGGAAAGCGTTCGCGGCCCACCCATCTGTTATCTTAGTGTTCTGACAATTATTTGGGGCCCACTTCCCAATCTCCTCACGGCCCACTAGTGTTAGAGATCGCTGTTTCCCAAACAGTGGGTCGGGTCCCGTGTTTGGGTCACAGACACACACACACAAGGGTCGCAAATGAATATCCCCTTTTTCCGTTTCCTACATTAAACAATATTTGCTATTATTTCAAAAGATCTAAAAAAAAAGTACTCAAAAAGTCACAACCTTTCAACAAACAACTCCAACATTTTCTAAATTATTTCATAAATAAAATAAAAAAATCTAATAATATCCATAAATGAATAAAATAAAATAAAACGTATAAGAAGTAGTGAAAAAAGCAGATCCACATGCTCGCAATGCGGCGCAAAGCTACGCATTGGTGAGCTTGTAGATCTGCTATTTTCACTGTTTGGGTCCCGGACTCCTGGGAAACCGTCTCCATTTCTCTCCTTTGGGTCTTGAGCTAAAAAGGTTTGGTAACCGGTGTGTTAGATCATTGATGGTCATTTCAAACTCTTTTTATACACTTTATATCAGTTATTTGTGCTCAAGAGGTCAACAGCTCTTCACTTTAAAGATTTACGTGTAGACACTATGGAGCTTCTGTTTCAAAGAAAAATGACCCTCAAACTCTTCCTTTGATGTTCTGAAGCAAAGAACCAGGCTCTGTGTGTGTGTGTGTGTGTGTGTGTGTGTGTGTGTGTGTGTGTGTGTGTGTGTGTGTGTGTGTGTGTGTGTGTGTGTGTGTGTGTGTGTGTGTGTGTGTGTGTGTGTGTGTGTGTGTGTTAGTGCATATGGTTGTGTAATGGAGGGTGAACGTTAAAAAGGCTAAACGTTTCACAAATTATCGGAAAAGAAACACTACTTCACCATTTTCAAAAAATACCAAAAATAGCTATACAGTACAAGCTCACAATAGTGTCACATCGCAACTAGCCTCGGAAACCCAGGCTTTTTTTTTTGTTACAAAAGAAAAAAAGCCTGGGGGAGCGATGCAGGAACGATGGTCTTGGACCTTGTTATCTCCTAACCAATCAGAGTGCAGAGGGGCGTCGCTCTAAATTTGGTGACGTCAGCGTGCTCCGTGCACAGGCCGAGGGGGGGAGGGGAGGGGAGGCGGGGACATAGATTGGTGAAGCAATAGGAAGCCACGCACAAATCCAGGCGGCTGTGTTTGGGTCCGCCCTTCAAGACCATGGATTGAGCTCGTAGCCTCAGGCTACATCGCAACAGCCAAACTGAGGGACTTTACATAAAAAAGCTAGCCATGGTTCACATGACGCTTGTCTGTCACGAGCGTCATGGCGGAATTTCTGGTTTTGGCACTTTCTCCATTTACAACCCGTACATGTATAGAGTGTTGTTCAGTAACTGTGTTAAATAACTCTATATTGTGATAGTAATCATTGTTATAAAGCATTTATTCAGAAACAGTGTTAAATAGCTCTATATTGTGATAGTAATCATTGCTATAGAGTGTTTGTTCAATAACAGTGTTAAATAGCTCTATATTGTGATAGTAATCATTGCTATATAGTGTTTGTTCAGTAACAGTGTTGAATAGCTCTATACTGTGATAATAATCAATACTATAGAGTGTTTGTTCGGTAACAGTGTTAAATAGCTCTATATTGTGATAGTAATCATTACTATAGAGTGTTTGTTCAGTAACAGTGTTAAATAGCTCTATATTGTGAATGGGCACTCTCTCTTGATTGGCTGAAATTGGCAACCCACCTGCAGTGAAATGTAAGAGAACATGAGGCACAATTATGTTTTCTCATTCCTTTATTGATATTGTGACATTCCATTCAAACCAAGCAAATTAAAGCCAAAATCTAACATCTGAACTTCAAACCATTCATGATCAGGGGTTCAGATCCCAGGGGGGAAGGAACGGATAGAAACACAACAGTGGAGCTGAAAAACGGAAAGACCACCCTAGAGGGTTTAGGTCCACACATCACCTCAGACCACCCTAGAGGACCAGGTCCACCCATCACCTCAGACCACCCTCGAGGACCAGGTCCACCCATCACTGGGAAATAGTGATACAAACACATTAATTATCACACATTATAAATGATTACATAATAATAAATGACTTATGGTCAATTATAAAATAATAAAACCTTTTTCACAAACATGGTTGACTGACTTCCATTCAGATGGATATTAATATTATATATGTTATGAAGAACTCTGATTGTGTGTGTGATCATTTATTTAATGTTTCAATATAGTGTAGAACTGAAATATTATGTTTGTGTTTTCTGACGACAGAAACTATACAAAGTAATTTGATGAACCGCCGACACTAATTGGGACTACCTCTTCCTTTGGTGTGTCGCCCAGGTGGCGCCTAAACCCTGACCTTTTACCTCACATAAACTATGTCTATAAACCTAACTTTAACCCTAAACACTGACCTTTAACCTCACATAAACTATGTCTATAAACCTAACTTTAACCCTAACCTTAACCTCACCTCAAAACCACGTCGACCTGGGCGAAACACCTGGAAAAGACAGTAATTATCGTTAGCCTTAGCTAGCCAATTAGCATTTTTAATTGTTTAAAGGACACATTAGTGAAAAAGGTTGATGATGTCATCATTGTGCTGCTGTTATGAGTATTTAAAAGCTGAATGGACACACATGTATTTCCTCCTCTCTCCACCAGGGGTCATCGCTGACTCTCTGCTTCTCTGAAAACACACCCAGGTGTTCTGTGAAAAGAAAAGAAACCAATAAGAATCAGAATATATTAACTGTGTGAACATGTTAACACTTTAGAATAACCTTCCCTTATAATAGTAAATTAATCATTCCCAAATTATTAGTTAATGTGTTATTCATGACTTGTTAAATGTGTGTTAATGGTTAATGATTTAATGATTTAAAACTATGCTATAAATGGTTGATAGATCATGATCATAGATCATAGAACATAGATCATGTTATTAGTAAGGTTAAGGTTAAGGTTAAGGTTAGGTTTATAGACATAGTTTATGTGAGGTTAAAGGTCGGGGTTTAGGCGCCACACCAAAGGAAGAAGGAGTCCCAATTAGTGTGGGCGGTTCATCAAACTGATGAAAACACACTTTTATACATATAAAAAAAAGAAAAAAAGTTCAGTAAAAAGAAAGAGGAAGTGAACCTGGGTGTGTGGGAGGAGTCTAAAGATCGTCATTGGTTGTCGGCACCAGAATACGACCTGATAGAAGAAGAAGAGAGACAGTTGATACACACAAACAAATGAATTATATGTACTGTATTGTGTGTATTTCTCCATAAAATGCATACATGTACACACAATAACACAATAACACAATAGCATTCAGTCATCAGAACTAATGTGAACATTTGACTCTTATTTAGGACTAAATGTAACACTGATGTATTAAAGCTAAATGTAACAACATAGAACACACTTTGACCTCTAACTAGGTCGTCTAAACTGGTCTAAACCGGTTAAGGTTCAAAACCAATATAAACCAGTTTAGGTTGTGGCTTTACATGTTTGTTTGTTTGTTTGTTTGTGTGTTTGCATTTCTGTGAGGGTTCCACATGTCATGTGATCCTCTATTGATCTGACCTCATTTCATCCACTGGTAGTAGATTCATTAATGAAACATGTTAATTAAACATGCTAA
The DNA here is from genome assembly GCF_963280865.1 of Gymnoscopelus braueri. Classification (NCBI taxonomy): domain Eukaryota; kingdom Metazoa; phylum Chordata; class Actinopteri; order Myctophiformes; family Myctophidae; genus Gymnoscopelus; species Gymnoscopelus braueri. The sequence goes on along the minus strand of NC_137608.1, from coordinate 51,904,006 downwards.
TCGCCTCATTTCTTCCACTGGTAGTGTATTTATTAATTAAAGGAGAGATCCGGACATTTTAAGTGTTATCTTTGATGTGTCGTTAGTCACTCACCGACGTAGAAAGTGGCGTTGAGTTTTTCCAGCGATTCCCCTATCGTAATTTTTTCGACCCCCTCCGTTGGCATAATGGGAGCCCGTGTATGAGTGAAATTTGTCTATTATAACCGATGTAAAGTAATTTTTTTCCCTACTACTGCTCATTGTAGAGTCTCATGATACTCAAACATGCACTGAAAGTCCCTGACAAGCTAACGCTAATGCCGAACGAGCTAAGGCTGGTTGCTTGTTTCTCTCCCAGAACCTGGCAACTCGGTGTTGCCAGGGAGAGAAACAAGCAACCAGCGTTAGCTCGTTCGGCATTCAGCGACTTTCAGTGCATGTTTGAGTATCATGAGACTCTACAATGAGCAGTAGTAGAGAAAAAAATAACTTTGCATCGGTTATAATAGACGAATTTCACTCATACACGGGCTCCCATTATGCCAACGGAGGGGGTCGAAAAAATGACGACAGGGGAATCGCTGGAAAAACTCAACGCCACTTTCTACGTCGGTGAGTGACTAACGACACATCAAAGATAACACTTAAAATGTCCGGATCTTAACAAGACCAGGAGACCTGGTTCTGCCAGACCCAGAATAAGTACTTATTATTAGCTCTGATCTTACTTTATAAGATCAGAGCACTACGTCACGGCTAAGCCGGACTTCACATGACGTGTCAGCCTGTGTCTATGCCCATGTATGGACGAAAGGGGGACAGACTTGCCCATGTATGGACGAAACAGGTACAAAGCCTCATGGTACAATGCCTCCATACATGGAGGAAACAGGTACAAAACATACACTACGTCACGGCTAAGCCGGACTTCACATGACGTGTCAGCCTGTGTATACCCATGTATGGACGAAAGGGGGACAGACTTTTTTTGGCTGGGGCCGGAGGACAAATGACCCCTGCCCATGTATGGACGAAACAGATACAAAGCCTCATGTAAGCCCGACCCCTTGGATCTGGCAAACATGTTAATTAAACATGTTAATCACCTCGTTTCTTCCACTGGAAGTAGATGAATCCAGACAGGAACAAGACCAGACCCAGAACCAGACCTGATGCTCCCATGGCCACCTTGTTCTTCACTGACTCTGGCATGGAGTCATCTGAAAATACAAATATCATATCATATCATATCATATCATATCATATCATATCATATCATATCATATATCATACTATCATATTATTACAGTAGATTAAACACCTTGTTCTTCACAGACTCTGACATGGAGTCATCTGACAATAAGCTACAACAACCAAACACAATAAACAATAAACAGACAACACAGTCATTGTGAGTCTGTTAAGTAATAATGAGTCCAACCCTATTGGTCCAGTCCTTGAGGAGTTTGTCACCTGATGTGACATGTCCTTCTTAGAGCTAAATACATCCAAAACAAAGGATATGATGATAGATTTTAGAAGACATGAATCAACCTTTTACTATGATGATTATAAACCAGGCTGTGGAATGTGCAGAAAGTATCTTGGGACAGAGTCATAGACTCAGAACTGTGAGGCAGTTTGTAAAAAAGAACATCAGCGCTTGTTCTTTCTTAGAAAACGGTCTTGTTTTCACATTGATGAGACCATGATGACTCTTTGATCTGCTTTTATCAAATCAATCTGGTCTTTTATCTGTTTTTATCAAATCAATCTGGTCTTTTAGCAGCTTGTATCAAATCAATCTGGTCTTTAATCTGCTTTTATCAAATCAATAAGCTCATAGCGCGACACCGAGTGCTGCGCTATGAGCTTGTAGATCTGCTATCTTTGAAAAATCTTGAACATTTGTGCAAATGTTTGAATATAATTTATATTCTTTATTTTTTAAACAACATTTTTAACTCAAACATTTTCTTCTGGAACAACATATTTTGATGGGGATCAGCGGCCAAAAACATCAATTTGGGGGTCCTTGACAAGAAAAAGTTTGAGCACCACTGATATATTTTTTTCAGAAAAATCAAGACATATGTTGAGAGACGTTACAATATTTGCTTTAAAAATATATACATTCAAAGATTTGCACAAATGTTCACAATTTTTCAAAAATAGCAGATCTACAAGCCTGTGCTGCGCTATGAGCTTTTATATCTGCTATTTTGACAGTAGATGACACTAGATTACAGTAACTGTAACTGACCCCAGTCCATCTTGATAGGCGCGGTCAGGCTGGGATGTTCCACCATGCATGTGATCTTCTCTCCTGATCTGTAATACACACACACACACACACACACACACACACACACACACACACACACACACACACACACACACACACACACACACACACACACACACACACACACACACACACACACACACACACACACACACACACACACACACACACACACACAGGTAGTACCAGTAGAGGTGTCTATTAGTTGTGTATTTCTATGTACAGGTGTCTGTTAGGTGTGTACCTGGGTGTGTACTCCAGGTAGGAGTGGTACTGGTAGTACCAGTCTCCATCAGACAGCTCATCAGTAGAGGAGAGACCAGAGGTCAAAGGTTCTTGACCTATCCACCAGGTCACCAGGATCACTTTAGGATAGAAGTCGTAGCTGCTGCACCTCAGCATGTGAGTGTGTTCACCACGACGAGGGGGAGTCTCTGACTTCAGTCTCACTTTGGGCTCCACTCCTAAAAAAGATGATGATGATGATGATTATTATTATATTTATTACTATATACCAGTCATAGGAACATGTCATATAATTAACACTTGTATATCCTCCAAATGCGATCCAAATGACAGATATGGGGGTATGGCACCCCCATACCTTCAAGACTCTTCTGCCTTCTCTAAAACACCCTGGACAACGCTCCACATGTGCTAGACTCTTCTCTCTTCTCTAAAACACCCTGGACAACGCTCCACATGTGCTAGACTCTTCTCTCTTCTCTAAAACACCCTGGACAACGCTCCACATGTGCTAGACTCTTCTCTCTTCTCTAAAACACCCTGGACAACGCTCCACATGTCCTAGACTCTTCTCCCTTCTGGCTCCCAAACGGTGGAACAAACTCTCCATTGCAGTTAGAGCTGCAGACTCACTCCCAATCTACCACCATAATCTGAAGACTGTAGCACTAGACCTATGACCTTGATGACCTTGCAGGCTTATGCAAAGGTTAAAATGTAATTTAAACATCATGTTATGTAGACAGATGCCAGGTTCATTGTAGACCTGGCATCATATAGTTTGGATAGTTTCAATGTACAGATTTTTTTTAAAATATATTATACCGTTTAGACTGATGATAGGTTCTTGGTTTACCTATGATCCTAGATTACCATTTCTATGCATTTGATGTATTACCTTGTGTTTTCCTTACTTACTGTAAATCACTCTGGATTAAGAGCGTCTGATAAATGCCTACATTACAATTGTAAGTGTCAATGTTTGGCCACCAGATGGCACCAGATAATAACATTTCATAGAGTACTAAATAGTCTACAGTTTTCTATAAAGTAGAATTCATTTATATAATGTAATTTAAACATATTGAATAATTCACAGTTACACAGTAACACAAAATACAAAAATAAACCATTAAATATGTAATGAAAATAGTTCGAATGAACAAGAGTAGAAACAAACAAAACAATATATAAGTACATATAATCCTGCTAAATATGACTAAAGTGATTAAAAACATACAAAACAAACTAGTAAAGACAATCATTAAAATATAAAATCAGGTGTTGAAATGAAGTGTATAGAGGTGTGTTTTAACCTGCATGGTTCTTTTTAAAGTTCATTTAAAAACATTAATCCTGGTGTCTCTGTTTTAGGCAGGTCATTATATGAGGGTGAAAACACTCAGAAATAGATCTATATGTTTCATTTATACTCCGTGTACGATGGTGACACCACATGTTGTGAGCTTGTAGATCTGCTATTTCCACTGCGTGACAGCGTGTTAGGATAGAGTATAAATCAGGCTTAAAGGAGTAGTTCACCCCAAAAATGACTTATTTTCTATCAATTACACCCCATGAAGCCTTGAATTCATGGAGATGTTTTAGTTTTTGTCTCATTCCTGAGACAATAATTTGATGACCGGCGGTCTCTCCGGTAGGAGACTCAAAGAGTCTCCTTTGAGTCTCCGGATACATTAGCATCTTTCCACCGGTAATGAAATTATTGTCTCAGGAATGAGACAAAAGCAAAAAAATCTCCATGAATTCAAGGCTTCGTGGGGTGTGATTGATAAAAAAATAAGTCATTTTTGGGGTGAACTACTCCTTTAAGTGTTTAAAAGGATCTGAAATGTTTCTCAGCAGATTAAGTAATGTTTTATAATCATTATCAGTTCAATATTAACACCATTAATCATCTCTGAATAGAATCATGTGATTTCATGTTATAGTTTATGAGGTGATGAGTGTTGAGTGCTGCTCTGAGATCAGCTCACCTCTCTTGTTCAGAACAGAGGAGTAGTAGGTCTCAGTGTTGGGTTTGCAGCGTGCCTCTTGGTTTGCTCTCATCCTAGCCAGTTGTGTAGGATCTTTATTCCAGCGCTCTGCCTGCTTCACACCAAGCTCAATGTATCCAACCCACTGATCTACTCTACTGTCCCACCTGATGATCTCATCACCATCGAAATTATATGACTGTATGTACTGTATGTCCTTCAGCTCACTGGAGTTAAACACACAGCGTTGAGCCATATAGAACACATATCCATCTGGAAATAGACAATTAAAAATGTCAGTAATGTTCAGTTTTATTATCATGTGTATAACATCAACACTAGGCTAACTGCCCCCCATCGGCCAAACATGTCACTACAGAAAGTCTAAACTAGGTTCAGGATGTGAAATCTGGCATTAAAATGTTTTGAATGTATCTTTAAATACAATGAGATTGAGCTACCAGTTAATTTTTGTTTCTATGTGTCCAGTTATCTAGCGTGGCTGAGAAAACAAGGACTCTGTCTGTCTGTCTGTCTGTCTGTCTGTCTGTCTGTCTGTCTGTCTGTCTGTCTGTCTGTATACTGTCTGTCTGTCTTTTTTATACCTAGGCTATTCGAAAATAGCAGATCTACAAGCTCATAGCGCGGCACCGAGTGCCACGCCACAAGCTTGTAGATCTGCTATTATCAAACATTTGAGTACTTCTACTTTTGGTACTTGTACATTTTGATGCCAATACTTTTGTACTTTTGTGAATTTTGAATTCCTGACTTTTACTTGTAACAGAGTACTTCTAGATTGCAGCATTGTTACTTTTTTTCAAAAACATTTGAGTACTTTTCCCACCACTGACTCTAGTCAGCAAACAAGTAAATAGTCACATAAGTAGAGAGTAGAGAGAACAATATAGAGCCTCAAAGAAACTATAGGATACCAGGTCAATCATTATAACAATCAGCTGAGTTATATTAAACAAATAAAGGTCATTATTTATACTGTAATTAAAGCCTGCATTGCAAACCTAAACGAAAACACTAAACTGTTGCTTTTGAATTTAAATTGCAATATTTTATATAACCCCCAAATGTATCAAATAAATCATCATTCAATTCAAATATAATTGAATGAGTGCATTGGCTTCTGGGGGGTCCCCAGATAACTTTTTTTTGGGGGTCCCCAGATGATTAGCTTAATAGTTAAGGTTGTTTTGCTACATTGCTCTCTCGTTGTTCACATATGGGAACAGCGCCCTCTGGCGGTGATAACAGAAGCTTCACATTAACTCCCTCAGGGCCAACCTAATTTTTGGCCCGATGGGTCTTCCGTCGCTTTCCGGTAGCCCCCTCCCGAAGGTATTATAGGCGACCGGAATGCGGAAGTCGTTCTCTTGGCTTCCTTCTGCCTTCGGTGAAGGAGCTTCGCAAATCGACAAACATTCAACAAACAAAAGAACGAGTTCTGCGGGTCATCACAACTCTATAGCGACTGGTAGGATTCGCGGTCCACAGAGTTCCCCAGACCTTCTTCTTCTCCCTCTTCCCCACTGTGTTTTTTTCCAGACGAGGAAAAGCACAGCTCTTCAAAGAAAAGAAAAAGAGAACGCTAAACTTAGCCACCTGTTGGCTCCGCTAGTAGCTAGCGGCCTAGTTTAGCTTTCCACCTTAGTGGCTAGTAGCTTAGCTCGCCACCTCCTCTCCATGGCTCGACGCCGTACCGCCGTTTCTGACCGTCAGGAGTACCCCCTGCGTCGCTGCGGCTCCCGTTCCTGTCCTCAACTCCTGGACGAGTGGGACACACACAACCACTGCGTCTCCTGCCTGGGTCTCGCCCACGCTGAGGACGCTGCTTACGAGCTACACCCGAGATGCTCCGACTGTGCGTCTTTCAACTCGTCCGAGCGCAAGAACCGGTTCCACGAGGCCAGAAACCTTTTCCAGCCTCCTTCACGGCCCCTGTTCGAGGACTATGAGGAGCAGCGCGGCGGCGACCGCCATTACTTCGCTTCCCGGCGATCTGCGGACTGCACACCTGCTAGCCAAGCTGCTCGTCGGCCTCATGCTTCAGCAGCAGCTAGCTCCGCGAGGGCTCTGGAGCCACCAAAACACCCCCGCTCTCGCTCTCCTCCGAGGAACGAATATGTTCGCGTCGAACCACCCCCCACCCCACCCGGTGGCCACACCGAACACCGTGCGGCCTCCCACTACTCTTCCACCCCGGGGAGCGTCGTTTCGGTCGGCGATTATGAGGTGGATGACGACGCCCTCACTCCCTACCAAGCCGAGCGGCAGGAGTCGCAGGACGTAGGAGACTACCTGGTCGTTGACGAGGTCGCGGAGGACGGGGTGGTCGTCAGGGATGACGCTCTCACCGCGGACCGCGACCCCCCGACCCCCCCAGCCCCAGCTGGGACCCTCCACACTGTCCTTGTTCACGCTGAGGCGCTCACAGCCCCCGCAACGGCCATAATAGGTGAGATTACTCTTCTGGAGCTCTATAAAAAAGCCACCGTCAGATGTGGCCTCAAGTGGCCAGGCGACGAGATCAACGAGACCCCTATTAACACCTCGGAGTTTCAGGGACTCGACTCAGTGGAGGAAAAAATCACCAAGAAAAGCAAACTTCCACTGGCGATGGGTTTCGTTTCGGCTCTCTCCTCGTCCTGGAGCGCTCCCGCGGCCCCCGACGCGGATCCCAGAAGGCTACGTTTCGACATCGATTGTGTGGGTGCGGGTGAACTGGGCCTCGGCCCCCCCCCACCCATGGATCGCACCCTAGCCAGCTCCCTCTGCCTTAGCCAGCCTCGCGGCCAGAAAACACCTTTCTCCACGGTGAAAGACATCCCTGTTTTCACCAATGAAAAGGACATCGCTGCCTCCCTGGCTTCTAAAGCCGTCTACAGGGCGTCAACATCGGGCGGCAGGGCTCTCAATGCCTCCGCTCTTCTGCAGGGCTCCCTGAAGGTGCTTCTGAGCGAGGCGGGAGACGCCGCCACACCCGAGCAGCTGGCCGAGATGCGACGCCTCACTCAAGAGATGATTTCTCTAAATAAACACACCATAGAATGGACGGGCAGAGTGCTGGGGCTCTGCGTCACCCACGAAAGAGCACGATGGCTCGACCATGTTACTTTCCGCGGTCCCGAGGACAAGAAAAAGCTGCTGAAGCTCAAAGTCACCCCAGGAAATCTTTTCCAGGGCGCCATGGATTACCTGAAGGAGAGCAGCGCGGTTCGAAAAGCTCAAGATGAGGCTGCATTGTCCTGCATCCAAGCCCCATCCAGAGCACCTCTCCCCAGACCCCAGTCCCGTCCTGGACGACAGCCAGACCGAGGTAGGCCGCCGAATCGTCAGGAGGGCCCAGTTCGACAGGCCCAGTCTTCCTCCGCTCCACCTGCTGCCAGAGAACAGCGGGACCGAAGGGAGGACGACCGCCCTCGCCCCCCACAGAACAGACCCAGCCAGAGAGGCTCCAACAAGGGTCGCGGTGCCAGGTCGCGTCGGTGACACTGTCACTCCCTGCGTGGAAAGCAGGGAAGTTTTCTCCCCCGGTTCCCTCTCCCCTCAGACGGGGGATTCGCACCTGTATCTAGTGGCCTCGGGCCTCATGTACGGGTCACCGAGGAAGAGGAGGAGATCTCCACCGGAGCTAGCAGATGCGACGGAAGATCGCTCGCCAAGCACCGAAAGAAAGAAGAGCAAAACACAAATCACACATTTACGTGCCGCAGCAGATTGTCTGAGTGTGCATGCGTTAGAGAGGAAAGTTTTGCAAAATACACATACACGTGCCACAGCAGATCGTCTGAGTGTGCATGCTATTTCTACTGTTGTTGTTGCCAATGTTGTGCTTTTACATGCTGCTGTATTAAAAAAGACCAACAAAAAATTGCAACTGAAAACGGTAGGAATGAAAATGAGCCGGAGACCGCGACGGACCCCCCCCAGGGGGGTCCGTCGCGGTCTCCGGCTCAAGGTAAGCCACAAGGTAAGACAAAGTCAAGCTATTGTCGCAATGACAGTGGGGGGGGCCAAAATGGCCGCCTCAGCTGTTCAACACGTGTCGCTAGACAAGATGGCGGCCCCCACTTGCAGACACGTGTCGACAATAGCGAAGGCCGGTCCCACGTGCGCAGCCAGGAAAATAATAATGGCCGCGCCCATGACCACGAATGTAACAACAAGCACGGTAGCCATGCCAGCGAGTGCAGCCAAGATGGCGGCTCATGTGAGTACGAATACAATAACAGTCCCCCCCAATCCTTTAACACTACACATCGAGCGTTGGAAAGAATGCAACGCCAACCCCTGGGTGCTTCGTACAATAGCAAAGGGGTACAGGCTGCAGTTTTCCACAAAACCACCCATGTCTGACAAAGTACTTTTGTCACGAGCGAGTGGTCAAGCGGCGCTGACGTTACGAGAGGAGATAGCCTCCCTATTACGCAAGAACGCCGTACGGGAAGTGTTACCAGGAGAAAGCCGGCTCGGTTTCTACTCGAGATACTTCCTGGTCAAGAAGAAAGGGGGGGGATTACGTCCCATCATGGATCTACGAGCTCTCAACAGGTATTTGAAAACTTTTCAGTTCAAAATGCTGACGGCGGCGGCGTTACTACGCTCGGTCCGTCAGGGCGACTGGTGGAGCTCAATAGATCTCAAGGACGCTTACTTTCACGTCCCTATTTATCCACCGCACAGGAAATTCCTGCGGTTCGAGTTCGAGGGTCATGTGTACGAATACCTGGTCCTCCCGTTTGGAATGTCACTAAGTCCCAGGGTGTTCGTCAAATGTACTCAGGCAGCGATAGCTCCCCTGAGGCAGAGGGGTATTCGCATCGCGAGTTACATCGACGACTGGCTACTGAGTGGGGACTCGTATCAGGAGGCATGTCATCACACCAGTACAGTGGTGTCGCACCTGACCTCCCTAGGGTTCACACTGAACTTCGAGAAGTGCGTGCTCACGCCGTCCCGTCGCGCTACTTTCATAGGTATCGAGCTGGACGCGGTCTCTCTCAGGGCTCGTTTGTCTCAGGAGAGGAGAGTTTCCTTTCTGAGATGTTTAGCCATGTTTCAACTGGGACGCAAGGTCCAGTACAAAATCTGCATGAGGGCGGCGGGGCTCATGGCCTCGGCCATTTCCTTGATACGCCTGGGCAGATTGCACATGCGCCCTTTTCAGAGATGGGTGAGCTCCCTCGGGGTCCCGGTAACTCAGGGTTTTCGCCGGGTAACGGTGTCCGCAGCGTGCATACAGTCCCTCCAACAATGGAAAGTAGTCTCCTTCCTGTCAGAGGGCGTTCCAATGGGGAGGATCATCTCCAGGAAGATAATAACCACCGACGCCAGTCTGACAGGTTGGGGCGCCACCTTCGAGGGCAGAATGGCCAGGGGTGTGTGGGACCGCAGTATGAGGGCGGCCCACATCAACTACCTGGAGCTGATGGCGGTCTTTTTGGCGTTAAAGCACTTCAGACCCCGCATCAGCGGTTGTCACGTTTTGGTCAAGACGGACAATACTACGACCATGGCCTACATAAACAAGCAAGGAGGCCTGAAGTCTCCTACCTTGGACGGGTTGGCACGGAGGCTGATACTATGGTGCAGCACGCACTTGGAGTCAATCCACGCCTCTCATGTCCCTGGTCTTCTGAACAGGGGAGCCGATCTTCTGTCCAGAGGCAAGACTCAGGCTTCAGAATGGTCTCTGCACCCCGCGGTCGCGAACCAGATCTGGGTCAGGTTCGGGCGGCCCAGGGTGGACCTGTTTGCATCAGAGGAGAACGCGAAATGCTCGCTGTTTTTCTCAATGAAAGGCCAGGCTCCGCTGGGGTTGGACGCCCTGGCGCACGAGTGGCCGAGGGGGCTACTTTATGCGTTCCCTCCGATTGAGCTGATCCACCCTACTCTGGAACGGATCAGGCTCCGGGACCTCACGGTGCTGCTGGTGGCTCCAGCATGGGGCACCTGGAGGTCGGAGATAGCTCCCCTCCTATACGAGCGGCCTTGGCCCCTCCCGCTGCGAGAGGACCTGCTACAGCAGGCGGGGGGCGAGATTCATCATCCCAGGCCCGCAGACCTAGATCTGTGGGTTTGGCCCGTGAGAGGGAAAATTTGACTGCAGCCGGGCTTCCACCTAGGGTGGTAGCGACTATTCAGGCCGCTAGGGCACACTCCACTAGGTCCGTTTATGGAGCTAAGTGGGGTGTGTTCGAGGAGTGGTGCCTGGACCGGTCCCCGGTTGTGGTCCCTTTCCAGGCTTCGGTCCCAGACATCCTGACCTTCCTACAGGATAGGTTGGATCTGGGAAACGCCTTCTCCACAATCAAAGTATACCTGGCGGCCATCTCGGCCAACCATGTTGGTTTCGGTAGGAAAACCGTGGGAAAACAACCAATGGTGTGCCAGTTCATGAAGGGTGCCCTGCGGGAACACCCTGTCTCCAGGGCTTTGTTTCCCACGTGGGACTTGGTCCTGGTGCTCGACTCACTCTCTCGTCCTCCTTTTGAACCACTGGAGACGGTGGAACCTAGGTTCCTCACGCTCAAGACGGTGCTCTTGGTTGCGCTGACAACAGCGAAACGGGTGAGCGATATGCATGCCCTATCGGTAGTTCCGGAGTGCATGAGGTTCGCTGGTGATAACGGTAGGGTTGTTCTTAAACCCAACCCGGCGTTCATCCCTAAGAACCACCTGGCGGTGGTGACACCGACCGTGCTGGTTGCTTTTCATCCGCCTCCGTTTGCCTCAGAGGAGGATCGGAGGCTGCACTGTATCTGTCCAGTGAGGGCCTTGCGGCTGTATGTCCAGAGGACTGCGGCCCGGGACCGACCCGGCCAGCTGTTCGTTTCCCTGGGCCCTGGGCCTGGGGGAAAAGCGGTGGCTAAGTCTACGCTTTCCCGATGGATTGTGGAGGCTATTCGCTTGGCGTACACTAGTAGGGGAGCCCCAGTGCCTGACGGACTGAGAGCGCACTCTACTAGGGGTGTATCGACGTCATGGGCCCTCTGCAGAGGGGTTTCCATTCAGGACGTCTGCACGGCAGCGAGTTGGGCGTCTCCCTCGACTTTCGCTGCGTTCTACAGCCTGGACGTGGCGGCGTCTTCCCTGGCGCACGCTGTCCTGGGTGTGGCCTCCACCTGAAGGTGGGTAGGTGCATAGAACGGCCGTAGGATCTGTTCATGCCCCTGTAATTTAGTGTATGATTGGCCGACGTCTGGGCCTTAGATGAATAAGGCGGACTTCGGTCTGTCAGGGCCCTCCCCCCACTAGAATAGACAGGCTGTGCCTGCTTTTAGTTATGAGGCAGACTTAGGTCTGTCAGGGCCCCACTTCTTTTCCTGTTCCTTACCCCAGACCCGGTGGGTCTGGGGGGGCTTGGGCGCCAGGGGGTCACGTCCCAGGGGGGGCGTGGCCCTGGCGCCCAGGCGCTGGGGCAGGTTTTTGTGGTATCTTGTTTGTAGATACATTCCGGGGGTTTATATCTCCCATATGTGAACAACGAGAGAGCAATGTAGCAAAACTAAGGGTTACTTACGTAACCCCGGTTTTGTAAATTGCGAACGAGTTGTTCACAGAAACACCCTTCTTTTTGCTTCACCGTAGGCAGAAGGAAGCTGGTGTATCAAGAGAACGACTTCCGCATTCCGGTCGCCTATAATACCTTCGGGAGGGGGCTACCGGAAAGCGACGGAAGACCCATCGGGCCAAAAATTAGGTTGGCCCTGAGGGAGTTAATGTGAAGCTTCTGTTATCACCGCCAGAGGGCGCTGTTCCCATATGTGAACAACTCGTTCGCAATTTACAAAACCGGGGTTACGTAAGTAACCCTTAGTTTTCTCACTCAACAGTAAACAAACCAACATACAGTATAAGTGGATACAGGATATCTGCACATTTATAAAGTGACAATTTAATGACTTTTAAGACCTTTTTAATAGCAAATTGGCCAAATTGTCAAATGAATAAGAGAGAGGCAAACGTTGTGAAAATAGCCGATCTACAAGCACACAAAAATATGATTGTTTTGGGGGGTCCCACCCAGTTGAGATAGGATTATTATTTTAACCCCCCCCCCCCCCCCCCCTCCACCCCAAAGTGATAGGCCACACCGACAGCTTCAAACCAACCCCCCAAGGTGATAAGCCACGCCCACCCCCAGCCGAGAGCAGATCTACAAGCTCATAGCGCGGCACCCGGTGCCACGCTATGAGCTTTTTTTGTATTAATCAATAAATTAAACAACCATAAAATAACATTAACAACACACTCTACCATCCTTCAGTGGTGGAAAAAGTACTCAAACGTTTTACTTAAGTAAAAGTATCAAAAATGTTAATATAGAGAAATACTCTGTTAGGGCGCGCTCTCACCAAAAGTTGGCTGGCTGCTGTTAAACAGGTTGTGCGTGTTGTCTAAAAGAAACGCTCTGACGCACCTGTCACTCACATTCAAGACCGTCCCCGTAGCCTGCACCATAGATATATATAAAGGCTAGATGACTCACCCGCGCTGCTGGCCAATGGAGTACGACGTTGCCACATGGCGGCCATCTTGGGACGGTCATTCATAACATTATGTCTATGGTGCATATACTTTGAAATAATCATAGCGTGCTCAATTTTCATCCGATTTTCAAACGGTTTGGTGTGTTGTAAACACCAAAGATGTATTTATGATACTGCACACTTAATGTTATTTTAAAAAAAAAAACATGATTATAATTATAAGTATGCCGTATCATAACTACATCTTTGGTGTTTACAAAACACTAAACCATTTGAAAATCGGATGAAAATTGAGCACGCTATGGTTATTTCAAAGTATATGCACCATAGACATAATGTTATGAATGACCGTCCCAAGATGGCCGCGGTTGAGCTACGCTTGTGACGCCCCCTTGAGCCATCTAGCCTTTATATATATCTATGGCCTGCACCGCCTGCTGCCTTGAGCACCATGTTGCTTCCTGAGTCTTGGGACGGTCCGCCTTCGACTCACCCGATTGGACAGAGGGAGAAAATCAGCTCCTGCCTTATGCTTCCACTGGACAAGTCGCGTAGATTCAGGAAGCACCATGGTGCTCAAGGCAGCAGGCGGTAAGGGCTACGGGGACGGTCTTGAATGTGAGTGACAGGTGCGTCACAGTGTTTTTTTTTAAATCTGCTGGCTGCAAAAAACTGTGGCCGCGCACAACCTGTGTTTAACAGCGGCCAGCCAACTTTTGGTGAGAGTGCGCCCTTACAATTAAAAGTCCGGAACTCAAAATGTACTTGAGTAAAAGTACAAAAGTATTGCACAAAAATGTACTTAAAGTACCAAAAGTAAAAATACTCATTATACAAAATGTCTCATTTCAAGTTTTGAAATGTATACAAATCTTTTGAAAATAGCAGATCTACAAGCTCACAATGCATCAAATCGTGATTAGTGACGGATTTTGAGCTTGTAGATCGGCTATTTTCAAATGGCCTATAGGGCTGAAGTGGTTGTATGTTTTGTAATAATGATCAAAATATACAAAGTAACTAGTAACTAAAGTTTTCAAATAATTGTAGTGGAGTAAAAGTACAATATTTGCCTCTGAGATGTAGTGGAGTAGAAGTAAAAGTATTGGAAATTGGAAATACTCGAGTAAGTACAAATGCCTCAAAATTGTACTTGAGTACATGTACTTAGTTACTCACCTCTGTAATTTAATTCATGAATCACAGGAACATTTTGATGGCAACTGTTGTATAATCGTATTATCTTGGATTTTGACATGATTTTAATTGAAAATCCAAATAAATAAAGTAAAGTGTATCAGATACGCTCAGTGGTCATTGGTCATGGGCCGCGGTAACACGCCGTCCCACCAGTCTTTTGAGCAGGAGCACGCACACGCACACGCACATGCATCGATTAAAACAACCCTTAAGTTCACACCTCAACAAAGGCTGCCGACTGCCGGGTGTCACACCAGGTGAATTAACATAGGAATGAGCCTAGATGCATATCAATTGTCCATTGTGTGACCTGTAGTGTAGGTGTTAAGCCACGTGCGCGTGACCTCTTTAAAATAGTGTCCCACCAGAGATAGATTCACCAAATCAACACTGGATACGCTTCCTCAGACGTTTTTTGGATGGTATACGCTTTAAAAAATAATAATCTGCACAGTATACTACGTATATAGTGTAACACGATAGAACACACCACTGCATCTACATAGTTGTACCATCTACACCTCACCTACAGCTCAGGCTGTACAGAGCAGATACTATCGATAGATTTGTAAAAAAAATAAATACAAATAAATAAAGCACCTTGAGCACATATTCATGTTTACTAGAAATACATATTATTTAGAAAATATTTCACCATAAATGCTTAATATACATGTTTAAACATTTTCATTAATGTTAAATATATTCAACCGTTTTAGTTAATAACTATTGTGTTCATAGTATTCATGTACCTTTCACTGGTGGTTTCTTCAAGGCAGTGCGAACGGTGTCCAGGTTGGCTTTGCAGAGCGCCTGCAGATTCCAAGCTACTTCATAAGTTTCTGCATGGTAGGACATATGATCTACAAACGGAGGCTGAGGCTCCACCACCTTCCCTTTGTTGAAGTCTGCGTACGCCATCACTTCACCATCCAGTCCCACAATCCACTCTTTATATGGGTCTTTAACTGTGTCTGAACAGCCAGTGAGTTGAATCTCCTCATGGAACACTGGAAATAAAACAAAGTTGAAATTAAATTCAACAACAAACTTCTTCACAGTGACAATAACACATAATCATCATGTTAAACAATCATGTTTGCAGTGGTGGAAAAAGTACTCAAATATTTTACTTAAGTAAAAGTATCAATACTGCAATTTAGAAGTACTCTGTTACAAGTAAAAGTCCGGAATTACAAATTTACTTGAGTAAAAAAAAGTACAAAAGTATTGCTATAAAAATGTATTTAAAGTACCAAAAGTAGAATTATTAAAATGTTTGGAAGTAGCAGATCTACAAGCTCACAACGCGTTGCGATGCGACAGGTTGTGAGCTTGTAGATCGGCTATTTTCAAATAGCCTAGGTATGAAATAGGGCTAAAATGGTTAATGTATTTTTTGTTATACAAATGTTAAAATGTAGGCCTATACAGTATCTGCAAAGTAACTAGTAACTAAAGTTTTCAAATAATTGTAGTGGAGTAAAAGTACAATATTTTCCTGTGAGATGTAGTGGAGTAGAAGTAAAAGTAAAAGTAATGGAAATTGGAAATACTCCAGTAAAGCTAAGTATAAGTATAAGTACCTCAAAATTGTACTTGAGTAAATGTAATTAGTTACTTTACACCACTGCGTGTTTGGTTCTTATATGAAGTGAAAGGTTGGATATTAAAAGTAACTTCCTGTCAAACATTTTATTCACACTGATACAGATTCAAATGTTTTTTTCTTTGTTTTTTTTTTAAATTATGAAAGTAATTAATACGGAATGATTTATTTTATGATGTCACAACAACAGTTCCTAACATCTGTTTTAATGTTTATGTATTTGGACCAACATTCAAGATCCAATACTGTAGTAAAATGAGTGTGTGTGTGTGTGTGTGTGTGTGTGTGTGTGTGTGTGTGTGTGTGTGTGTGTGTCTGTGTGTGTGTGTGTGTGTGTGTGTGTGTGTGTGTGTGTGTGTGTGTGTGTGTGTGTGTGTGTGTGTGTGTGTGTGTGTGTGTGTGTGCGTGTGTGTGTGCGTGGTGTGTGTGTGTGTGTGTGTGTGTGTGTGTGTGTGTGTGTGTGTGTGTGTGTGTGTGTGTCATTTGTTTGTATTGTGCATTGTTCATATTTATTTTTATATAATAACAGTAGATATAAATGTATATATTATATAATAACATAAATATAATGTACTTACTTCCTGGGATCGCTTTGACATGAAGTACAGAGGAGAGGATGAGGAGGGTGGCTGTAATCTTCATCATCACTGATCAAAACTGAACTGAATTTAATAGATGAGAATGAACAGATGAGAATAAACAGATGAGAATAAACAGATGAGAATAAACAGATCAGAATAAACAGATCAGAATAAACAGATGTTTACTGAAAGAGAAGTTCTGGAGTCTGAAAGAGAATGAAGGAGGACTCGTTCTCTAGTTCAGAAGAATCAGCCAATCAGATTAAAGATATGATGTTACATCATCTGTTTCCAAGAAGACGACAGTCTGAATTATTGCACATATGAACAGTATATAGCTGCTGCTTATGCACCTTATGTCTCCTCATGTACATACTGTACCTTATGCACCTTATGTCTCCTCATATACATGCTTTACCTTATGCACCTTATGTCTAACCTCATGTACATACTGTACCTTATGCACCTTATACCTATGCACCGTATGTCTCCTCATGTACATACTGTACCTTATTCACCTTGTCTTCTCAAGTACATAATGTACCTTATGCACCTTATGTCTAACCTCATGTACATACTGTACCGTATGCACCTTATGTCTAACCTCATGTACATACTCTATGTAAATATCTTTGTTTAATTCATCCTTTATTCTCTCCTTAACCCCCCCCCCCCCCCCCGTCTTCTTTTCTTTCTATTTGTGAAAATAACTAAAGCACTGGAGCTGCACAAAAAAATAAAATAAAATAAAAAGACAGAAAGAAAGAAAGGGGGACAACTTGAATCAGAAAGTAAAATATCTGGTCACTTAAGAAGAGAAAACCCAAATAAAATGCTGGAGCACTCCACTGGTCTACTATGCACATAATGTATTATTATGCAGGGTGACAAGGGGGTGTGGTCTCTGAAGACCATATTCACACGGCGGCCATTTTGCTATTAAGTTAATGAAATGGCACCCCGCTTCTTCAATGCAAAAATGTCCGCCATGTGAATATGTTCTATTATTTCCAATTCCATAGTGTAAAATAATACCAGTCAGAGTTCCATAGCTTTTGTCTCCCCCCCTCCCCACCTCCCCCTCCAACAAAATCTTGCCCCCCCTACTGACAGAGGCTAAAATCGCTTGCTGTGTGTGTGTGTGTGTGTGTGTGTGTGTGTGTGTGTGTGTGTGTGTGTGTGTGTGTGTGTGTGTGTGTGTGTGTGTGTGTGTGTGGTGTGTGTGTGTGTGTGTGTGTGTGTGTGTGTGTGTGCGTGTGTGTGTGTTCAGCGTCACTGGTAAAATGCTGATCATGTTCAATAAGCATCAATCCATGCCTCATTACATCTCACTGCTGAAACCATCAAATGTCTTTAAAAACACACTGGTCATGGGATCAAAGTGTGTGTGTGTGTGTGTGTGTGTGTGTGTGTGTGTGTGTGTGTGTGTGTGTGTGTGTGTGTGTGTGTGTGTGTGTGTGTGTGTGTGTGGGCGGGTGGGTGGGTGTGTGTGTGTCATTTGTTTGTATTGTGCATCGTTCATAATAGTGGTTTATAACAGTAGATAGACATGTATATATTATATAATAACATAAATATAATGTACTTACTTCGTGGGATCGCTTTGACATGAAGTACAGAGGAGAGGATGAGGAGGGTGGCTGTAATCTTTATCATCACTGATTAAAACTGAACTGAATTTAATAGATGAGAATAAACAGATGAAAATAAACAGATGAGAATAAACAGATCAGAATAAACAGATGTTTACTGAAAGAGAAGTTCTGGAGTCTGAAAGAGAATGAAGGAGGTCTCGTTCTTTAGTTCAGAAGAATCAGCCAATCAGATTAAAGATATGATGTTACATCATCTGTTTCTGGAAAGAGGACAGTCTGGATTATGCACATATCATGAACAGTATAGCTGCTGCTGATGCACCTTATATCTCCTCATGTACATACTGTACCTTATGCAACTTATGTCTTTGTTTAATTCATCTTTTATTCTCTGCTTGCCCCTCCCCCGTCCTCTTTTCAATCTCTTTCTGAAAACAACTAAAATGATGGAGCTGCACTAAAAATTATTTCACCCACTTCTTTACACCTTTAACCTGTGATGTGACAATAAAGATGATTCTGATTCTGTTGAAGAGAAACACTATAATTTATAAGCTAAGGAGTTCTACATTCTCACACAAAGGAGTCACATTTGACCTAATTCAACCACATCTTCTTGGTCAAAGGTCAAAGGTGACATCTTGGAGCATCAGAGTGGTTAAAGGTAGCCTGGGATCAAATACCATTTTCAGGTTTCTGGTCCGGTCTGGAGTGGAAATAACTTTAGGTCATCAGGCGGCCGGAACCCACGACCGAACCTCCAGCGCTGTGCGCCTCCAAAATGATTCCCCTAGTTTAAAACTTGTTCAGTTTGGTATAATCGTATCGTTTCTTTTGGTATAATAATGGTTTGGTATGTTCATCTTTCATTCTAACTCGTAGCGCGACTAGCGAGACTAAACGAAACTGATTCACATTATGTGGGGAACAAAAACAATGTGACACAAACCGGAACCAACCACCGGAACAAACATTGTTTTTTTCCCCCTTTTTTCTAAACCGGATCACAGGGCTCAGTTTTAGAATGAATACCAGGCTTTCCTCCAACCTGCTCATCAGAAGCAGTTAGGGGTTCAGTGCCTTGCTCAAGGACACTTCAACATGAAGCCAGGAGGAGTCAGGAATCAAACCGGGAACCTCTGTAAACTGAACTCACAGACGCTCCTCTAATCCAAGCCTCATTACATCTCACTGATGAAACCATCACGTCATGTGATCAAAGTGTTACTTCAGAGGTGTGTGTGTGTGTGTGTGTGTGTGTGTGTGTGTGTGTGTGTGTGTGTGTGTGTGTGTGTGTGTGTGTGTGTGTGTGTGTGTGTGTGTGTTTCAGCATTGCTGGTAAAATGCTGCTCATGTTCATTAAACATCAATTCAAGCCTCATTACATCTCACTGCTGAAACCATCAAATGTCTTTAAAAACACACTGGTCATGTGATCATATAGTGTCACATGAGAGGTGTGTGTGTGTGTGTGTGTGTGTGTGTGTGTGTGTGTGTGTGTGTGTGTGTGTGTGTGTGTGTGTGTGTGTGTGTGTGTGTGTGTGTGTGTGTGTGTGTGTGTGTGTGTGTGTGTGTGCGTGCGTGCGTGCGTGCGTGCGTGCGTGCGTGCGTGCGTGCGTGCGTGCGCGTGCATGTGTCGTTGAACTCACCACTGAGGCTTCTGACTGTAAAAATCAAACTTGAATTTCACTTCCTGATTCACCCAGCAGCCAATCAGAATTATTCTTTTATTAAACATCACCAGTTACTAGAGAGACATGTTGATGTCAACAACCTGACAGACTGTACATAATTATGTATTCATTTATTGTTTGTTTTATTTGACTCTTGTTGGTAATGTCAACGTGTTGCTCATGTCAATATGGACAAAAATAAATCTGATGTAATTTAAAAGTTGACAGATAGACATTTTAACAATTTATTTATGTCCAAAAAAGGGAAATTGCATACAAGGACACAAATACAGTATTACAGTAATTTACAGGTGCAGCAAGATTACATCCACAAAATCAAGTCATATGTCCTCATGATACAACAAGCATGTCACCCAGACCTCCATGGACACAAGCACCGGACTTTCACTTGTAACAGAGTACTTCTAGATTGCAGTATTGATACTTTTATTTAAGTAAAACATTTGAGTACTTTTCCCACCACTATCCACTCCAGCGTGGGCTGTCGGTATACTCCGTCGGTGAGCAGCGCCTTCTTGTATGCAAGCTTGATGATAGTGATGAAGCACACAAAGTTGTAAATGCAACTCAAATCTGCACCTAAACCTACTTAAAACCAGAGGTGACCAGGCTAAAAACCAGTGGTGACCAGGTTAAAAACCAGAGGTGACCAGGTTAAAACCAGAGGTGACCAGGTTAAAACCAGAGGTGACCAGGCCTTCAAGATGGCCCGCCCTCCCAGGCTCTGGAACAGTTATCCCGTACACATCAGAGCTGTCCAGTCCATTGTTACTTTTAAATCTCTATTAAAGACTCATTTCTTCTCCCTGGCCTTCAGTACGTTTCCCCTGACTGGTGCTAAATTAATTGTCTGTTTATATTGCATTGTATTGTTATTGTCTTTACAGCACTTTGGTTGACATGGTCATGTTAAATGTGCTATAAATACAGTTTTACTTGAGTTGAGTTGTTACATAATTATGAAGTAAAACAGTCATCTGTATTATTGAGCTTTTGTCTTGCAGTGGAAACACATTTACTGTGAATTAGTTTTGTTGAAATCAGCAAATGGGTGTGTGTGTGTGTGTGTGTGTGTGTGTGTGTGTGTGTGTGTGTGTGTGTGTGTGTGTGTGTGTGTGTGTGTGTGTGTGTGGGGGTGGGTGGGTGGGTGGGTGGGTGTGTGTGTGTGTGTGTGTGTGTGTGTGTGTGTGTGTGTGTGTGTGTGTGTGTGTGTGTGGGGGTGGGTGGGTGGGTGGGTGGGTGGGTGGGTTGGGTGTGTGTGTGTGTGTGTGTGTGTGGTGTGTGTGTGTGTGTGTGGGGGTGGGTGGGTGGGTGGGTGTGTGTGTGTGTGTGTGTGTGTGTGTGTGTGTGTGTGTGTGTGTGTGTGTGTGTGTGTGTGTGTGTGTGTGTGTGTGGGGGTGGGTGGGTGGGTGGGTGGGTGGGTGGGTGGGTGTGTGTGTGTGTGTGTGCGTGTGGTTGAAGCTTCTCACTGGAAACTCCCCAAACGTTAATTTCACTTCCTGATTCACTCAGCAGCCAATCAGAATTATTTTTTTAAACATTACCAGTTACTAGAGAGAGAGAGAGAGAGAGAGAGAGAGAGACGAGAGAGAGAGAGAGAGACGAGAGAGAGAGAGAGAGAGAGAGAGAGAGAGAGAGAGAGAGACGAGAGAGAGAGAGAGAGAGAGAGAGAGAGACAGACAGACAGACAGACAGACAGACAGACAGACAGACAGACAGACAGACAGACAGACAGACAGACAGACAGACAGACAGACAGACAGACAGACAGACAGACAGACAGACAGACAGACAGACAGACAGACAGACAGACAGACAGACAGACAGACAGACAGACAGACAGTGGCCTGACCTCTAGTAGTCGAATAGTCGACTAATTAGTCGAGGGGTGTCTGAGTCGACTACCAATCTCTTAGTCGAATTATACAAAAAAACATTAAAAAAAAAATATATATATATATTTCTTAATTATTTGACTGAGAGATATTAATTAACTAATAGTTTGGCAAAAAATAGGATATACATCATGATTTATTGGGAGAAACCAACAGTATATGTTAAATCAGACACTAAGCACCCCTACAGCCCAAATATGGAATGTTCCTCTATTGCATAACATATTATTTGCATGATTTGACTGAGAGATTGGCAGTCGAATCAGACTGATTCGACTGCCAATCTCTCAGTCGAATCATGCAATCATTGCATTAGTCGACTGCCAGTCTCTCTCTCTCTCTATGTCTCTCTCCCTCTCTCTCTCTCTCTCTCTCCATATCTGCCAGTCGACTATTGGTCGCCAATTAGATTCGACTATACAAATCCTTAGTCGGGGACAGGCCTACAGACAGGCAGTTTGTTGTCACATGATCTAGAAGCTTCTATCACTTAAAGGACAAGACCACCAGGGGGGTCAATTGGCGAACGCGCGCGTGTGCATGCGTGAGGTGTCCTCTTTTTGGGAATTCAGAATATGTTCACCCTAATTCATTGCCATCCACCTCTACAAAGACTAACCAATTTCAGAAGACTGAAATGGGACCTAAAAACTAAATGGTGTGTTATTCAAAAGACTAAAACTAAGACTAAATCAGAATTTACTGTCAAAATGAACACTGATCACCATAAAGGACACAAAGGGGAAACCCATCAGAAAGAATCTGTCTTGACAGATCATGCAGGAGGACATCAAGGTAACAGAGCTGACCAGGGTTGGATTTTGACCAGTGGAGATATGTTTTATCCACGCTTCTGGTCCAGTACCGCGGGAAGTAGGGGTAGGGGGGGTACGGCCAGCCCCCCCTCCCCCCAGGTACCGAATTTAGGTGAACCGAATAAACCGAATTTAGGTAAAAAAATAATAAAAAAAAGCCGACCAAAACCGCGGAAAAAGAATTGCGCGCGGCATACCGCACCCTTAACCTAAAAGGTCTTCCCGCCGAATCCCGCGGCTATGTTCTGGTCAGACTAATTAACTAACCCACACTCTCTCTCTCTCTCTCTCTCTCTCTCTCTCTCTCTCTCCCCCTCTCTCTATCATATCTCTGCTGTCTGGCAGAAACCAGCTAACTCCAAAATGTTCTTTTTTTCAGGAAATGAAAAAAACTGGAGTTAGGAGGTTTTGTTCATCATTGATAAGAACAGCTGAATGGACCTCCAAGCTCACAATGAGGTTGGAGGTCAAAAAGGGGGTGGAGCCTGGAGTCTGCAAAACTAGCTAACTCCGGTTGAGTTAGCTGGTTTATTTTTCATTGGTTCAATATATTTTTACCAACACACAGACGTAAAGGGTGTTCAATGGCCCTTGATTTATGGGGAAAAAAAATGCAAAAGCGTCAAAATGGAGTTGGCTGGTTTTCTGCCGGACAGCAACGATATGTTTGATAATATCACAATTTAATAAAAAGATGTATGTGTATGTTAACCACATTAAACCCTGGCGTCCCTACTTTGGTCAAATTTGCAAAGAATATATCTACAGTACAAGCTAAAGTGTTGTGAGCTTGTAGATCAGCTAATTTAGCTATTTGTCATAAGAGGAAGAAGTATAGACTAAAAGTGCTTACGTAAATGTCCACCGTCAGTATCACGTCAGTATCACGTCAGTATCACGTCAGTATCACGTCATTATCATGGTCAGTATCACGTCCTTATCATGGTCATTATCATGGTCATTATCATGGTCAGTATCATGGTCAGTATCATCATGGTCAGTATCATGGCCATGTGAACTCCATGCACAGCCCCTTTGTCACACCCACTACATAAGTATAAAACAGTGTTGCCAGATTTTGCAAGAGACATAAGCAACCAGGTCTATGAAAACAAGCCCAAAAGAAGTGACTATAGGCCACATGAGCACTTCAAACCTATATATAAATCTGCTATTTGAAAATAGCCGATCTACAAGCTCACAGCTTGTAGATTGGCTACGGTATTTTCAAAAAGATCTTGAGGAAAAAAACATACACAACAACAACACAAATACTGGGTCCCTTGCTCAAAAGTATAATTTCAGGTGAGGGTCTGTGGACAAATACACATACATTTGGGGGTCCTTGACATAAAACATTTTGAGAAAAATGTGGGAACAAGCCCAAATAAGCATCTAGTCTACCGGTACACTTTAGAAACAAGCACCAAAGAAACCGCAACCAATTTGCTTAAAATAAGCATACCTGGCAACACTGGTATAAAGAGGGCAGGCAGGCAGGCAGGCAGGCAGGCAGGCAGGCAGACAGACAGACAGACAGACAGACAGACAGACAGACAGACAGACAGACAGACAACATATAGTCTTATACTGTTGTTGGCCACTGAACAGCTCCACAGGAGCAGTCGGTGAGTTCAGTGCCTCCTACCCGCCTATGAGCACTCATCCTATGAGCACTCATCCTATGAGCACTCATCCTGGGCATAGAAGTGGAGCCGAGGATAATAACGTCCTTAACTAATGATATCGTCTCTGTCGGGTGGAAACCTCATATGTCCAAAACTGATACTTTTCAGGATTCAAAAACAAATGAATAACAACGGTAGCAGATCTACAAGCTCGAAACACTGCTACTTTTGATGCTTTTGTGGGACGCTGTGGTATGATCAAGTATAGGCCGTTAATATACGGGGAAAAAACTATTATTAAACGTTAAAATATGGAGATAAGAGGTTTCTGCTCGACAGTGGCGATATATTGGTTTTATCCCACTCACGCTGTTATCTAGTGTGAAGTGAGAGTAAAGTGCAGTATTAGTTAATCAGTGATCCATTACAAAACGTTAACTTCTGTGCCTTCTCGCTCATCATTGTGATCTCTCTCCTCAGAGATGGGCCAGCTAATGCTCATAGCGTTTGCTACACTCCTGTGTTGTTCCACGCCCGCTCGTGGAGCGGCGGTAAAGTCCTGGTGTACTCTGGCGAGGGAAGCCTTTGGATCAACATGAAAGTCATCGTTGAAGAGCTGCACTCCAGAGGCCACGAGGTCACGGTGATAAGGCCCTCAAACAGCTGGTACATCAAGCCGGACTCCCCTCACTACGACACCGTCACGGTCGACTTCCACGGCGCCGGCGACGAGGAGTTCTTCGGAACGATCGTGGCGAGGATGGTGAACCTGAGGCGGGACGGTTCCTCGATTTGGGCTCGCATGGCAAGCGAATGGGAATTAGTGAACAACTTCTATGAGATGTTGAAAGCCTCAGTTCAGACGATGGAGATTGTTTTTGAAGACGGTGAAATGATGAAGCGTCTCCAGGACGCTAAGTATGACATGGTTTTGACGGATCCAGTGGGGCCGCGGCCGATGTTGGCCCATCGTCTCGGTCTTCCTCTGGTCCTCAGTGCCAGGTGGACCGTCCAAGGGGAGGCGCACGATCTCATCGCCCCCTGTCCCCTCTCCTATGTCCCAGTCCCCGATTCCATGCTGACGGACAAGATGACATTTCCCCAACGAATCAAAAACGCACTTTTCTACCTTTTAACGCGCATTCAATATGCATATATGTCAGACAGCCTCTACACGGCGTTCGTTCACCGTTACTTCGGCCCCGACGTCAATTATATCGAGCTCTTCCAGGCGGCGGACATCTGGCTGATGAGAAGCGACTTTACCTTTGAATACCCTCGCCCCACCATGCCTAACGTCGTGTACATGCAAGGTTGGCAGTGCAAGCCCTCCGAGCCTCTCCCTCCACATCTGGAGGACTTTGTCCAGAGTTCCGGAGAACACGGGGTCGTCGTGATGACACTGGGCTCCTTCATCGGAAAGGTCCCCGAGGACGTTACGGAGGCCATCGCGGCGGCCTTCGCCCGATTGCCGCAGAAGGTGATCTGGAGGCACACCGGCGGGAGACCGTCAACCCTGGGGAACAACACCTTGGTCGTCGACTGGTTGCCCCAGAAGGACCTCTTG
Source organism: Gymnoscopelus braueri (assembly GCF_963280865.1). NCBI lineage: Eukaryota > Metazoa > Chordata > Actinopteri > Myctophiformes > Myctophidae > Gymnoscopelus > Gymnoscopelus braueri. Next base: position 51,878,385 of record NC_137608.1, on the reverse strand, counting down.
GGCCACCCCAAGACCAGAGTGTTTGTGGCCCACGGAGGCACCAACGGAATCCAGGAGGCCATTTACCATGGCGTTCCTTTGGTCGGTCTGCCTATCCTGGGCGACCAGGAAGACAACATGAACAGGATGGAAGCAAAGGGCGTAGCCAAGGTAGTCGATATCGGCACAATAAACGAAGACAACTTCCTGGAAGCGTTAAGGAGGTCCTTCAAACATATTTATATTCAAAGATTTGCAGAAATCTTCCACGATTAAAAACAAAACAAAAAAGCAGATCTACAAGCTCATAGCGCGGCACATGGTGCCTCGCTATGAGCTTGTAGATCTACTATTTTTGAACAGCCCAAGAAATCTTAAAATGACACAGATGTGTTCCCGGTCCTGATGGATTAAGATGCTCAGGAGGTCAGTGTCCAGATGGACCCTCGCAGGTCTATAACTCTAGAGAGAGTAAAGGATTTGATTACTATCTGCTCTGTCTGGATTACACATGTCTCCTGAGAGCTGATGAGTGGAGGAGGCTGCCTGTTGCCAGGCTGTATATTCACTGATAAGTGGTGGAAAAGATACTCAAATGTTTTACTTAAGTAAAAGTATCAATACTGCAATGTAGAAACACTCTGTTACAAGTAACAGTCTGGTAATCAAAATTGTTTTTATATACAAAAGTAAATGTACTCATTATGCAAAATGTCCCATTTCACAAGCTTTCAAATGTATACATTGTATAAAGATATTTTGAAAATAGCAGATCTACAAGCTCACAATGCGTCGCACCATGACATGTGAGCTTGTAGATCGGCTATTTTCAAATAGCCTACGTATATGGCTGAAGAGGTTAATGTATGTTTATGTTGATAATGATTTTTGTGGAGTAAAAGTACAAGTATTGAAAACCGTAAATACTCCAGTAAAGTAAAAATCACACCCAGTGTGAAGTGGGCGGTGTGGTCATCACAGTGGTCATCACAGTGATGGAAGCTCCAGGACCTAGGGGTGACAGTGGCTCAGGGGGTAGAGTGGCCGCTAGAGCGGCCGGATGGGAACCTCAAGGTTCCGAGTTCGGTCCCGGGCTCCCCAGCGTTAGTTTCAAAGTGTCCTTGAGCAAGACACTGAACCCCTAATTGCTCCAGATGAGCAGGTTGGTGCCTTGCATGGTTTCCTCCTCCATCGGTGTATGAATGTGTGTGTGAATGGGTGAATGTAATGCCTAATCTATGTAAAGCGCTTTGGATAAAAGCTCTATATAAATGCACCTGAACGTATGGAAAGCGTTCACAGGCCTCCCATCTGTTACTGTATCTTAAGTGTTATTTGGGGGCCCACTCAATCTCCTCACGGCCCACCAGTGTTAGAGATCACTATTTCCCAAACAGTGGGTCGCGAGTCGGGACCCATGTGTGTGTTACGGACCAATTTTTATGGGTTGCAAGTATTTATCCCCCTTTTTTTCATTTCCTATATAAAATAGATTATTTCAAAAATATATACAAAAAATAAGAGACACAACTTTTCATCAATTAAAAACAATTCCCACATTTTAAAAAATAAAAATCTAATAATTTCCATAAAATAAAAGTTTAAGTAGTGGAAATAGTATAGTAGTGAACGCTTCGTGCCGCATTGGTGAGCTTGTAGATCTGCTATTTTCACTAGTTTGGGTCCCGGGCAAACTTGAGCTAAAAGTTTGGGAACCAGTCTTTTAGATCATTCACGGTCATTTCAAACTCTTCTTATACAGTATATCAGTTGAAGTGTGTTCTTTGTGCTCCAGAGGTCAACACAGCTCTAAACATTTACCTATGGACACTATGGAGCTTCTGCTTCAAAGAGAAATGACCCTCAAACTCTTCCATGTGGTTGTGTGATGGAGGGTGAGGAGGTCAAACCATCAATAGTTAAAGCAATGTTTGAGGAAGTCGTCAGTGGGTGAAGAAGAACTTTCTGGATTTTCCAAAGTCATACTGTAGCTGTTTTCAACTTGGTGTCCCTATTTATGACATGTTACTATAGGCTAAAATGTCCCAGAAAATGTCCAAAAACGTTTCACAAATTATCGGAAAAGAAACACTACTTCACAATTTTAAAAACAAATACCAAAAATAGCAGATATACAGTACAAGCTCACAATAGTGTCACATCGCAACAGCCAAACTGAGGGACTTTATGTAAAAAAGCTAGCCATGGTTCACATGACGCTTGTCTGTCACGAGCGTCATGGCGGAATTTCTGGTTTTGGCACTTTCTCCATTTACAACCCGTACATGTATAGAGTGTTTGTTCAGTAACCGTGTTAAATAGCTCTATATTGTGATAGTGATCATTGTTATAGAGTATTTATTCAGTAACCGTGTTAAATAGCTCTATATTGTGATAGTAATCATTGTTATAGAGTATTTATTCAGTAACAGTGTTAAATAGCTCTATATTGTGATAGTAATCATTGTTATAGAGTATTTATTCAGTAACAGTGTTAAATCACTCTATATTGTGATAGTAATCATTGTTATGGAGTATTTATTCAGTAACAGTGTTAAATAGCTCTATATTGTGATAGTAATCATTGTTATTATTCAGTAACAGTGTTAAATAGCTCTATATTGTGATAGTAATCATTACTATAGAGTGTTTGTTCAGTAGCAGTGTTAAATAGCTCTATATTGTGAATGGGCACTCTCTCTTGATTGGCTGAAATTGGCAACCCACCTGCAGTGAAATGTAAGAGAACATGAGGCACAATTATGTTTTCTCATTCCTTTATTGATATTGTGACATTCCATTCAAACCAAGCAAATTAAAGCCAAAATCTAATATCTGAACTTCAAACCATTCATGATCAGGGGCCCAGATCCCAGGGGGGAAGGAACGGATAGAAACACAACAGTGGAGCTGAAAAACGGAAAGATAAATAATCACCTCAAGACCACCCTAGAGGGTTTAGGTCCACACATCACCTCAGACCACCCTAGAGGACCAGGTCCACCCATCACCTCAGACCACCCTAGAGGACCAGGTCCACCCATCACCTCAGACCACCCTAGGGGATCAGGTCCACCCATCACAGGGAAATAGTGATGTCATGATGATTGTAACACATTAATTATCACACATTATAAATGATTACATAATAATAAATGACTTATGGTAATTTATAAAATAATAAAACCTTTTTCACAAACATGGTTGACTGACTTCCATTCAGATGGATATTAATATTATATATGTTATGAAGATCTCTTATGAAGAACGCTGATTGTGTGTGTGATCATTTATTTAATGTTTCAATATAGTGTAGAACTGAAATATTATGTTTGTGTTTTCTGACGACAGAAACTATACAATGTAGTTTGATGAACCGCCCACACTAATTGGGACTCCCTCTTCCTTTGGTGTGTCGCCCAGGTGGCGCCTCAACCCTGACCTTTAACCTCACAAACACTATGTCTATAAACCTAACCTTAAAGGCCTTTGCAGACAGGGTGCGATTTTCCGCACGGAAAAAACAGACATTATAATTTTTTTAATGAACACATGGTTCTCAATGACCTCATGCACACCGGCTCCAAATTTACCGTGCGGCGATGCGATGCGGCGATGTTTTTTTTTTTTCTTCAATCAAACCCAGTTCGATTCATGCGTTTTTTCGCACGCGGTAAAAACTGATTGACTAATCGCACCCTGTGTGCAAAGGCCTTAACTCTAAACCCTTTAACCTCGCATAAACTATGTCTATAAACCTAACCTCACCTCAAAACCACGTCAACCTTTGCAAAACACTGGGAAAAGACAGTAATTATCGTTAGCCTTCGCTAGCCATTTAGCAGTTTGAATTGTTTAAAGGACACATTAGTGGAAAAAGGTTGATGATGTCATCATTGTGCTGCTGCTATGAGTATTTAAAAGCTGAATGGACACACATGTATTAACTCCTTTCTCCACTAGGGAGCAGCGATGACTCTGCTTCTCTGAAAACACACCCAGGTGTTCTGTGAAAAGACAAGAAAAACAATACAAATCTGAATGTACTAACTGTGCGAACATGTTAACAGAATAACCTTCCCTTAATATAGTAAATAATCATTCCCAAAAGATTATTAATGTAACATTAATAACTTTAATAACTTAATAACTAAATGTTTGTTAATGCTTAATGATTTAATTATTTAAAACTATAAAAGGATAATAGATCATGAACAATGTATTAATAAACTACTTGAAAACCTAACCTCCCAGCACACTTCCTGCAACTACAGTAACCATCAAAGTAGAAACAACTCAGTCCATTCAAACAACATTTGACCAATACTTTGTCAATAGTGTATCTTAGTAGGAAGGGCAGCTCAGTTGGTAAAACACTCTCCTTTGGACCACAAGGTTCTGTCTTTGATCCTGTTAGTGATGGAATGATTAGTGTTTTAAATGTACGGAATCATTGGGTACAGATCACTGAAATGTTTAGTTCAACCAAGAGGACCCCCCCCCCATCTGATCACATTGTCATCAGTGATACAACAAATCATTTGATTATTAAATGTGATTATTAGATTCATTATTATAAGAGATTATGCAGAAGACACATGATAATGTGAATTCACACGACCGGGATGGGTTACAGCTGTTTCACTTCTTACTGAAACATGTTGTTTTGTGTATGTTTTTGTAGTTATATACACTTTTATACATAAACAAAAAGAATAAAAGTTCAGTAAAAAGAAAGAGGAAATGAACCTGGGTGTGTGGGAGGAGTCTAAAGATCCTCATTGGTTGTCGGCACCAGAATACGACCTGATAGAAGAAGAAGAGAGACAGTTAATACACACTTACAAATGAATTATATGTACTGTATTGTGTGTATTTGTTTGCATTTCTGTGAGTATTCCACATGTCATGTGATCCTCTGTTGATCTGACGTCATTTCTTCCACTGGAAGTAGTATAATTAATGTAACATGTTAATTAAACATGCTAATCACCTTGTTTCTTCCACTGGAAGTAGATGAATCCAGACAGGAACAAGACCAGACCCAGAACCAGACCTGATGCTCCCATGGCCACCTTGTTCTTCACTGACTCTGGCATGGAGTCATCTGACAATACAAATATCATATCATATCATATCATATCATATCATATCATACCATATCATATCATATCATATCATATCATATCATATCATATCATATCATATCATATCATTACAGTAGATTAAAACACCTTGTTCTTCACTGACTCTGACATGGAGTCATCTGACAATAAGCTACACCAACCAAACACAATAAACAATAAACAGACGACACAGTCATTGTGAGTCTGTTCAGTAATAATGAGTCCAACCCTATTGGTCCAGTCCTTGAGGAGTTTGTCACCTGATGTGACATGTCCTTCTTAGAGATAAATCCAAAACAAAGGATATGATGATAGATTTTAGAAGACATGAATCAACCTTTTACTATGATGATTATAAACCAGGCTGTGGAATGTGCAGAAAGTATCTTCGGACAGAGTCATAGACTCAGAACTGTGAGGCAGTTTGTAAAAAAGAACATCAGCGCTTGTTCTGTCTTAGAAAACTGTCTTGTTTTCACATTGATAAAACCATGATGACTCTTTGATCTGCTTTTATCAAATCAATCTAGTCTTTTATCTGTTGTTATCAAATCTATAAGCTCATAGCTATGAGCTTGTAGATCTCCTATCTTTGAAAAATCTTGAACATTTGTGCAAATGTTTGGATATCATTTATAAATACATATATATTTTTAAACAACATTTTTAACTCCAGTATTTGCTTCTGGGGGTCACTGGAAAAAACATATTTTGATGGGGATCGGCATCCAAAAACATATAGTTTTGGGGGTTCTTGAAAAGAATTGGTTTGAGCACCACTGATATAGCAACAATAGTTTTTCTCAGAAAAATGAAGACATATGTTGAGAGACATTTGACAGTTACAAATGTTCGCTTTTATATATAAAATAAAATAGCAGATCTACAAGCTCATAGTGCGGCACTCGGTGCCGCACTAGAGCTTGTAGATCTGCTATTTAGACAGTAGATTGCACTAGATTACAGTAACTGACCCCAGTCCATCTTGATAGGCGCGGTCAGGCTGGGATGTTCCACCATGCATGTGATCTTCTCTCCTGATCTGTAATACACGCGCACGCACGCACGCACGCACGCACGCACGCACGCACGCACGCACGCACGCACACACACACACACACACACACACACACACACACACACACACACACACACACACACACACACACACACACACACACACACACACACACACACACACACACACACACACACACACACACACACACACTGGTAGTACCAGTAGAGGTGTCTATTAGTTGTGTATTTCTATGTATAGGTGTCTGTTAGGTGTGTACCTGGGTGTGTACTCCAGGTAGGAGTGGTACTGGTAGTACCAGTCTCCATCAGACAGCTCATCAGTAGAGGAGAGGCCAGAGGTCAAAGGTTCTTGACCTATCCACCAGGTCACCAGGATCACTTTAGGATAGAAGTCGTAGCTGCTGCACCTCAGCATGTGAGTGTGTTCACCACGACGAGGGGGAGTCTCTGACTTCAGTCTCACTTTGGGCTCCACTGGATAAATAAGATTATTATTATTATTATTATTATTATTATTATTATTATTATTATTATTATTATTATTATTATTATTATTATTACAATTATTATTATTATATAACCGTCATAAGAAAATGTCATTATCATTAAGAATTGTATATCATCCAAATGAGATCCAAATGATCCAGAAAGCTGCAACACAGTCTTCAAAACAGCCAAAATGTTCACATTTCCCGGCTCTCCCCCGTTCTCCTCTCCCTCCATTTTGCTCACTTTCCCCACTTGCTGCCCTCACAGAGTACAAAACACAGATGTTGGCCTACAAAGCAACCAAAGGTATGACACCCCCATATCTTCAAACCTGATCCAACCCTACAAACCCTCACCCTCCACACGTCCTAGACTCTTCTCCCTTCCCTAAAACACCCTGGACAACGCTCCACACGTCCTAGACTCTTCTCCCTTCCTTAAAACACCCTGGACAACGCTCCACACGTCTTAAACTCTTCTCCCTTCCTTAAAACACACTGGACAACGCTCGACACGTCCTAGACTCTTCTCCCTTCCCTAAAACACCCTGGACAACGCTCCACACATCCTAGACCCTTCTCCCTTCTGGCTCCCAAACTGTGGAATAAACTCCCCATTGCAGTCAGAGCTGCAGACTCACTCCCAATCTACCACCATAATCTGAAGACTGTAGCACTAGACCTAGCCTTGATGACCTTGCAGTCTTATGCAAAGGTTAACATGTAATTTAGATATCATGTTATGTAGACAGAGGCCAGGTTCATTGTAGACCTGGTGTCCTATAGTTTGGATAGTTTCAATGTATGTATTATTTATTTGTTTGATATTATACTGTTTAGACTGATGATAGGTTCTTGGTTTATCTATGATCCTAGATTACAATGTCTATGCATTTAATGTATTACCTTGTGTTTTCCTTGCTTACTGTGAATCTGTCTGGATTAAGAGCGTCTGATAAATGCCTACATTGTAAATTGTAACTATAAATGTCAGTGTTTGGCCACCAGATGGCACCAGAGTACTTTAGGTTCTACAATAGTCTACAGTTTTCTACAACATAGAATATATTTATATAACGTAATTTAAACATATTAAATAATTAACAGTTACACAGTGCTTTACATAAACAACAGTAAACCAAGCAATATCATTTTATGAAAATAGCTCAAATGAACACGAGTAAAAACAACAACAAAAAACAATACATAATCCTGTAAAATATTGTGATTAAAAACATACAAAACAAACTAGTAAAGACAATAATTAAAATATAAAATCAGGAGGTGAAATGAAGTGTATAGAGGTGTGTTTTAGCCTTCATGGTTCTTTTTAAAGTTAATTTAAAAACATTAATCCTGGTGTCTCTGTTTTAGGCAGGTCATTATATGAGGGTGAAAACACTCAGAAATAGATCTATATGTTTCATTTATACTCGGTTTACGATGGTAACACCACATGTTGTGAGCTTGTAGATATGCTATTTCCACTGTGTGACAGCCTGTTAGGATACAGTATAAATCAAGAGGATCTGAAATGTTTCTCAGCAGATAAAGACATATGTAATAATTATTATATGATCAATATTAACACTATTAATCATCTCTGAATAGAATCATGTGATTTCATGTTATAGTTTATGAGGTGATGAGTGTTGAGTGCTGCTCTGAGATCAGCTCACCTCTCTTTTTCAGAGCATTGGAGTAGTAGAGCTCAGTGTTGGGTTTGCAGATTGCCTCTCGGTTTCTTCTCATCCTAGCCAGTTCTCTAGGATCTTTATTGAGGCGCTCTGCGTTCTTCACACCAAACTCAGTGTATCCAACCCACTGATCTACTCTACTGTCCCACCTGCGGTACTCATCACCATCGAAATTCATTGACTGTATGTACTGTATGTCCTTCAGCTCACTGGAGTTAAACACACAGCGATAAGCCACATAGTACACATATCCATCTGGAAATAGACAATTAAAAATGTCATTAATGTTCAGTTTTATTATCATCTGTATGATATCAACACTAGGCTAACTGGGGGAAGTTAGAATAGTAGGGGGTGAGAATAGTGGGGGGGGGTGCACGATGTGGTGTGGGTCACATGCACACAATTCTTTTAATTAATTGATAAATTAAACGACCATAAAACAACAGTAACAACACACTCTACCAGCCTTCAGTGGTGGAAAAATACTCAAATGTTAAAAGTAAAAGTAAAAGTATCAATACTTCAATGTCGAAATACTCTGTTACAATTCTGGAATTCAAAATACTTGAGTAAAAGTATAAAAGTATTTGCATCAAAATGTACTTAAAGTACCAAAAGTAAAAGTACTCATTATACAAAATGTCCCATTTCAAGTTTTCAAATGTATACAAATCCTTTGAAAATAGCAGATCTACAAGCTCACAATGCGTTGCGCTTGTTCTACAAGCGTTGTAGATCGGCCGATATAGGGCTGAAGTGGTTACTGTATGTTTTGTAATAATAATCAAAATCTACAAAGTAACTAGAAACTAAAGTTTTCAAATAATTGTAGTGGAGTAAAAGTACAATATTTGCCTCTGAGATTTAGTGGAGTAGGAATGTTTCTCCATGTTTATTAACATAATCATCAATTGCAACTCTTCGAGGAATAGAGTCAATAATAGGGATAAAATCTTCCATATTTCCAATTCTAGCGTTCACGTCCCCACCAATATAAATTGCATCCACTTCAGAAAATTGATAGATCAAACGTAATAAACGACAGAAAAAAGCTGAAGCTTCTCTTCCCCAGGGGGAATTTTCAGGTGGGAGGTAACAGGAAAATATGACAAAACTATACTCTGATAATTTATGTTGAAATAATAAACCTAAAATCCCATCATCTTTTTCAACAGTTTCAATCTGGTAATCTTGAAATAAACTCAACCTAACTAACATCCCCACTCCCCCAGATGCTCTACATGCTTTAATGTGCGTCTTCCTATTTAACCCAAACCATACATACCCGTCCAGTTCAATAACATTTTCCCCTTGAAGATGAGTCTCATTTAAGGAGACAATGTCTGCATTCAAAGACTGTAGAATAGATAACCTAAGGTCACAGTTTGCTTGTGTCCATCCATTTATATTCCAATGTAAGAATGATATGTGCTCACAGGGGCTATATGAGGGTGGGACACCTCATTTTGTGCCGCTCCGACGCGGCGTGCTGGCGTCTGTCTGTCTGTCTGTCTGTCTGTCTGTCTGTCTGTCTGTCTGTCTGTCTGTCTGTCTATGTTTTATTTTGATGGTAACTGTTGTATAATCGTATTGGAATTTGTCTTTTAATTGAAATTCCAAATAAATAAATTAAAGTGTGTGTGTGTGTGTGTGTGTGTGTGTGTGTGTGTGTGTGTGTGTGTGTGTGTGTGTGTGTGTCTGTGTGTGTGTCTGTGTGTGTGTCTGTGTGTGTGTCTGTGCGTGCGTGCGTGCGTGCGTGCGTGCGTGCGTGCGTGCGTGCGTGCGTGTGTGTGTATACTCAACCGTTTGAGTTAATAACTATTGTGTCAATAGTATTCTATACCTTTCACTGGTGGTTTCTTCAAGGCAGTGCGAACGGTGTCCAGCTGAGATTTGCAGAAGAGCTGCAGACCCAAAGCTATATCATAAGCTCCTGGGAAGGTCATTGGATCTAGAAACGGAGGCAGAGGCTCCACCACCTTCCCTTTGTTGAAGTCTGCATACACCATCACTTCACCATCCAGTCCCACCATGAACTCTTTATATGAGTCTTTAACTGTGTCTGAACAGCTAAGGAAATTAATCTGCTCATGGAACACTGGGAAAACAAACAAAAAAAATTTATGAAATTCAACAACAAACTTCTTCACAGTGACAATAACACAAAATATATTTCATGATGTCACAACAACCCATGTATCAAATCATGTCAGATTTCTAGTGTGATGACGTCTCCACGCCCCGCCCACCGCAGCGTCCGCTCGTCAGGACCCGACGTCTCCGTGTCGTCCTTGATCAGCGTTTACTGTGCGCAGCGCCCGCGCACACCCGGCGTAGCGGCCGAGTGGCGTGGCGCTGTCGTAACTATAAGTACATTTACTCAAGTACAATTATGAGGTATTTTTACTTTACTTGAGTATTTCCAATGTTCAGTACTTTTGCTCCACTACTATTATTTGACAACTTTAGTTACTAGTTACTTTGTAGATTTTGATCATTATTACAAAATATACATCACCCACTTCAGCCCTATATATATTTTGGCCATTTGAAAATAGCAGAAATTGTAGATCTGCTATTTTCAAAAGATATTTATAGGTTACATTTTAGACGATAACTTGTGAAACAGGACATTCTGCATAATGACTACTTCCACTTTTGGTACTTTAAGTAATTTATTTGACCAATACATAAAAAAATATACTTTACAATAATACATAAGTAAAATAAACCCCACTGTTGGTGACAGGTATTGAAATTAAGCTATGATGGGTTGTTATGGTTTTTAATTGATTCATTGGTCACTCCATTCACAAAGAGGTCATGTGGTGTTGGTGCTACGTCAGTCAGTAGTAAAGTCAGCTGTTTCACCTGCGGGTTTCATGAATGAAATGGAGAGGGGGTGAACAGGGGAAGTTCAAGTTCAAGTTTGCTGACCGCACGGTATAGCGCAACACTATAGACCCCTTAACAGACGATTTTCTGACTCCATTGGTCCACACACTCAGGCTCACCGCCAGCTTTCTGGTTTATTTTGTTTATTGTTTATTATTTCGCATTATTGCTTATTTTGTTATTGCTTATTATTGTTTATTTGCTTATTATTGTTTATTTGCTTATTATTGTTTATTTAGTGTTTTTGTGATTACTGCTCATTTTGGTGAGACTAGGCCTACTGACGGCATCCTATTATCATATATATATATATATATATATATATATATATATATATATATATATATATATAAGATATAATATATATATATATATATATATATACATTATAGATATATCACCTAACCCAAGCCAAATGTTAAGTTAATCTATTTGTCCGACACTGCCTAAGAGCCTATTTCCTGTCTTGCAGGCCTGTTGCTGGGGACCCCTTGGTGTGTTGGAGCAGGTGGCGGCCGCCCAGTTGGGTTGTGGTAATCCCCCCCCCCCCTTTGCTGTGCTTTTAGCATGAACTTGTGCCATATTGGGGTGCCCTTCCTCTGGGTCGGTCGGCCTGCTCCTCCTCCCCCTTACCCCCCAGCATTGGCCCTATCGGCACATAGGTTTTATTATTTAGTGCATTGCTCTATTGTTTTTAGCTATTAATTGTTTTGCCACTTTTATTATTGATGATACCTTGTTAATTACAATAAAGCTTTTTGTGCTTTGTCTAAACACCGTTTCTGCCTTTTATCATTCTCGTACAACGAACTTGTGTAAGGAGCAATATATGTTCAGGTGGTTGGTTTACATATAATAATAATAAGAATGATAATATTTCCTGGGGTGCAACTCCCCAGGTGGCGTAGTTGGCTATATTATATATTAATGCATTCCGCCCTGCTACACACGCAATGAAACCCATTCTATCAGGTCTCGCTAGGACGCGCCTCACCAGCCAACACACAAGAGGGGGTTGGGGTGTGCTGAAACCAGCGCACCCCAAAACAACAGGTTGGGAATTGATTGCGTGAAACAATCACCTGTGCGTCCAGTCTCAATGTTAGTAAACAAATAATTGGTCTATGCTATGATTCACGTGTATTTTAATGCCACTAAATGAATTGTTTTTAGCTTTAATAAAATGAACAAAACGCAGTACCCTGGAACAGTGAATTATTGACAACCAGCGCATCTGGCAGGTAAACGTTTCCCCCGATTTAGCATCTCGGTGACTGAATAAGTTTGTCTCGATAGTCGCCATACACCCACACTGTATAACATTTCTTTAACAGTTAAAATAGAAAATGTTTCATAGCAGCAGTTACAAAGAGGTATAAAATGTACAACCATATGTGTGCAACACTCTTGTATGATGAAATATGGAGATGTGAGGTTTCTGGAATCCCCAGGGTTCTATAATGAGCCCCTCCTCCCTCTGCACAAAACCCTAATTTTCATGATGTATTATATCATATTCTCCATATTTCATGATGTCACAACAACAGTTGGTAACATCTGTTTTTAAGGTTTATGCATTTGGACCAACATTCAAGATTCAATATTGTATATACAGGTAGTAAAAGGAGGGTGTGTGTGTGTGTGTGTGTGTGTGTGTGTGTGTGTGTGTGTGTGTGTGTGTGTGTGTGTGTGTGTGTGTGTGTGTGTGTGTGTGTGTGTGTGTGTGTGTGTGTGTGTGTGTGTGTGTGTGCGACTGCGTGCGTGTGTGTGCATGTCATTTGTTTGTATTGTGCATTGTTCATATTTGGTTTTATATAATAACAGTAGATATAAATGTATATATTATATAATAACATAAATATAATATATGTACTTACTTCCTGGGATCGCTTTGACATGAAGTAGAGAGGAGAGGATGAGGAGGGTGGCTGTAATCTTCATCATCACTGATCAAAACTAATCTGAATTTAATAGATGAGAATAAACAGATGAGAATAAACAGATCAGAATAAACAGATCAGAATAAACAGATCAGAATAAACAGATGAGAATAAACAGATCAGAATAAACAGATCAGAATAAACAGATCAGAATAAACAGATCAGAATAAACAGATGTTTACCGAAAGAGAAGTTCTGGAGTCTGAAAGAGAATGAAGGAGGACTCGTTCTTTAGTTCAGAAGAATCAGCCAATCAGATTAAAGATGATGTTACATCATCTGTTTCTGGAAGACAGCAGTCATGATTATTGCACATAATCATGTATGGTATATAGCTGCTGCTTATGCACCTTATATCTCCTTATGTAAATAATGTACCTTACGAACCTTATGTCTAACCTCATGTACATACTGTACCTTATGCACCTTATGTCTCCTCATGTACGTACTGTACCTTATGCACATTATGTCTCCTCATGTACATACTGTACCTTATGCATATTATGTCTCCTCATGTACATACTGTACCTTATGCACCTTATGTCTCCTCATGTTCATACTGTACCTTATGCACATTATGTCTCATGTACATACTGTACCAATTAGGTCTAACCTCTTGTACATACTCTACCTTATACCCCTTATGCATGACCTCATGTACATACTGTACCTTACGCAATTTATGTCTAACCTCATGTACATACTGTACCTTATGCACCTTATGTCTCCTCATGTACATACAGTATGTCAATATCTTTGTTTAATTCATCTTTTATTCTCTACTTGCCCCCCTCCGTCTTCTTTTCTTTCTCTTTCTGAAAGTATCTAAAACGATGGAGCTGCACACAAAATAATTTCACCCACTTCTTTACACCTTTAACCTGTGATGTGACAATAAAGATGATTCTGATTCTGTTGAAGAGAAACACAAGAAAGAAAGTAAAATAATTAGTAATGAATTAAAAGCTTTCAGATTAGACATGATGGGAGGCTAAAGGTTAAAGTTAATCACTTCAGATTGAAGTGATTACAGATTATTTAAAATATGAATAAAATAAATAATGTCTTCCCATGTAGTTGCTGTTGGAGGGCAACGGGTGGGGGGTTCCAATCCACACCAAACTTTACACAAACACTGTTCAGGTCTGGTAAGAGAATAGTCTCACCAAATAAACTGAATGTCACACATATGGTTCTACAGCAGTGTTACACAGTGTTTAACACTTCATATGGACAGAACTCAGAGACCGTTGGATTGGAAGGCTGTGCAGTAAAAGTCTATTTAGTCTATTAATTTACTTTTAATAATTTATAAGCTAAGGTCTTCTACATTCTCACACAAAGGAGTCACATTTAACCTAATAACTCAACCACATCTTCTTGGTCAAAGGTCAAAGGTGACATCTTGGAGCATCAGAGTGGTTAAAGGTAGCCTGGGATCAAATACCATTTTCAGGTTTCTGGTCCGGTCTGGAGTGGAAATAACTTTACGTCATCAGGCGGCCGGAACCCACGACCGGAACCTCCAGCGCTGTGCGACTCCAAAATGATTCCCCTAGTTTAAAACTTGTTTAGTTTAGTATAATCGTTTTGTTTCTTTTGGTATAATAATGGTTTGGTATGTTCATCTTTTATTCTAACTCGTAGCGCGACTAGCGAGACTAAACGAACTGATTCACATTATGTGGGGAACAAATACAATGTGACACCAACCGGAACCAACCACCAGAACACGATTGTTTTTTATCCTTTTTTCTAAACCGGATCACAGGGCTCAGTTTTAGAATGAATACCAGGCTTTCCTCCAACCTGCTCATCAGAAGCAGTTAGGGGTTCAGTGCCTTGCTCAAGGACACTTCAATATGAAGCCAGGAGGAGTCAGGGCTCAAACCGGGAACCTCTGTAAACTGATCTCACAGACGCTCCTCTAATCCAAGCCTCATTTATCTCACTGATGAAACCATCACGTCATGTGATCAAAGTGTTACTTTACAAAGTGTGTGTGTGTGTGTGTGTGTGTGTGTGTGTGTGTGTGTGTGTGTGTGTGTGTGTGTGTGTGTGTGTGTGTGTGTTCAGCGTCGCTGGTAAAATGCTGTTCATGTTCATTAAACATCAATCCAAGCCTCATTACATCTCACTGCTGAAACCATCAAATGTCTTTAAAAACACACTGGTCATGTGATCAAAGTGTCACATGAGAGGTGTGTGTGTGTGTGTGTGTGTGTGTGTGTGTGTGTGTGTGTGTGTGTGTGTGTGTGTGTGTGTGTGTGTGTGTGTGTGTGTGTGTGTGTGTGTGTGTGTGTGTGTGTGTGTGTGTGTGTGTGTCAGCCCATACTCGTTCCCCACAGAGGTCGTTAACGAGAATGATGTCCACACCTGTAACCGGCAACTCCGGCCTCACCCCCATGTGAACTTCTCCATTAACCAGCTCTGAAAGGAGAGACATTTCATGCACTGGAACAGGAACAACAAACATCCTCATTCCCTGAAACTAAATGCTCTAAACCTGCATCAGTTTCAGTTGAAAAAGTTTGAGCAGCACTGATATTATAGCAACAAATCTTTAGGATTTAGAAGACATTTGTAGAATCCCCCAGAAGCAAAGATTTGAGGTAAAAATTTTCACTTTAAAAACACATATATATTCAAAGATTTCCACTAATTTTCTAGATTTTTCAAAAATAGCAGATCTACAAGCTCATAGCGTGGCACTTGGTGTATATATTTAATTTAAATACAAAAATAAATAAAATGATTAAAAATAGAAACGAGACTTTCAACTTCTCCCGCTGGATGTCGACTTGTGTTAATCAAGTCGATTTGTCGACTAGTCGACTTTTTACAAATCAGTTCCAAAGGAAACTGTTGTTCAGCTGTGAACGAACTCAAAGAGAAGGCAAAAAGGTCTTTCTATGCCATCGAGCGTTCAGTTCAAATCCAAATTCAGATCAGAATATTGCTCAAAATTTAATTTGGTTATAGAATCCATAGCACTGTATGGTAGTGAGGTATGGGGCCCTTTATTAGAAAGTGATTGAGCAAAATGGGACAAAAATCCAGTTGAGATCCTGCACGCAGAGTTCTGCAAAACTATTATCCTTATTCCTGGTAAAAATAAAAAGCCCAAACTCTGCATGTGTAATAGAGTGAATATTGAGTGAATATTGAATTGCATAGTATTTCTAAAGTGAAGATAATCGGCTAGTAACGCCTGTTGATGACCTACTCTGAGATCGATTGCTCATGCCTTCCAGTTTGTGTAGGCGGAGCCACAGCCAACGTCCTCCATTCAATACAAGCTTTGAATGAGAGAAGATGTCTGTGTATTGTTTCATACTATTCTCCCCTGTTTCAGTTAAATATGTGAGGAAACTTTATCCTATGGATACATACTGTTTCATGCTAGGCCTGCACTCTGTGCTTCATGTGTTGTGATGAAGGAACAACGTCATTAGTGTTTGTAGTGTTTTCACTGAGCTAAAATAGCCACATGAGCTAAGCTAAGCTAATGTAGCACAAGCTACTGTCGTATAATAGACCCCAAGATGCTTATATTTATGAACATTACACACAAGTCCAAACCATATTAGAGATGTTAAAGTTAGTTCACTAAAGTATACTTTTACCTACAATCATGAAAAAGCATTTGTTGTTAAAAGAACATGTGGCTGCTAGCCTGGAGCTCATAGGTGTGAGTTGAAATGAACATCTCCATTGTTTAACAAAGTAGAACGAAGCCACAGACTTCTGTCTCCACTTCTCTCTTCCTATAGTCACACCTCGACAGCAGGGTGGGCAGGAAGCAGCCAGATAGAGACATTAGATGTCTCTGTGTCTTCTCCCCAGCCGTAAGGCTGCAAGGAGAGGGCTCCCTGGGACTCATGCTGTTTGTACTTGTTGCTGAATAAATCTAATGCCTTTCTGTGCTTCCTGATCTTATGGTATATTCACAGGGAAGAGAAGGACATTGGACCAGCCCTCATGATGGACAGTCATCTTGACAGTCGATGCCTTGCAAGAAGACCGGGAACGCATCTGAAGACCGGGAACGCATCTGTGTAACCACGGTAACCATCATTTTATACTTTGACTATTCAAAATAGCAGATCTACAAGCTCATAGCGCGGCACCGAGTGCCGCTCTATGAGCTTGTAGATCTGCTATTTTTGAAAAATCTTGAAAATGTGTGCAAATCTTTGAATACATAATTTTAAAGCCAACATTTTTAACTCAAATCAAAATTGAGCACCACTGATATTATAGTAACATACGTTTTTCAAAAAAACTTAGATTTAGAAGACATTTGAAGAATCCCCCAAAAGCAAAGATTTGAGTTAAACATGTTCACTTTAAAAAAGTTTTTTTACAAAAATAGCAGATCTACAAGCTCATATGAGCTTGTAGATCTGCTATTTTTGAATAGCCCAAGAAATGTAAATTGACACGGATGCGTTCCCGGATTGAATGGGTTAAGGTAAGCAGCACAGAGATCTTTATGAAATAGCTCTAAATCATTGGTTCTCAAAGTGGGCTATTCAAAAATAGCAGATCTACAAGCTCATAGCGCGGCACCGAGTGCCACGCTATGAGCTTTTAGATCTGCAATTTTTTTTTTAAATCGTGAACATATGTGCAAATCTTTGAATATACATTTTTTAAAGGGAACATTCAAATCTTTGCTTCTGGGGGTCCCTGGCACAACATCTTTTCAGGTGGGGGTCCGCGGCCACATACATATCAATTTGGGGGTCCTTGGTACGAAAACGTTTGAGAACCACTGGTCTAAATAACCCATTATGACGGGGAACGCATCTGTGTCATTTTCAGATGTATTTGGCTATTAAAAAAGTAGCAGATCTACATGCTCATAGCGCGGCACTCGTTTTTTTTTTAAATCATGACAATTTGTGCAAATCTTTGAATATACATATCTTTAAAGCAAACATTTGTAACTCAAATCTTTTTTAGGGATTATTCTGGGGACTCTAAAAATGTCTAAATCCTGACAGTTTTTTTGAAAAAACGTATGTTGCTATAATATCAGTGGTTCTTTCTTCATGTCAAGGACCCCCAAAATTATATGTATTTGGCCGCGGACCCCCATCTCAAAATACGTTGTTCCAGGGACCCCTCAGAAGCAAAGATTTGAGTTAAAATGTTTGCTTTAAAAGATTTGCACATATTTTCACAATTCTTCTAAAATAGCAGATCTACAAGCTCCCGCTATGAGCTTGTAGATCTGCTATTTTTGAGTAGCGGCAGTGGCTCAGGGGTAGAGTGGCCGGATGGGAACCGTGAGGTTCCCATGTTTGATCCCGGGTTCCCCCAGAGTTAGTGTCAAAGTGTCCTTGAGCAAGACACTGAACCCCTAATTGCTCCTGATGAGCAGGTTGGTGCCTTGCATGGTTTCCTCCTCCATCGGTGTATGAATGTGTGTGTGAATGGGTGTGTGAATGGGTGAATGTAATGCACAATCTATGTAAAGAGCTTTGGATAAAAGCTCTTTATAAATGCACCATTTACCATTATTTACCTTTTACCATTTAGCCAAATAAATGTAAAAATGACATGGATGCGTCCCGGTCTTAAAGGGTTAATTAAGAACAATGCAATGGTGAAAGGTTCTACAGATGATATTCTGCTGACCGGCTGATAGGAGGGGGGTCATGGGGTCGTTGCTATGACAACAGCATGGTGTCAGTGATACCGAGTGCCGCGCTATGAGCTTGATCTGTGAAAAAAAAAAATCTTTCAATATACATATTTTTTTAAGAGAACATTTGTAACTCAAATATTATTGCTTTTAGGGGATTCTACAAATGTCTTCTAAATCGTAACAGCTTTATTTCTTTCTCTCTTTTACTTATGTTGCTATATATCAGTGGTTCTTCAACTCTTTCAGGTCAAGGACCTCCCAAAATGAGAAAAAAATAAAACATCTGAAAGTATTTTGTTCCAGGGACCCCCAGAAGCAAAGATTTGAGTTAAAATGTATTAAAAGATTTGCACAAGTTTTCACAATTTTTCAAAAAATGAAAATAGCAGATCTACAAGCTAGAGCTTGTATATCTGCTATTTTTGAACAGCCCAAAGAAATGTTAAAATGACACAGATTATTTCCCGGTCTAAATGGGTTAAGGCACTTGAAGGAGAATCTCACAAGTGTGTCTCTTCCTGTGAATAAACCCTCACACCAGGAAGCATGTTCTATATTTATCCCATTAAGACCGGTAAGGGTTCATCCACACATAAGATGCAAGTTGACGCTAGTTGTCTCAAGTCCTTGTTCCGGTTCCGGCCGTTACTTTGATATCTTCCGGGGCTTTGAGCAGCTGGAGGGCAGCGCCGTTTTTCAGGAAGTGTAGTTCTTTGACTAGAGAGGAAGTGTAGTTCTTTGACTAGAGAGGAAGTGTAGTTCTTTGACTAGAGAGGAAGTGTAGTTCTTTGACTAGTGCTATTTGTACAAGTGAGGACAGAGGAATAAATAGCACTACTCAACATGAAAACATTATACATGTGCAATATTAAATATTATTATCCAGAAATATGAAAACATTAGTGCACCTTGACAAAATGAAAACAACATTACATTATTATTATGAATAGTATTAACCACATGAACCCCAGCATGGGGGGAAAATAAGGCAAAAATAGCCGATCTACAAGCTCACAACGCCTCGCAGCACGACACGTTGTGAGCTGAGAATAGAGGGTTTAAGTAGGCTACATGTGAATTCAAACAATAATTATGAATGACAGATTCATATGGTAGAAGACTGCAATTTATGACAATCAAGCACAGAGAGATGTTTAGTTTTTTGTAGCCCATGTTTGTATGTGAAACTGTAGAATTAATTAAAAAATATATATATATATATTTTGGATAGTAATTTAATGTATTATTCTGCTATTCTTTATTATGCTCATTATAATATTATATTATATCTTATCTACATATAACTGGTCCTCATAATGCTCATTATGATATTATATTATATATTATCTTCATATAACTGGTCCTCATAATGCTCATTATAATGTATTTTGGATAGTAATTTAATGTATTAATCTTCTATTCTTTATTGTGCTCACATAAGCTATTCAGATGGGATAAACTAAACAGTGCAAAGTATTCAGGCACAAATAACATAGAACACCACAAATAAATAAGGATGTTTACATTTATTGAAATAGAGTGCAGGTGCGGTGTGGTGCGGTGCGGGAACGTCTCTCTTGCATTTCCCCTGTAAGAAAACTACAAGAGACAAACCCGCCCAGTAGAGAGAACACAGGACGTATCTGTCCTATTGGTTGGTGCATATCACTTCCACGTCCATGGCCAAATACATATCTAAAAATGTTTTCTAAATCCTAACAGTGTGTTGCTATATCAGTGGTGTAACAGTAAGTAAGTAACAGTCTGGTAATCAAAATTGATTTTATATACAAAAGTAAATGTACTCATTATGCAGAATGTCCCATTTCACAAGCTTTCAAAATATACATTGTATAAAAATCTTTTGAAAATAGCAGATCTACAAGCTCACAATGCGTCGCACCATGACACGTGAGCTTGTAGATCGGCTATTTTCAAATAGCCTACGTATATGGCTGAAGAGGTTAATGTATGTTTATGTTAATAGTGATTTTTGTGGAGTAAAAGTACAAGTATTGAAAACCGTAAATACTCCAGTAAAGTAAAAATCACACCCAGTGTGAACTGGGCGGTGTGGTCATCACAGTGATCATCACAGTGATGGAAGCTCCAGGGCCTAGGGGTGACAGTGGCTCAGGGGGTAGAGTGGCCGCTAGAGCGGCCGGATAGGAACCTCAAGGTTCCGAGTTCGGTCCCGGGCTCCCCAAGAGTTAGTGTCAAAGTGTCCTTGAGCAACACACTGAACCCCTAATTGCTCCAGATGAGCAGGTTGGTGCCTTGCATGGTTTCCTCCTCCATCGGTGTGTGAATGTGTGTGTGTGAATGGGTGAATGTAATGCAGGGGCGTCAATCTGCCTTGAGGCTGGGGGGCGTGCGCGAAAAAAATTGGTTAGATGGCGGATTCATTTTTTATTATTCTAAATGACTTGGGGATGAGTAGGAGTAGCCCTGATCACCTCAAGGCAAAACACATGCAGGCCGAGGCACAGCCAACTGCCAAGTAGGAGTATATACATTTTATGTTACCCACCACTGGCTGTTTCAAATAACGATTCCTCAGAGACGCAGCTACTGCTATTGCCCCCATAGTAGCCCAAATCACAAACCTATCCATCAGCCAGTGTCACGTCCCACAGGATTTCAAGTTGGCAAGAGTAATCCCGCTGCATAAAAAAGGAAGCAAATTAGAACCTGGCAACCATAGGCCTGTTTCCATCCTTTGTTCCATCTCAAAGGTTGTAGAGCGATTAATTCAAGAACAAATCAACAGCTACCTCAGCGAGCATAAACTGTTGTTTGAATTCCAATCGGGCTTCAGAACCTCCCATTCCACTGACACATGCCTACTGTATCTGACCGACTACATCAAACGTGAGGTAGACGCGGGCAAATACTGCGGCATGGTCATGTTGGACCTCCAAAAAGCGTTCGACACTGTAAACCATTCAATTTTACTTGATAAGCTGAGGGCGATTGGTTTTGACTGCACATCACTAAACTGGATGAGATCTTACCTGGAGGGAAGAGAACAAGTGGTTGACATCAACGGAACCATGTCCTCATCCCTCCCGGTGAGCTGTGGGGTTCCTCAGGGCAGCATTCTAGGGCCGTTACTGTTTCTTCTATACATTAACGACATGAATGCTGCCTGTAACTGCAAATTGTTCCTGTTCGCTGATGACTCGGCACTCCTGATCTCGGGAGAGGACAAGTTGCAAGTTGAGGAGGCGCTCAGCTCCGAACTCTCAAAAATCCGTACTTGGCTTACCGATAACAAACTGTCACTACACCTTAGGAAACTGAATCGATTCTCTTTGGGACCAAATATTCCCTCAGACAGATGGATGTAAATGATTTCAAGGTCAAAGTCGATGACACAATTATCTCTAGCAAAGAAGAGATTACCTATTTGGGTTGTATTCTTGACAAATACCTGACAGGTGAAAGCATGGCTACAAAGGTGGTCAAAAGAGTAAACCAGAGAACCAAATTTATGGGCAGAGTTTCCTCTTTTGTCAACCCTCAGGCCCTCAGGACCCTCTCTGGGGCCCTGATTCAACCACTTTTTGACTATGCTTGCACCTCCTGGTACTCCAACACCTCAGTGTCACTGAAGACTAAGCTTCAAACCTCCCAAAACAAACTGATTCGGCTACTCCTCGGATTGGGGCCCATGACCCATCTTTCTCCCACCCATTTTGCCAGCCTAGGCTGGCTCAGGGTGGAAGACAGGGTTAAACAACTAAAAATGGGACTGGCCTTCAAAATTGTAAATGCAAATTTGCCCAATATGCCCCCTATTCCCGCATATCTGAGTAAATACCTCCAAAAGGTTAGCGACACCCACAGTCACAATACCAGAGGGAGCGTTAACAACAATTTGGTACCACCCACCCATAAAACAAACATGGGCAAATTCTCCTTCTACAGCACTGCCACCCAGGATTGGAATAGTCTAACTCCATCCCTCAAAAAATGCAGTTTACTGGGCTCATTTAAAAGAGCCTTAAAAAAATCACCTTTCAGGAGGCCAAAAGAGGAGGTAGTACCATTTTCCCATTAGACAGCAGACCCCCCCCCCCCCCCCCCTGTTCTTGTACATATTTTTTCCCCCTTTTTTTTAATTATTTTTTTGTTGTACATAGTGTTATTTTTTTTTGCTGTTTTTTTTGTAATGATATTTGAACTGTGGTGCCACTATATATGTCTATGAATTGAATACCAAATCCCTCATTGGAAACAAGTCTGCAAGGACTTTTATGAACAGACCTGTTAGACAAAGTATTTTAAATGTAACTGTGCTGTTTTACATTTTTTGCCTAATAAAATATTCAACCAATATTCAATCAATCAATCAATCAAAAAAGCAGAGGAATTGAGCATCAACCATCTACGATTATCAATAGCTACTGTAAAGTATAACGAATAGAAGGTTTGGCACAGAGACGTGTGAGTTTTGTTCAGAACATGCAGTTTGCTTTATATTAACTTAGTAAACTTACTCATCACTGATGCAACCGCACTTGGAGTTGGTTTGTTTCAGAGGATAGACAGACACTAATAACAAATATAATGCACCTGAGAAACTTTGGTCAACTTCATTATGTACTTGCATAATATGGTCTTTTGGACGCAAAACAATACCTACTCTACTTGGATCTGATGGAT
Organism: Gymnoscopelus braueri; assembly: GCF_963280865.1. NCBI lineage: Eukaryota > Metazoa > Chordata > Actinopteri > Myctophiformes > Myctophidae > Gymnoscopelus > Gymnoscopelus braueri. The sequence continues at coordinate 51,854,892 of NC_137608.1, read as the reverse complement.
AGGGTTCTGTGCAGACTGCAGTCCATTTGGAAACACTTGGTTGGACCCTACCTGATCGTAGTGTCACTCCTGTCAGTCCATTCTCCTAACATTATCAGAATGGCAGCTGCTAAATCCTGTGATCTCTGATGACCGTAACATTCTCCATATCCTCCTCTTCAATACCTTTGGTTTTGGTCAAACTACCCCCCAACTTGGAAGCACCAGGAGGTTGTTTGTTTATAATTATACACTACGAATCCTTGGATTTGATGATAAACTCCCGTGGTCGTTAGTTTGAGTCGGCGGGGGTCTATCACTCTCTGTTTCTTTTTCCTCGGTAGCTTTCACTGTTTTAAAATACTTGCTTAAATCTGCACACTTTGCAGCTAGCACAGATAGCTCTTGTATCCTCTCGTGTCTCGTTATGTTGTTGAGCTCTTTCCCCAAATTCGACTTGTAAACAAACCGGTGAAAAACCACATGTTGGATGTTGTGTGGCCGGGATAGATACAATACAACGCATCGTCCCAAAACACACTCGCCCCGGGTATATCCGGCGGCCTCGGCCGGCGAAAAAAATAGGGGCGAGTGTGTTTTGGGGCGAGTGTTTTCACCGTGCAGTGAGGAGGAATGCGGCGCTGTGGACCAAACCATTTTGGGATTTACACGGGGGGGAGGATAAATTAGTGTTTATTAGTGCATGTCATGATTTCAAAAGCGGGTTCGGATTCTAATAACTTAAATTAAAAAAGTATTATTTAATTATCCTAAATTACTTGGGGGGGGGGTCCAATCTGACTTGGGGGGGTCCAATCTGAAGCTAGGGGGGGACTAAACCCCCCCCGCCCCCCCCGGGATTGACGCGCATGATGTAATGCATAATCTATGTAAAGCGCTTTGGATAAAAGCTCTATATAAATGCACTTGAACGTATGGAAAGCGTTCACAGGCCTCCCATCTGTTACTGTATCTTAAGTGTTATTTGGGGGCCCACTTGCAATCTCCTCACGGCCCACCAGTGTTAGAGATCACTGTTTCCCAAACAGTGGGTCGGGAGTCGGGACCCATGTGTGTGTTACGGACCAATTTTTATGGGTTGCAAGTATTTATCCCCCTTTTTTTCATCTCATATAAAATAGATTATTTCAAAATATAAAAAAGAATTAAGAGCCACAACTTTTCATCAATTAAAAACAATTCCCACATTTAAAAAAAGACAAATCTAATAATTTCCATGAAATAAAAAATTAAGGAATGGAAATAGTGTTCATCGTGCAACGCGTCACGATGAACGCTTCGTGCCGCGTTGGTGAGCTTGTAGATCTGCTATTTTCACTAGTTTGGGTCCTGGGCAAACTTGAGCTAAAAGTTTGGGAACCAGTGTGTGTTAGATCATTCACGCTCATTTCAAACTCTTCTTATACAGTATATCAGTTGAAGTGTGTTCTTTGTGCTCCAGAGGTCAACAGCTCTTTGGTTTAAAGATTTACGTATGAACACTATGGAGCTTCTGCTTCAAAGAGAAATGACCCTCAAACTCTTCCATGTGGTTGTGTGATGGAGGGTGAGGAGGTCAAACCATCAATAGTTAAAGCAATGTTTGAGGAATTCATCAGTGGGTGGATTTTCCAAAGTCATACTGTAGCTGTTTTCAACTTGGTGTCCCTATTTATGGCATGTTACTATAGGCTAAAATGTCCCAAAAACGTTTCACAAATTATCGGAAAAGAAACATGACTTCACAATTTAAAACAAAAATACCAAAAATAGCTATACAGTACATGCTCACAATAGTGTCACATCACAACAGCCAAACTGAGGGACTTTACATAAAAAAGCTAGCCATGGTTCACATGACGCTTGTCTGTCACGAGCGTCATGGCGGAATCTCTGGTTTTGGCACTTTCTCCATTTACAACCCGTATCAGTATCAGTGTTAAATAGCTCTATATTGTGATAGTAATCATTGTTATAGAGTATTTATTCAGTAACAGTGTTAAATAGCTCTATATTGTGATAGTAATCATTGTTATAGAGTGTTTGTTCATTAACAGTGTTAAATAGCTCTATATTGTGATAGTAATCATTACTATAGAGTGTTTGTTCAGTAACAGTGTTAAATAGCTCTATATTGTGAATGGGCACTCTCTCTTGATTGGCTGAAATTGGCAACCCGCCTGCAGTGAAATGTAAGAGAACATGAGGCACAATTATGTTTTCTCATTCCTTTATTGATATTGTGACATTCCATTCAAACCAAGCAAATTAAAGCCAAAATCTAACATCTGAACTTCAAACCATTCATGATCAGGGGCTGCAGATGCCAGGGGGGAAGGAACGGATAGAAACACAACAGTGGAGCTGAAAAACGGAAAGATAAATAATCACCTCAGACCACCCTAGAGGGTTTAGGTCCACCCATCACCTCAGACCACCCTAGAGCAGTGTCTATCAACCTTTTTTGTGCCAAGGCACACCTGGCATAGCCAAAAAATCCCAGGGCACACCTAGATATACGGTATATATAATTATATATATATATACGGTATATCTATATACACACACTAGGGGTGTGCCGATTTTCACATTTCACGAAACGATACGATACGATATTGGGCACACAACTTCGATACGATTTCGATACGATACGCACTTTTTTATCATGAAAATATATGGGGGAGAAAAAAAGCAAATGCAAACAAATATTTCTGTTTTTGCATTATTCAGACATGCAAACTTGTAGCTTTTCAGCTTCCACTAGCCGTTTTGAATCCAAATAGGGCAATAGTGTGACACCTGACCCGAAAAAAAACAGCATGTTGTCACCCTTTTCACCTCGGGGCTGTTTGCATGCCTGATTATTATTATTGTTAAAAAAAAAAAAAAAAACCTTTTTTCAAAATCTTTTTTTTTCAAACCTCCTTCAAACGGCGCGGCACACCTCAGCAGTAGCCCCGGCCCAAAATTGGGACGTTTGCCAGGGTTGATATACACTGCCCTAGAGGACCAGGTCCACCCATCACCTCAGACCACCCTAGAGGACCATGTCCACCCATCACCTCAGACCACCCTCGAGGACCAGGTCCACCCATCACTGGGAAATAGTGATACAAACACATTAATTATCACACATTATAAATGATTACATAATAATAAATGACTTATGGTCAATTATAAAATAATAAAACCTTTTTCACAAACATGGTTGACTGACTTCCATTCAGATGGATATTAATATTATATGTTATGAAGAACTCTGATTGTGTGTGTGATCATTTATTTCATGTTTCAATATAGTTTAGAACTGAAATATTATGTTTGTGTTTTCTGACGACAGAAACTATACAAAGTAATTTGATGAACCGCCGACACTAATTGGGACTCCCTCTTCCTTTGGTGTGGCGCCCAGGTGGCGCCTAAACCCTGACCTTTTACCTCACATAAACTATGTCTATAAACCTAACTTTAACCCTAAACACTGACCTTTAACCTCACATAAACTATGTCTATAAACCTAACTTTAACCCTAACCTTAACCTCACCTCAAAACCACGTCGACCTGGGCGAAACACCTGGAAAAGACAGTAATTATCGTTAGCCTTAGCTAGCCAATTAGCATTTTTAATTGTTTAAAGGACACATTAGTGAAAAAGGTTGATGATGTCATCATTGTGCTGCTGTTATGAGTATTTAAAAGCTGAATGGACACACATGTATTTCCTCCTCTCTCCACCAGGGATCATCGCTGACTCTCTGCTTCTCTGAAAACACACCCAGGTGTTCTGTGAAAAGAAAAGAAACCAATAAGAATCAGAATGTATTAACTGTGTGAACATGTTAACACTTTAGAATAACCTTCCCTTATAATAGTAAATTAATCATTCCCAAATTATTAGTTAATGTGTTATTCATGACTTGTTAAATGTGTGTTAATGGTTAATGATTTAATGATTTAAAACTATGCTATAAATGGTTGATAGATCATGATCATAGATCATAGAACATAGATCATGTTATTAGTAAGGTTAAGGTTAAGGTTAAGGTTAAGGTTAGGTTTATAGACATAGTTTATGTGAGGTTAAAGGTCAGGGTTTAGGCGCCACACCAAAGGAAGAAGGAGTCCCAATTAGTGTGGGCGGTTCATCAAACTGATGAAAACACACACAAGCCCTTTTATACACTTTTATACATATAAAAAAAAGAAAAAAAGTTCAGTAAAAAGAAAGAGGAAGTGAACCTGGGTGTGTGGGAGGAGTCTAAAGATCGTCATTGGTTGTCGGCACCAGAATACGACCTGATAGAAGAAGAAGAGAGACAGTTAATACACACAAACAAATGAATTATATGTACTGTATTGTGTGTATTCCTCCATAAAATGCATAAATGTACACACAATAACACAATAACACAATAGCATTCAGTCATCAGAACTAATGTGAACATTTGACTCTTATTTAGGACTAAATGTAACACTGATGTATTAAAGCTAAATGTAACAACATAGAACACACTTTGACCTCTAACTAGGTCGTCTAAACTGGTCTAAACCGGTTAAGGTTCAAAACCAATATAAACCAGTTTAGGTTGTGGCTTTACATGTTTGTTTGTTTGTTTGTTTGTTTGTTTGTGTGTTTGCATTTCTGTGAGGGTTCCACATGTCATGTGATCCTTTATTGATCTGACCTCATTTCATCCACTGGTAGTAGATTCATTAATGAAACATGTTAATTAAACATGCTAATCGCCTCATTTCTTCCACTGGTAGTGTATTTATTAATTAAAGGAGAGATCCGGACATTTTAAGTGTTATCTTTGATGTGTCGTTAGACACTCACCGACGTAGAAAGTGGCGTTGAGTTTTTCCAGCGATTCCCCTGTCGTCATTTTTTCGACCCCCTCCGTTGGCATAATGGGAGCCCGTGTATGAGTGAAATTCGTCTATTATAACCGATGCAAAGTTATTTTTTTCTCTACTACTGCTCATTGTAGAGTCTCATGATACTCAAACATGCACTGAAAGTCCCTGACAAGCTAACGCTAATGCCGAACGAGCTAACGCTGGTTGCTTGTTTCTCTCCCAGAACCTGGCAACTCGGTGTTGCCAGGGAGAGAAACAAGCAACCAGCGTTAGCTCGTTCGGCATTCAGCGACTTTCAGTGCATGTTTGAGTATCATGAGACTCTACAATGAGCAGTAGTAGAGAAAAAAATAACTTTGCATCGGTTATAATAGACGAATTTCACTCATACACGGGCTCCCATTATGCCAACGGAGGGGGTCGAAAAAATGACGACAGGGGAATCGCTGGAAAAACTCAACGCCACTTTCTACGTCGGTGAGTGACTAACGACACATCAAAGATAACACTTAAAATGTCCGGATCTCTCCTTTAACAAGACCAGGAGACCTGGTTCTGCCAGACCCAGAATAAGTACTTATTAGCTCTGATCTTACTTTATAAGATCAGAGCACTACGTCACGGCTAAGCCGGACTTCACATGACGTGTCAGCCTGTGTCTATGCCCATGTATGGACGAAAGGGGGACAGACTTGCCCATGTATGGACGAAACAGGTACAAAGCCTCATGGTACAAAGCCTCCATACATGGAGGAAACAGGTACAAAACATACACTACGTCACGGCTAAGCCGGACTTCACATGACGTGTCAGCCTGTGTATACCCATGTATGGACGAAAGGGGGACAGACTTTTTTGGCTGGGGCCGGAGGACAAATGACCCCTGCCCATGTATGGACGAAACAGATACAAAGCCTCATGTAAGCCCGACCCCTTGGGTCTGGCAAACATGTTAATTAAACATGTTAATCACCTCGTTTCTTCCACTGGAAGTAGATGAATCCAGACAGGAACAAGACCAGACCCAGAACCAGACCTGATGCTCCCATGGCCACCTTGTTCTTCACTGACTCTGGCATGGAGTCATCTGAAAATACAAATATCATATCATATCATATCATATCATATCATATCATATATCATACTATCATATTATTACAGTAGATTAAACACCTTGTTCTTCACAGACTCTGACATGGAGTCATCTGACAATAAGCTACAACAACCAAACACAATAAACAATAAACAGACAACACAGTCATTGTGAGTCTGTTAAGTAATAATGAGTCCAACCCTATTGGTCCAGTCCTTGAGGAGTTTGTCACCTGATGTGACATGTCCTTCTTAGAGCTAAATACATCAAAAACAAAGGATATGATGATAGATTTTAGAAGACATGAATCAACCTTTTACTATGATGATTATAAACCAGGCTGTGGAATGTGCAGAAAGTATCTTGGGACAGAGTCATAGACTCAGAACTGTGAGGCAGTTTGTAAAAAAGAACATCAGCGCTTGTTCTTTCTTAGAAAACGGTCTTGTTTTCACATTGATGAGACCATGATGACTCTTTGATCTGCTTTTATCAAATCAATCTGGTCTTTTATCTGTTTTTATCAAATCAATCTGGTCTTTAATCTGCTTTTATCAAATCAATAAGCTCATAGCGCGACACCGAGTGCTGCGCTATGAGCTTGTAGATCTGCTATCTTTGAAAAATCTTGAACATTTGTGCAAATGTTTGAATATAATTTATATTTTTTATTTTTTAAACAACATTTTTAACTCAAACATTTTCTTCTGGAACAACATTATTTTGATGGGGATCAGCGGCCAAAAACATCAATTTAGGGGTCCTTGACAAGAAACAGTTTGAGCACCACTGATATATTTTTTCAGAAAAATCAAGACATATGTTGAGAGACATTTGACAGTTACAATGTTTGCTTTAAAAATATATACATTCAAAGATTTGCACAAATGTTTAAGATTTTTCAAAAATAGCAGATCTACAAGCCCATAGGCTATGAGCTTTTATATCTGCTATTTTGACAGTAGATGACACTAGATTACAGTAACTGACCCCAGTCCATCTTGATAGGCGCGGTCAGGCTGGGATGTTCCACCATGCATGTGATCTTCTCTCCTGATCTGTAATACACACACACACACACACACACACACACACACACACACACACACACACACACACACACACACACACACACACACACACACACACACACACACACACACTGGTAGTACCAGTAGAGGTGTCTATTAGGTGTGTATTTCTATGTACAGGTGTCTGTTAGGTGTGTACCTGGGTGTGTACTCCAGGTAGGAGTGGTACTGGTAGTACCAGTCTCCATCAGACAGCTCATCAGTAGAGGAGAGACCAGAGGTCAACGGTTCTTGACCTATCCACCAGGTCACCAGGATCACTTTAGGATAGAAGTCGTAGCTGCTGCACCTCAGCATGTGAGTGTGTTCACTACGACGAGGGGGAGTCTCTGACTTCAGTCTCACTTTGGGCTCCACTGGATAAATAAGTATTATTATTATTATTATTATTATTATTATTATTATTATTATTATATTTATTATTATATACCAGTCATAGGAACAAGTCATTATAATTAACACTTGTATATCCTCCAAATGCGATCCAAATGACAGATATGGGGGTATGGCACCCCCATATCTTCAAGACTCTTCTGCCTTCTCTAAAACACCCTAGACAATGCTCCACACGTCCTAGACTCTTCTCCCTTCTGGCTCCCAAACGGTGGAACAAACTCCCCATTGCAGTTAGAGCTGCAGACTTACTCCCAATCTACCACCATAATCTGAAGACTGTAGCACTAGACCTATGACCTTGATGACCTTGCAGGCTTATGCAAAGGTTAAAATGTAATTTAAACATCATGTTATGTAGACAGATGCCAGGTTCATTTTTTTTTTAAATATATTATACCGTTTAGACTGATGATAGGTTCTTGGTTTACCTATGATCCTAGATTACTATTTCTATGCATTTGATGTATTACCTTGTGTTTTCCTTGCTTACTGTGAATCTCTCTGGATTAAGAGCTTCTGATAAATGCCTACATTGCAATTGTAAGTGTCAATGTTTGGCCACCAGATGGCACCAGATAATAACATTTCATAGAGGACTAAATAGTCTACAGTTTTCTATAAAGTAGAATTCATTTATATAATGTAATTTAAACATATTGAATAATTCACAGTTACACAGTGCTTTACATATACAAAAATAAACCATTAAATATGTAATGAAAATAGTTCGAATGAACAAGAGTAGAAACAAACAAAACAATATATAAATACATATAATCCTGCTAAATATTACTAAAGTGATTAAAGACATACAAAACAAACTAGTAAAGACAATAATTAAAATATAAAATCAGGTGGTGAAATGAAGTGTATAGGTGTGTTTTAGCCTGCATGGTTCTTTTTAAAGTTCATTTAAAAACATTAATCCTGGTGTCTCTGTTTTAGGCAGGTCATTATATGAGGGTGAAAACACTCAGAAATAGATCTATATGTTTCATTTATACTCTGTGTACTATGGTGACACCACATGTTGTGAGCTTGTAGATCTGCTATTTCCACTGCGTGGCAGCGTGTTAGGAGTATAAATCAGGCTTAAAGGAGTAGTTCACCCCAAAAATGACTTATTTTCTATCAATTACACCCCATGAAGCATTGAATTCATGGAGATGTTTTAGTTTTTGTCTCATTCCTGAGACAATAATTTGATAACCAGCGGTCTCTCCGGTAGGAGACTCAAAGAGTCTCCTTTGAGTCTCCTACCGGATACATTAGCATCTTTCCACCGGTAATCAAATTATTGTCTCAGGAATGTGACAAAAACTAAAAAATCTCCATGAATTCAAGGCTTCATGGGGTGTGATTGATAGAAAATAAGTCATTTTTGGGGTGAACTACTCCTTTAAGTGTTTAAGAGGATCTGAAATGTTTCTCAGCAGATTAAGTAATGTTTTATAATCATTATCAGATCAATATTAACACCATTAATCATCTCTGAATAGAATCATGTGATTTCATGTTATAGGGTATGAGGTGATGAGTGTTGAGTGCTGCTCTGAGATCAGCTCACCTCTCTTGTTCAGAACATTGGAGTAGTCGATCTCAGCGTTGTGTTTGCAGAATGCCTCTCGTTGTGCTCTCAACACACGCAGTTCTGTAGGATCATTATTGAGGCGCTCTGCGTTCTTCACACCAAACTCAGTGTATCCAACCCACTGATCTACTCTACTGTCCCACCTGAGGATCTCATCACCATCGAAATTAGATGACTGTATGTACTGTATGTCCTTCAGCTCACTGGAGTTAAACACACAGCGGAGAGTCTGATAGAGCATATATCCGTCTGGAAACGGACAATTAGAAAATGTCATTAATGTTCAGTTTTATTGTCATCTGTATCATATCAACACTAGGCTAACTGCCCCCTATCGGCCAAATATGTCACTACATAAAGTCTAAAATAGGTTCAGGATGTGAAATCTGGCATTAAAATGTTTTGTATGTATATATAGTTAAGTTTTTCCTCTATGTGTCCAGTTGTATAGCATGGCTGAGTAAACAAGGACTCTGTCTGTCTGTCTGTCTGTCTGTCTGTCTGTCTGTCTGTCTGTCTGTCTGTCTGTCTGTCAGACCCATCATGTATTTCCAGGATAACCCCTTTTTTTTAATACCTAGGCTATTTGAAAATAGCAGATCTACAAGCTCATAGCGCGGCACTCGGTGCCGCGCTACGAGCTTGTAGATCTGCTATTTTTATTTTTACTTTAAGTAAATTTTGATGCCAATACTTTTGTACTTTTATTCAAATACATTTTGAATTCCGGACTTTTACTTGTAACAGAGTACTTCTAGAGTGCAGCATTGATACTTTTACTTAAGTAAAACATTTGAGTACTTTTCCCACCACTGACTCTAGTCAGCAAACAAGGTAAATAGTCACATAAGTAGAGAGTAGAGAGAACAATGTAGAGCCTCAAAGAAACTATAGGATACCAGGTCAATCATTATAACAATCAGCTGAGTTATATTAAACAAATAAAGGTCATTATTTATACTGTAATTAAAGCCTGCATTGCAAACCTAAACGCAAACACTAAACTGTTGCTTTTGAAATTAAACTGCAATATTTTGTATATCCCCCAAATGTATCAAATAAACCATCATTCAATTCAAATAATTCAGAAAACTTCTGGGGGGTCCCCAGATACCTTTTTTTGGGGGGTCCCCAGATGATTAGCTTAATAGGTAACATTGTTTTCTCACTCAACAGTAAACAAACCAACATACAGTGCGGTAACGTTATCGGAGCAGAATTTGTTTTTCAATTTATTTAATAGGAGTTTGAGCAGCTAGACGGGGCAGGATCTTTACTGTCCGGGCAGCTGCCCCACTTGCCCTCATGACGCAACGCCCCTGCCCCAGCGGCCAAATATGTCACGTTATAAAGTCTAAAATAGGTTCAGACATGTGAAATCTGGCATTAAAATGTTTTAATTTATATTGAATATCTAGTTAAGTTTTGTTTCTCTATGTGTCCAGTTGAGTAAACAAGGAGTCTGTCTGTCTGTCTGTCTGTCTGTCTGTCTGTCTGTCAGACCCCATCATGTATTTCCAGGATAACAGAGATAACACTCACAGAAAGGTTGTTATTTTGAGAGTGAAATGTGTCACAAGAATACATTTTGATATGTTTTATGTTGATGGTAACTGTTGTATAATTGTATTATCTTGGAAAATCCAAATAAATAAAGTAAAGTGTATCAGATACGCTCAGTGGTCATTGGTCATGGGCCGCGGTAACACGCCGTCCCACCAGTCTTTTGAGCAGGAGCACGCACACACACATGCATCCATTAAAACAACCCTTAAGTTCACACCTCAACAAAGGCTGCCGACTGCCGGGTGTCACACCAGGTGAATTAACATAGGAATGAGCCTAGATGCATATAAATTGTCCATTGTGTGACCTGTAGTGTAGGTGTTAAGCCACGTGCGCGTGACCTCTTTAAAATAGTGTCCCACCAGAGATAGATTCACCAAATCAACACTGGATACGCTTCCTCAGACGGTTTTTGGATGGTATCCGATTTTAAAAGAAATCTTTACAGTATACTACGTATATAGTGTAACGCGGTAAAACACACCACTGCATCTACATAGTTGTACCATCTACACCTCACCTACAGCTCAGGCTGTACAGAGCAGATACTAATGTATATATTTGTAAAAAATATATATAAAATAAAGCACCTTGAGCACATATTCATGTTTACTAGAAATTCATATTATTTAGAAAATATTTCACCATAAATACTTAATATACATGTTTAAACATTTTCATTAATGTTAAATATATTCAACCGTTTTAGTTAATAACTATTGTGTTCATAGTATTCATGTACCTTTCACTGGTGGTTTCTTCAAGGCAGTGCGAATGATGTCCAGGTTGTGTTTGCAGATCGCCTGCTGATTCAAAGCTGCTTCATAAGCTGCTGTGAAGGTGATTGGATCTACAAACGGAGGCTGAGGAAACACCGCCTTCCCTTTGTTGTAGTCTGCGTACACCCACACTTCACCATCCAGTGCAAACATCCACTCTTTATATGGGTCTTTAACTGTGTCTGAACAGCCAAGGACATTAATCTGCTCATGGAACACTGGAAATAAAACAAAGATGAAATTAAATTCAACAACAAACTTCTTCACAGTGACAATAACACATAATCATCATGTTAAACAATCATGTTTGCAGTGGTGGAAAAAGTACTCAAATATATCACTTAAAGTTGTACAATGCAAAATCACAACTAACGATTTTTAGCAACCTCTGCTGGTCACTACCGTCACTGCATAGAATTTCCGTAATCCTCGATTACCCAGAATTCCATTCGTTTTCACCGGAAGCCGGAAGCGTTTCAAAAAGCGATCTTTTAATTGTTTTATACTATCTACGGATCGTTTCTCTTAGCCAGTGGAGCATTAGTTACCATGAGCTGTGCTTTCTTTTTCTGTTCTTTTTCGATCTTCTAATCCTACATTCTCTTAAAATCAGCGTGAGGTTCCTTTTTGTTATTAGCGCGATAGTTCCTGGCCAAACAGGAAACCGTTGCGGTAGTTCCTGGCCAAACAGGAAACCAGTGCATTTCCACCTCCGTTTTCCGGCCAGATGACGTCATTTCCCCGGGAAAGTCCCCCCAGTCCACGTTCAATATAAAATATATAAATAAAAAGCTTCCGGGGGTGAAATTCATGGAGTGGGTGTTGTGAAACTTTTGCCACTCACAAAAGATATACAATTTAACTTTAGTTTTGTTGAAAACGTTACCTAGTATGCCTTTAAGTAAAAGTATCAATACTGCAATTTAGAAGTACTCTGTTACAAGTAAAATTCCGGAATTCAAAATTTCCTTGAGTAAAAGTACAAAGGTATTGCTATAAAAATGTATTTAAAGTACCAAAAGTAAAAGTACTAAAATATTTGAAAATAGCAGATCTACAAGCTCACAACGCGTCGCGATGCAATGCGTTCTGAGCTTGTAGATCGGCTATTTTCAAACAGCCTAGGTTTAAAATAGGGCTAAAGTGGTTAATGTATTTTTTATAATGTTATAATTTATATCTGCAAAGTAACTAGTAACTAAAGTTTTCAAATAATTGTAGTGGAGTAAAAGTACAATATTTGCCTATGAGATGTAGTGAAGTAGAAGTAAGAGTACTGGAATTTCGAAATACTCCAGTAAAGATAAAGTATAAGTACCTCAAAATTGTACTTTAGTACAGTACTTGAGTAAATGTAATTAGTTACTTTACACCACTGCATGTTTGGTTCTTATATGAAGTGAAAGGTTGGATATATAGCTTCCTGTCAAACGTTTATTATGAAAGTAATTCATACGGAATGATTTATTTCATGATGTCACAACAAGTTCCTAACATCTGTTTAAATGTTTATGTATTTGGACCAACATTCAAGATTCAATATTGTATATACAGGTAAAAAGAGGAGCGTGTGTGTGTGTGTGTGTGTGTGTGTGTGTGTGTGTGTGTGTGTGTGTGTGTGTGTGTGTGTGTGTGTGTGTGTGTGTGTGTGTGTGTGTGTGTGTGTGTGTGTGTGTGTGTGTGTGTGTGTGTGTGTGTGTCATTTGTTTATATTGTTCATATTTGGTGCTATATGATATCAGTACATACACATGTATATATTAACATAAATATAATGTACTTACTTCCTGGGATCGCTTTGACATGAAGCACAGAGGAGAGGATGAGGAGGGTGGCTGTAATCTTCATCATCACTGATCAAAACTGAACTGAATGTAATAGATGAGAATAAACAGATGAGAATAAACAGATCAGAATAAACAGATGTTTACTGAAAGAGAAGTTCTGGAGTCTGAAAGAGAATGAAGGAGGATCTGTTCTGTAGTTTAGAAGAATCAGCCAATCAGATTAAAGATATGATATTACATCATCTGTTTCCAAGAAGACGACAGTCTGGATTATTGCAGATATCATGAACAGTATATAGCTGCTGCTTATGCACCTTATGTCTCCTCATGTACATGCTGTACCTTATGCACCTTATGTCTAACCTCATGTACATACTTTATCTTATGCACCTTATGTCTAACCTCATGTACATACTGTACCTTGTGTCTAACCTCATGTACATACAGTATGCACATATCTTTGTTTAATTCATCTTTTATCCTCTCCTAGCCCCCCCCCCCCGTCTTCTTTTCTTTCTCTTTCTGAAAATAACTAAAACTATGGAGATGCACAAAAATTTCACCCACTTCTTTACACCTTTATCCTGTGATGTGACAATAAAGATGAATTTCTTGAGTTTCTTCAATGCAAAATGCAAAAATGGCCGCCATGTGAATATGGTCTAATTTCCAATTCCATAGTGTAAAATAATACCAGTCAGAGTTCCATAGCTTTCGTCTCCCCCCCCTCCCCACCCCCCTCCAACAAAATCTTGCCCCCCCTACTGACAGAGGCTAAAATCGCTTGTCTGTGCGTGTGTGCGTGTGTGCGCGTGTGCGCGTGCGTGCGTGCGTGCGTGCGTGCGTGCGTGCGTGCGTGCGTGCGTGCGTGCGTGCGTACGTGTGTGTGTCATTTGTTTGTATTGTGCATCGTTCATATGTGGTTTATAACTAGGGGTGGGACGATATATCGATATAGCTATTTATCGCGATAAATAATCGATATACTGCCGAAAAAAATCTATATAAAAAAAAAAGAAAAGACTCTGTATTTGTGTTATGATGATTTTGAACTGTTTGGTGCTATTTTATGTGTTTATGAATTGAATACAAGCACTATCGTGATATATCGTTGGTGAAATTTCATGCAATATATCGTGATATCGCAATATATCGAATATCGTGATATTATTGTTATCGAGGGCCTAATATCACCACAGATATCGTATCGTGAGATACCCATATCGTCCCACCCCTATTTATAACAGTAGATATACATGTAAATATTATATAATAACATAAATATAATGTACTTACTTCGTGGGATCGCTTTGACACAGAGGAGAGGATGAGGAGGGTGGCTGTAATCTTTATCATCACTGATTAAAACTGAACTGAATTTAATAGATGGGAATAAACAGATGAGAATAAACAGATGAGAATAAACGGATCAGAATAAACAGATGTTTACTGAAGGAGAAGTTCTGGAGTCTGAAAGAGAATGAAGGAGGTCTCGTTCTTTAGTTCAGAAGAATCAGCCAATCAGATTAAAGATATGATGTTACATCATCTGTTTCTGGAAAGAGGACAGTCTGGATTATTGCACATATCATGAACAGTATAGCTGCTGCTGATGCACCTTATGTCTCCTCATATACATACTGTATCTTATGCACCTTATGTCTAACCTCATGTACATACTGTATGTAAATATCTTTGTTTAATTCATCTCTTATTCTCTCCTTGCCCCTCCCCCGTCTTCTTCTTTCTCTTTCTGAAAATAACTAAAATGATGGAGCTGTACAACAAATTATTTCACCCACTTCTTTACACCTTTAACCTGTGATATGACAATAAAGATGATTCTGATTATGTGACATCTTGGAGCGAAAGGTAGCCTGAGTGGGATCAAATACCGTTTTCAGGTTTCTGGTCCGGTCTGGAGTGGAAATAACTTTACGTCATCAGGCAGCCGGAACCCACGACCGGAACCTCCAGCGCTGTGCGCCTTCAAAATGATTCCCCTAGTTTAGTACTTGTTTAGTTTGGTATAATTGTATCGTTTCTTTTGGTATAATAATGGTTTGGTATTTTCATCTTTTATTCTAACTCGTAGCGCGATTAGCGAGACTAAACGAACTGATTCACATTATGTGGGGAACAAAAACAATGTGACACAAACCGGAACCAACCACCGGAACAACATTGTTTTTTTCCCCCTTTTTTCTAAACCGGATCACAGGGCTCAGTTTTAGAATGAATACCAGGCTTTCCTCCAACCTGCTCATCAGAAGCAGTTAGGGGTTCAGTGCCTTGCTCAAGGACACTTCAACATGAAGCCAGGAGGAGTCAGGAATCAAACCGGGAACCTCTGTAAACTGAACTCACAGACGCTCCTCTAATCCAAGCCTCATTACATCTCACTGATGAAACCATCACGTCATGTGATCAAAGTGTTACTTCAGAGGTGTGTGTGTGTGTGTGTGTGTGTGTGTGTGTGTATGTGTGTGTGTGTGTGTGTGTGTGTGTGTGTGTGTGTGTGTGTGTGTGTGTGTGTGTGTGTGTGTGTGCGTGCGTGCGTGCGTGCGTGCGTGCGTGCGTGCGTGCGTGCGTGCGTGCGTGCGTGCGTGCGTGCGTGCGTGCGTGCGTGCGTGCGTGCGTGCGTGCGTGCGTGCGTGTTTGTGTTTGTGTTTGTTCAGCGTCACTGGTAAAATGCTGTTCATGTTCAATAAGCATCATTCCAAGCCTCATTACATCTCACTGCTGAAACCATCAAATGTCTTCAAAAACACACTGGTCATGTGATCAAAGTGTGTGTGTGTGTGTGTGTGTGTGTGTGTGTGTGTGTGTGTGTGTGTGTGTGTGTGTGTGTGTGTGTGTGTGTGTGTGTGTGTGTCATTTGTTTGTATTGTGCATCGTTCATGTGTGGTTTATAACAGTAGATATACATATATATATATTATATAATAACATAAATATAATGTACTTACTTTGTGGGATCGCTTTGACATGAAGCACAGAGGAGAGGATGAGGAGGGTGGCTGTAATCTTTATCATCACTGATTAAAATTGAACTGAATTTAATAGATGGGAATAAACAGATGAGAATAAACAGATGAGAATAAACAGATGAAAATAAACAGATCAGAATAAACAGATGTTTA
This sequence comes from Gymnoscopelus braueri, assembly GCF_963280865.1. Taxonomy (NCBI): domain Eukaryota; kingdom Metazoa; phylum Chordata; class Actinopteri; order Myctophiformes; family Myctophidae; genus Gymnoscopelus; species Gymnoscopelus braueri. The sequence continues at coordinate 51,838,606 of NC_137608.1, read as the reverse complement.
CTGAAGGAGAAGTTCTGGAGTCTGAAAGAGAATGAAGGAGGTCTCGTTCTTTAGTTCAGAAGAATCAGCCAATCAGATTAAAGATATGATGTTACATCATCTGTTTCTGGAAAGAGGACAGTCTGGATTATTGCACATATCATGAACAGTATAGCTGCTGCTGATGCACCTTATGTCTCCTCATATACATACTGTATCTTATGCACCTTATGTCTAACCTCATGTACATACTGTATGTAAATATCTTTGTTTAATTCATCTCTTATTCTCTCCTTGCCCCTCCCCCGTCTTCTTCTTTCTCTTTCTGAAAATAACTAAAATGATGGAGCTGTACAACACATTATTTCACTCACTTCTTTACACCTTTAACCTGTGATATGACAATAAAGATGATTCTGATTCTGTGACATCTTGGAGCGAAAGGTAGCCTGAGTGGGATCAAATACCGTTTTCAGGTTTCTGGTCCGGTCTGGAGTGGAAATAACTTTACGTCATCAGGCAGCCGGAACCCACGACCGGAACCTCCAGCGCTGTGCGCCTTCAAAATGATTCCCCTAGTTTAAAACTTGTTTAGTTTGGTATAATCGTATCGTTTCTTTTGGTATAATAATGGTTTGGTATTTTCATCTTTTATTCTAACTCGTAGCGCGATTAGCGAGACTAAACAAACTGATTCACATTATGTGGGGAACAAAAACAATGTGACACAAACCGGAACCAACCACCGGAACAACATTGTTTTTTTCCCCCTTTTTTCTAAACCGGATCACAGGGCTCAGTTTTAGAATGAATACCAGGCTTTCCTCCAACCTGCTCATCAGAAGCAGTTAGGGGTTCAGTGCCTTGCTCAAGGACACTTCAACATGAAGCCAGGAGGAGTCAGGAATCAAACCGGGAACCTCTGTAAACTGAACTCACAGACGCTCCTCTAATCCAAGCCTCATTACATCTCACTGATGAAACCATCACGTCATGTGATCAAAGTGTTACTTCAGAGGTGTGTGTGTGTGTGTGTGTGTGTGTGTGTGTGTGTGTGTGTGTGTGTGTGTGTGTGTGTGTGTGTGTGTGTGTGTGTGTGTGTGTGTGTGTGTGTGTTCAGTGTTGCTGGTAAAATGCTGTTCATGTTCATTAAACATCAATCCAAGCGTCATTACATCTTTAGTTACTAGTTGCTTTGTAGCTTATTATTACAAAACATGTTAACCACTTCAGCCCTATATACATCTCGGCCATTTGAAAATAGCCGATCTACAAGCTCGAGCTTGTAGATCTACTATTTTCAAAAGATTTTTAGACATTTCATACATTTGAAAACTAGTGAAATGGGACATTCTGCATAATGAGTACGTTCCACTTTTGGTACTTTAATTACATTTTTATTCCAATACTGTTGTACTTCTACGTTGCAGTATTGATATTTTTTTACATAAGTAAAACTTTTGAGTACTTTTTCCACCACTGCCCCCATGTGAACTTCTCCATTAACCAGCTCTGAAATAAGAGACATTTCATGCACTGGAACAGGAACAACAAACATCCTCATTCCCTGAAACTAAATGCTCTAAACCTGCATCAGTTTCAGTTGTAAAAGGTAACACAGACTCTGGTACTAAAGAATCTAAATATCCACAGTCTGGTAGCACCCTCACTGGCACCTGTTTGTCACTTCCCATCACCCATACCAAACCATTACAAATGAATGGCAGGTATGCGTCAACAGTCTTAGGCTTCAAAGAGCGCCCTCTGCTGTCCTAAAGGCAGATGGCCAGATTTAACCCATTAAGGCCGGGAACGCATATGTGTCATTTTAAGATTTCTTTAGGCTATTCAAATAATAGCAGATCTACAAGCTCATAGTGCGGCACTCAGTGCCCTGGAGTCCTGCAATTTTTCTTTTAAAATAAATCATGAAAATATGTGCAAATCTTTGAATATACACATTTTTAACTCAAATCTTTGTTTCGTGGGGGGGTCCCTGGAAAAAAAATATTTTTAGATTGTGGTCCACGGCCAAATGCATATCATTTTGGGAGGTCCTTGACATGAAAAAGTTTGAGCAGCACTGATATTATAGCAACATACTTAAAAAAACAAAAACTGTTAGGATTTAGAAGACATTGTGTAGAATCCCCAAGAAGCAAAGAGTTACAAATGTTCGCTTTAAAAAAACATAATATACGATTATTATTTTTTAATTAAGATTTTTCTGAAATAGCAGATCTGCAAGCTCATAGCGTGGCACATGGTGTATATATTTCATTTAAATACAAAAACAAATCATTGAATAAAATTATAAAAAATAAAAAAGCGACTATCGACTTCTCCCGGTGAGCGTCGACTTGTGTTAATCAAGTTGATTTGTCGACTAGTCGACTTCTTACAAATCAGTTCCACAGGAAACTTCTGTTCAGCTGTGAAGGAACTCAAAGAGAAGGCAAGAAGGGCTTTCTATGGCATCAAGCGTTCAGTTCAAATCCAAATTCCGATCAGGACGTGGCTAAAAAACTTTTATTCGGTTATAGAATCCATAGCACTGTATGGCAGTGAGGTATGGGGCCCTTTATTAGAAAGTAATTGGGAAAATGGGACAAAAATCCAGTTGAGATCCTACACGCAGAGTTCTGCAAAACTATTATCCTGGTAAAAAGAAAAAGCCAAAACTCTGCATGTGTAATAGAGTGAATATTGAGTGAATAATGAATTGTATAGTATTTCTAAAGTGAAGATAATCGGCTAGTAACGCCTGTTGATGACCTACTCTGAGATCGATTGCTCATGCCTTCCAGTTTGTGTAGGCGGAGCCACATCCTCCATTCAATACAAGCTCTGAATGAGAGAAGATGTCTGTGTGTTGTTTCATACTATTCTCCCCTGTTTCAGGTAAATATGTGAGGAAACTTTATCCTATGGATACATACTGTTTCATGCTAGGCCTGCACTCTGTGCTTCATGTGTTGTGATGAAGGAACAACGTCATTAGTGTTTGTAGTGTTTTCATTGAGCTAAAATAGCCACATATTAGACCCCAAGATGCTTATATTTATGAACATTACACACAAGTCCAAACCATATTAGAGATGTTAAAGTTACTTCACTAAAGTATACTTTTACCTACAATCATGAAAAAGCATTTGTTGTCTGAAGAACATGTGGCTGCTAGCCTGGAGCTCATAGGTGTGAGTTGAAATGAACATCTCCATTGTTTAACAAAGTAGAACGAAGCCACAGACTTCGGTCTCCACTTCTCTCTTCCTATAGTCACACCTCGACAGCAGGGTGGGCAGGAAGCAGCCAGATAGAGACATTAGATCAGGGGTGGGCAACTTTGATGATGGAGAGGGCCACTATATTTCCACATTCACTCCAGAGGGCCACATTGCATATTGTTGGGTGGAAACCTCTTATCTCTGTATTTGAACTTTTTTCATAAATTAATGCCGTACTTCGCCATTCTATGTCACAAAAGTATTCAGGATTCCAATAAAGAAATAGCACAAATAGTATAGATCAGGGATCTACAAGCTCAAAACGCGTCGCAGAGCTCTGCTATTTTGCTATTTTTTTATTGGAATCCAGAATTATTTTTTTATATTCTTGAATTGGAATCCTGAAAAGTAAATTTTATTTAATTTCAAATGCATTTAGTTATATTTAGGTTATCTTTATGAACTTAAATACAAATACATTGGACATAAAAAATACAATTTTAATACTACATTAACTCTTTGACTGCGGACGACGCGATAACGCGTCAAGTGCTACTTTGTCCAGTTGGCCGTCGACGCGCTCGACGCGCTGGACGCGCGTTCATTGTTTAATCTCTGATTGCGCTATGCTGCTTAATATTCAATGTTATTCTCGAGTTCCACTTACTTCACGGACATCTGCATCCGTCCGGTTTTTGATTCTTTTCCCCAGTCATTTTCGTCCAAAATAGGTAAATAAACGGTCTTTCACACGGTATGACGGACAAACGGACAGTTTCTCTTCTATAATCTATGGTCTGGGTGACGATCAGTCATCGCCGTCGTGTATCACAACGTAATTTTGGCGATCAAAACAATCTGGGAGGACGTCACATCCGTTTTCATGTGTTTCCCTGTCTAATCTATCAAGAAGGGTGAGAGAGTCCCAACGACCTGATCAAGCAGTCATGTGCTGCTCTCTAGTGGCGGACTTGTGCTGGGTCTTTATATTATGTGCCCTTAAATTATTTTCATGAGAAAAATTCAAAATATAAAAATAAAAAAACACGAAAATTGCTGGCACTGGGGGAGTACTTTATGAAAATACTCTGGCAGTCAAAGAGTTAAGCTACTATAATACAGACTGAAGTAATTAAAGCGGGTCATGTTTGGAATTGTAACAGCCAAAATCAATAATATATCAGTATTCTGATATTAACCTGTGGGCCACATTAAGTGAAGGTGGGGGCCGCATGTGGCCCCCGGGCCGCCAGTTGCCCATGTATGCATTAGATGATCAAAGAGGTTGATCAGGGGCCTGTTCCTCAAAAGGTGAATTAGAGCTAAAGCCTGGCTTTTCCACCTATCCTGGCTTAATTTAGCCAGGATTAGAGCTGACTCGGTTCCTCAAAAGGTGAATTATCTTGAAGATTAGTTTAGCCAGTTCACCCTGGCTAAGTTTAGCCTTATCCGATTCCTCAAAAGAGAATTGAAGCAAGCCTAGCTTAGTTACCATGGCAATTTAGCTGTGAAGTTAGCCTGGTCAGGAGCAGGCTAACAGCCAAGCTTACTTAATCTAGTGCCTTGTTCTTCAAGTTTTTCCACAGTTAATTCAAAACATGTGTTTGTATATGGACTCATTTTAATGACCCTGCATTCAAATAAAATAAAATAAATACAATAAGATATAATCAAATTAATTACTGAAATAGTGTGTGACCATGAATCATAATCATAATTGTTTCACAATGACTCATGTGATATGTAATTGTCACTCTGTTAGTTAACACTATAGTTCATCTTGTTGTTAGATGTTTGATAATATATTCCATTTTTTTTTAAATATTATAAAAAATGTCTGACACATACATACACACACATATACCCGTAACTAATCATTTATATATATATATATATATATATATATATATATATATATATATATATATATATATATATATATATATATATATATATATATATATATATATATATATATAAATTATTAGTTAAGGGTTTAAAGGAGCCTCTTTGTAAGTCAATGAGGAGCATATTTTAAATTATCAATTTCTAGTCAATGGAGAAATTATTTTTTATTTCTTGTCCACCTTTGGAGTTACATCATGATGGCAAGGTAACTACACAACCCAAACCTCTACCAAAGTGGTCTTGCAAATGTGGGGTTATTTATTGCGTGTCTCGTCCCGTCCCCCCCGCTCATCCCGTCACGGCCCCCTGTCGCGGTCAACCCCCCCGTCCCGTCCCGTCCCGTCCCGTCCCGTCCCGTTGTGGCCCCCGTCGCAGTACACACCCCCCCCCCCCCCCGTCCCGTTCCCGTTCGTCCCGTTGCCCGTCCGTCTCAAACACACACACACACACACACACACACACACACACACACACACACACACACACACACACACACACACTCTCACACACACACACACACACACACACACACACACACACACACACACACACTGTGCAATACTTTGCCATGCTTTCTCCCTGGATCTATTTATTGCGGTCGCGTTTCCTTTCTTGCTTAAATACATTTTACTTCCTTTTTGATTTCATGAGCTGCTGCAGTGCTGCTATTCAGCCACAGAGAAGAACGCTGCTCTGGTTTTGGACTCCGTGATTGGTCAAGTTCAAGGAATCTGTGCTCGAGTTCATGGTCTTTTATAGAAATACGTCGCCGGCGAATCCCCGCCCATTCAGCCTGGCTTCATTATCCTGGCTGGACACAGCCTGTCTTGACAAGGTCTAGCTCGACAAAGTTGCTCCTTTTCAGCCTGGCTTGGCGTCTGAGGAACGGAACAAACGAGGCTTTTCGGACCCGACTTTGTCAAGCCTTGATTTGGCTTAAGGCCAGGCTTTGTTAATTCACCTTTTGAGGAACAGGCCCCAGGTCACCTTCCAGGGCGACCCCCACCCTCAGGAACCTCCTCTTTTCTAATGTGAGCTACTACAGTGTATACAAAGTGAACTAAAATGTAACTCTGGACTGTGCCTTCTCCCCAGCCGTAAGGCTGCAAGGAGAGGGCTCCCTGGAACTCATGCTGTTTGTACTTGTTGCTGAATAAATCGAATGCCTGATCCAACCGGTCTGGACGTTTTCTCCACTTCTTACAAGCCGGCCTAGTAACCCGCAGTCCAGTACAGATACGACACTACGTCTGCACGTTGCTGTCTGTAATGATGACAGTCGACCGACCTAGCTACCTACCAACCTACATACCATACATACATACCTACCTACCTACCTGGGAAACCATATTTGGTGAATGTGGTGGTTAGCTTATCTTGTATTTTCTCTAAAAGACAGTTAGGAGAAAATACTGTATGAGTGAAATTTAAGAAAACACGAGGCCCAATTATGTTTCTTATTCCTTTATTGATATTTTGACATTCCATTCAAACCAAGCAAATTAAAGCCAAAATCTAACATCTGAACTTCAAACCATTCATGATCAGGGGCTGCAGATCCCAGGGGAGAAGGAGGGGACATGTCTGACATGTTCCTCCAATAAAGTATCTTTAAATAAATGATATAATTTTAAATCTATATTTAATAGAAGCTGATTCCACTTTTAAAATCATTCTCCCATACAGTAAACACAATACTTTGTGAAGCTTTTGTTTTTGCTACCCATGTGTCCTGATCAACAACTGCTAAATAAATGAATCCACAAGCTTCATCATCATCATCATCTTCATCACTTGTCCACAGAGCTGTTAACTAGTTTAATGAGTGAAGTTCAGTTGAGCTGAAAAACAGAAAGATAAATAATACTGACCAAAGAATATCTAAACTTTCCGAATTAGACACATATTTTGTTCTTTACTTTAGTAAAGTTTGCACAACCTTTCTGTTATTGTTGACTCATCATGTCACTGTCACTAGCTGAGCGCTCATTCTCCTAATAACATAATTAAAAATGAATAATTAAAACCTCATGGGACGATGGGACAGGATAGACTGAATGTATGGATAATGTTATAAATTGAAGTTTATACATATAGGACACATTTAGGACACTTCACCATGTGTCCTTCAATTAGTGCTGAGTAATGAATTACAGTATTATTTATGAACCGACAGGAAGCCCTGCCCAGTTTTCTAAGCATTTTAGATATTGATCATTTACAGTAGATATTGATAATAAACGGAAGGTATTGATTACTGGATGTATTGATCATTAGTCAAATCAGGATCCAAAACTAAGAACTGAACTCTGTGTTCAGTTCTGTCCCCCCCTCGTCCTCTGTCTCCGTTGACAATTTTAATTGTAATAATCCAAATGATAATAATCAGTTTAGGAAACTCTTAAAAACTCCCTGCGAATGAATGACTAGTGTCGCCTAGCGTGACAGTCTATCGTTGCCGAAAATGGCAGATCTACAAGCTCACTACTTGGTGCGAACAGACGCGGTGTGTTTATTGTCTCCGCCTTACTTGTCTCCGCCAGGCCGTAAGGCATGGCGAGAGAGTATGTTTTACCCTCCGTCCGTCCGTCCGTCCGTCCGTGTGTCCGTCTGTCACCAGCTAATCTACGCCACCGTTGGCCTGATCGCAGCGAAACTGTGCACACACACTCCCTGGATGCCAATTCCGAACTTCTGCCCCACATTTTTCACATAGGCCTTTTATAGCGCCACCAGGAGGCCGATTTGTGCAAAACATATTTTTTGACAGTACTCCTACAGATTTTGTCCAAAAATCTCGCAAATCGGTACACAGTATCTCTATAGTCATTAAACAAAACTTGTCTTTCAGATTTTTCATATTCCAGCCTGATTGGCTAAAAATGGCTTCCAAAGTTTGCAGGAGTGCTCCATTTTCAACAAAATGCCTCAAATCATGAACACAGCATGCAATTTCGGTGAAATTTTGCACGCGTATTTCCACTATGCCGAGGAAGAAATGCCACTTGAAAATGTTCAAATCAGCCTCATGGTGGCGCTATAAACAGGCCAATTCATGTTTTTACCTATTAACTGCACCGATCTGTGTAAAACTTTGTATGCGCACTCCCTAGAGGTCAAGGAAAAACCTTTGCCCTGCATTTTTCCCATCTGCCTTTTATAGCGCCACCAGGAGGCCGACTTATGTAAAACACATTTCTTTATATTACTCCTTCCGATTTTATCCAAATTTCATCGGTACACATGATCTCCATAGTCATGTGATCAAGTCGGATGTGTTTGATTTTTCATATTCCATCCTCATTGGCTAAAATTGACATCTAAAGTTTGCAGTAGTGGCTTGTTTTGAACAAAATTCCGCAAATCATGAAAGCACCGTCCGATTGCGGTCAAACTTTGCACGCACATTCACACTATGTTGAGGAACAAATGCCACCCTTTTAACATAGCGCCACCAGCAGGTCTAATTTAGCAAAAAAAAATGTTGCACAAAATGCCTCAAATCATGAATGCAGTGTCCGATTGCCGTGCAAGGCCTAAGAACAAATGGTACCCTTTAAACATTGGCCTATTATAGCGCCACCAGGAGGCCACAATAACCTACCTGACCTGGCGGAGACCTGTGCTCCGAGGAGCACTTTTTCTAGTTATTTATCACTTTACTGGAGTATTTCCAATTTTCTATACTTTTACTCCACTAGCCTACATCTCAGAGGCAAATATCGTACTTTTTACTCCACTACAAATGTTATGAAAACTTTAGCTACTAGTTACTTTGTTTTACTAGTTAAACTTTGGCTATTTTAAATTTTATACATTGTGAAACGGGACATTCCGCAAAATGAGTACTTTTACTCAAGTACATTTTCATTACCAGACTTTTATTTGTAACAGAGTATTTCTACATTACAGTATTGATAATACTCGGGGCATGACTAATTCCTGGAACTGGAAAAAGTTCCAGGAATTAGTCGTGCCCGAATAATAATACTCGGGGCATGACTAATTCCTGGAACTGGAAACAAACTAATACCCCATCCCAGTAAACCAGGAGTTCCATACCAGCGTCTTTTGCTTCACTTATTTACAGGTTGAAGATAAAGTGTAAACAGACTAAAGACTTTTAATACCTTTAAAAAACTCGCAAAAGAAAATGTGATAAATGTGGAATGTTTTGGAAGTATTTTAAATATACAAGGGGGAGAAAATAAGTAATAAATGAACAGTCTGATAAGAATGATACTGTAGTTTGTGGCAACAAACTACCGTAACAGACTACAACAGCAGACTACAACAATCTACAATCAGCAGACACCGCAGGGAATTGAACCCCGTCCTAGTAAACCAGGAGTTCCATACCAGCGTCTTTTGCTTCTTGACTTATTTACAGTTTGAAGATAAAGTGTAAACAGACTATCTGCTAATTTTTTTACTTCTAAAGTGACAAGTTAAAGACTTTTAACATATTTGTAGTAGCTTAGAAAAATCTGTCATTTTAAAATAAATCTCAAAGGGATATCAAATACTGATATCAGATGGGGGTCTGTGGCCAAATACATATTAATCTTGGGGTCCTTGACATGAAAATGTTTGAGAAACTGGTTTAAACAACATTTAGGAAGGAGGCCCAAATAAGCAACTACAATTTAGAAACAGCCCAAAAAACGTCAACCACCACTGTTTAGCTGTTTAGTGACTTTGCAAACAAACAAGCCCAAAGTCACTTAAAATTAGCAGACATGGCAACAATGATCACAGGTTTTCCATTGTTGCTGTTATTCAGAATTTACTACAGACTAATACTACAATTACTTCACAATACAATGGTGATGGTTGCCTTCAACAACAATAATAAACCAGAAACAACAAATGAAGTCGGGGCAGTAGAAGAGCGAGGGGCTGGGGGGGGCTCAACAGCCAACCCAACTCAACCCAACCAGGGAAACGGCCAGCCAGCCAACCAACCAACTCAACCCAACCAGGGAACAAGTTAAAGACTTTTAACATATTTTTAATAGCTTAAAAAATCTGCCATTTTAAAATAAATCTCAAAGGGATATCAAATACAGGGAACCAGCCAGCCAACCAACCAACCAACTCAACCCAACCAGGGAACCAGCCAGCCAGCCACCCAACCAACCAACTCAACCCAACCAGCCAGCCAACCAACCAACCAACTCAAACCAACCAGGGAACAAGTTAAAGACTTTTAACATGTTTTTAATAGCTTAAAAAAATCTGCCATTTTAAAATAAATCTCAAAGGGATATCAAATACAGGGAACCAGCCAGCCAACCAACCAACCAACCAACCAACTCAACCCAACCAGGGAACCAGCCAGCCAGCCAACTAACCAACTCAACCCAACCAGGGAACAAGTTAAAGACTTTTAACATATTGTTAATAGCTTAAAAAAATCTGCCATTTTAAAATAAATCTCAAAAGGGATATCAAACAACAGTAGGCTACTTAGTACACATTTACTGTGCATTTTATGTTTAATAAAGAGGTGGAGAGACGTGGAGACTCCTGTTACTGAACAGACACTCTATAGCAATGATTACCATCAGAATATAGAGCTTTTTAACACTTATTTTAACCAAATAAAATCACTTACACTACCCCTTTAAGTGCCAAAACCCAAACTCTGTCTATTTGTGCATGTTCTTTAGGGAACCTTACAATGGTCGTACTCCAGTTTGTAAACCTGGTTTTAACGGAATGTGTTATAATTACACATGAATTCTACAACTACTATATATATAGTAAATGCATGCTTCCTGGTGTGAGGGTATATTCACAGGAAGAGAGACACTTGTGAGATTCTCCTTCAAGTGCCTTAATCCATTTAATCCGGGAACACATGTCATTTTTAGATTCATTTGGCTATTAAAAAATAGCAGATCTACAAGCTCATAGCACGGCACCGAGTGCAGCGCAATGAGCTTGTAGATCTTTTTTTTTTTATCTTGAAAATGTGTGCAAATCTACATTTTTAACTCAAATCTTTGCTTCTTGGGGTCCCTGGAACAAAATATTTCCATATTTTAATTTTTTCTTTTTTTCATTTTGGGTGGTCCTTGACATGGAAAGGTTTGAGAACCACTGATATATAGCAACATAAGTAAAAGGGGAAAAAAAATAAACTGTAACGATTTAGAAGACATTTGCAGAATCCCCAGGAGCAATATTTTGATTTGAATTTGAATTAAAAATCTTCCCTTAAAAATATATATATTCAAAGATTTTCACGATTTTTCAAAAATAGCAGATCTATAGGCTCATAGCGTGGCACTCTGTAAATGTTTTGCTTGCAAATTTGAGATGTTCTGCTGTGATGTGATCCATGCCACATGCCTTGTTGTTGTCTAACAACCTAATGGCATCAACCACCTCATCAGACCTGATCAGTACACTTTCAGATGGATCAACATGCCACAGTGCCACATTTTACACAGTTAAATAAGTTGTGATAGTGTTTTCTCCATACCTCAGCTATTTCAACCGGGCCACACGCTCCCTCTATGTTAGAGGGTAGGGATGTTTTACTGTTGTTCATTACTTTGACCTCTTTCCAAAAATCATACAGGTCTTTACTTGGTAGCTTACTAGCAAGAGAGTCTGCTCTCAGAGTGTTCTCCTGTCTTTTTACAGATCGAACAGCATATATACATTTTGCATTGGTGAGTTTCTTCTCCTCAAACACTGAACCTTGTCTGGGCCTACCGGAGTCATTCTCCTCAAACACTGAACCTTGTCTGGGCCTACCGGAGTCATTCTCCTCAAACACTGAACCTTGTCTGGGCCTACCGGAGTCATTCTCCTCCAACACTGAATCTTGTCTGGGCCTACCGGAGTCATTCTCCTCAAACACTGAACCTTGTCTGGGCCTACCGGAGTCATTCTCCTCAAACACTGAACCTTGTCTGGGCCTACCGGAGTCATTCTCCTCAAACACTGAACCTTGTCTGGGCCTACCGGAGTCATTCTCCTCAAACACTGAACCTTGTCTGAGCCTACCGGAGTCATTCTTCTCAAACACTGAACCTTGTCTGGGCCTACCGGAGTCATTCTCTTCAAACACTGAACCTTGTCTGGGATTACCGGAGTCATTCTCCTCAAACACTGAACCTTGTCTGAGCCTACCGGAGTCCTTCTCCTCAAACACTGTACCTTGTCTGGGCCTACCGGAGTCATTCTAGCGTTTGAATGCTGCCCTGGCCACCACATGATGCTCAGCCACAAAAGTATGCCAACCAGGCTTAATGTTGTGCACTTTTTCCCCCATTTTTTACAGAGCTGCCTACCAGAGGCAATGAGAGCCTCCACAATGGTGACACAGAGTTGGATGCCATGCTGCAAGTTTTTGCAGTTCAGATTATCACAGTACAGTGCCTCCTTAGGCAGGTCAATGTTATCAAGCAGGTTATCAGTAGTAGCAGTGTAACAGTCAATTTCCTCACTGGTTAAGCTTGACCAGTCTACCCTCCCTGAGTTAATACCAGGATCAATGTTGATAGTGGTGGGGAGATTGACAATATTAATATTCATTACCATAGGCATATGATCTGAAATGGCCAGCCCATAACATACCTCTATGTTGTCTATACAGGCATGAGCATCAGCTGTGCTTAAACAATGGTCAAGCCATGACGTTGTGTGCCACGCATCACTAATAAAAGTAAAAGTATTGTCAGGCAACGTAGATTTACTCGAAAGGGTTACATTTGAATCTTCACAAAACTGGGACAGGTGCTTAGAAAACATAGCATTGTTATCTGATATATCAACATTAAAATCACCAATAGCACTCTACTCATGTAGAGTCACTGGCCCTCATTTATCAACGCAGCGTATAAACCGGCGTATATTTTTCCATATATTCGGCCGTACACCAACGTCGAAGTCACATTTATCAACGAATCCTACACAGCTGATCCGAGCCTACATTTGGTCCCAGGCTTGATAAATGTCACGGCTGGAACCTAGCGTCATTTAAATAACACGCCCTTAAATATTCTCAAAACGCCCCGATTTTTCCCGACATGAAGGAGGACCAGAATACGACCAAAGACATCAAAAGCCAATGAGAAAGAGTTTCCCCCGCCTGCCTCGCCACACACGCACACGCCCCCCCCCCTCTCTCTCTCTCTCTCTCTCACACACACACACACACACACACACACGCCCGCCCAGCTGTGTTTTTCATGTATTGTAATCCGTACCGTAGCGGTAGAATCTTTGTCACGTAGGCTTGTAGCCTACATGAATGACATATTATGATACCAATCACATCGCCATGAATGGAATACGTTTGTATATTAATTTATTTAACCCATACCGAGCAGTGCACAAGCAGTCATGTAGGATATTCCCCGTGAGACTCGGACGGGCGGCAGTGGTTTCGGTCCGCCACGTTAATAAGAGATTGGAGCGTCGGGTTTATATCCTTAACCCAGCCAGGTTGTAGTCTTCAAAACTCTCTATGACATAACTCCATAACATAGGACAAGCTACTGTAAGTTTGTACACCTCACTGTCCATGAAAAGATCGTCGGCAGTCCCGACCGCGGGACTCCCGAGTCCCGACGCAAAAGCGCTCGCATATTTTGAAAATAGCAGATCTACAAGCTCACAACGCGTCGCGATGCGACCCGTTTTTGAGCTTGCAGATCTGCTATTTTAAAATAGCCAATGCAACTGAATGACTGTTAAAGCAGTTTGTTTAAATTACTTTATAAAATGTTATATTTTCACAGGGATTAATTATTAGTGTGTAGATATACATTTAGGAGTGGATTATGTGTCCAGATGCCTGTCAGACAGTCAGACAATGCTGCTCCGCAGGTCTAGAATGGAATAAACGGGCGCAGCCAACGTCAACAACTGGTCTCGACCAGACGTGAGATCTGAGCGTATGGTAGGATGAAGCCCACGTCAGGATATATTGATAAATGCCGAAAGGTGCGGTGATCTCGCCCTACGCCCATTATTTGGGCTGCACCGCATTGATAAATGAGGGCCACTGACCTGAATGAAGGACTGTATAAATGCTAGTCTATTCAGAAATACATCTTCAGATTGTACTGACTCATACGGCATGGTTATTTCTATCGCTATGGCCCAATCAACATTAAGTGTATGAAAATAAATTCTTGGGTGTAATAATTGATAGTAAATTAAACTGGAAATCTCATTCAGATAATATAAAAATAAAAATGTCTAAAATTATTGCAATATTATATAAAACCAAACATATTCTGAATCAGAAGACACTATATATATTATATTGTTCTCTAATAGTCCCATATATTACTTATTGTGTGGAAATATGGGGGAACACATAAAACTAACACAAACCCAATATTCATATTACAGAAGAGAGCTATAAGAATAATAACTAGAACAGATTATTATGAACCAAGTCACCAACTAATACACTTTTTATCAAATTAAATTCAAGGATCTAGTTCATTTAAAAACGGTGCTAATAGCATACAAGGCGCACAATAATCAGCTCCCGATCTGCATTCAGGGGCTGTTTGAAGCTAAAGAAACCAGGTATTGGTTGAGGGGAGCAAATATGCTTAAGGTAACTAGGGCCAGAACAAATATAAAAAAACAATGTGTTTCAGCAAAAGCAATTCAAATATGGAATGACTGTGAAGATGATTTAAAAATATGTAGTTCTATTGGTAAATTTAAGAAAATGTACAAAATTAAAATGGTAATGAAATATACTAATATAATATGATATGATAATTATATACGTTGATATAGTAAATATAGTGATGTGGAATTGTTGATTAAGCAATTATTTGAAGTATAGAAGTATTATCAATGATTGATATGAAATTGATTTTCTGTTTTGTATAGCTTGGAAATATATATATATATATATATATATATATATATATATATATATATATATATATATATATATATATATATATATATATATATATATATATATACACACATTTATATTTGTATACCAAAGGAATATTTTCTTTTTCAATGTTTGAGTATAAATAATTGATTTTCTGTTTTTAATAGATTATTCAATGTAAGAAGGGTAGGCGCTATAAGCTATTAGCTTCAGCCTACGCCTTTTCGGTCAAGCAGTTTTGTTCTGCTTTGTTTTTGTTTTTTAAATTGTTTTTTTCTTTAATTGTATGAAATGCCATATGGGTGTATGGTTGTATTGACGAAATAAACTTTAACTAACTAACTAACTAAGTCTGACCACTTTCACAGCTTTGTCATATGTGAGCGGGTACAGTGCTTTAGGTAGCAAGGGGGCATTTTTCATTTTATTACAGATTGTTGAAGTACAGAATATAAGCTTTCATGTGATGTATCATTCATTGAAATCGGAACATATTTGAAGAAGATGTGCTCATTTGAATCTGGTTATCTATAATAGTGAAAACTGAGATAATCCCTTCTAAAGAATTGTCACTTCAAGCACCTCTCAGTTCCAGGTAATGGGCGTGAACAATGGGTAATTTATTCAGCCTAGCCACTCCTCTAATCACTCCCCCATGCTGTCCATTCTATTTAGTGCCAGGGACCCCCCATAGAGGATCTGTGTTGTAAAAAATAGGCATATTTAATAAAATATTTATTTGAAAATAGAAGATCTACAAGCTCACAATGCATGCTTGTAGATCGGCAATTTTCAAATAGCCAATGTACGTCGCGATGCGACGCGTTGTGAGCTTAAGTACAGTACTTGAGTAAATGTACTTAGTTACTTCCCACCACTGCAAATAAGCAGCTACACGACGTCGTGACGTCTTTGTTGATGCAACATGGCGTTTGCACTTTGTTCATTTACAGCCTGTACATCTACATAAACGTTCAGATGTCAAATATAAAGTGCTTACCCCATGGCCACACATGTTACAATTCACTTCGGGTGGGTATAAGTACCCGTATCTTCAGCATTGTTCAATAAAAAGCATTTCAATCCGATCGGCAGCCATTTTTTCATAGTTATAATGTATCAAGAGTGCAATACGCCTCCCAACCGATGCGGTCGCGTAGTTGAAAGCAAATGGATAAAATGGCCACCGATCGGATTAAAATGCTTTTTATTGAACAATACGGAAGATACGTGTACTTATGTGGGCCCGTACATAACTGTAACATCCGTGGCCATGCGTTAAGCACTTTACATTTGAAATCTGAACGTTTATGTCGATGCACGGGCTGTAAATGAAGAAAGTGCAAACGCCATGTTGCAGTTCAACAAAGATGTCACGACGTCGTGTAGCTGTTCAGGCAAGAGACTCGCCACAACGAGCTAACGAGGCTATGCCTAGCTACACGTTGTGGAATACAGTGGAATACTTCCATAGAAACGAGCGGCCTGTTTAGCTGAAAGGTTGGTATAGCTCAAAATGGGGGGGGGGGTCATCAAACACACGGAGGAAAATGAATAAATAATCCTTTCTGCTGATCAGATCAGAGCAACTTTCGCTATGCGCCTAAAGTTAAGCAACAAAGCCACATAACCAGAGACCAGTGTTGCCAGATTCTATGAGAGCAATAAGCAACCAGGTCTATGGAAAAAAGCCCAAAATAAGCGACTATGGGCCACATGAGCATTTTAACCCTACTGTATGCATCAGCTATTTGAAAATAGCAGATCTACAAGCTCACAATGCGTCACATCGCGAGCGACGCACAGTGAGCTTATAGATCTTCTATTTTCAAATAAAATCTTGGGGGCTAACTTATAATAACAATACCTGGCAACACTGGCTCCTCAGTGAAACCGGAGTACAATGCCTAGCTAGCGACCAATCGAAACTATGAAAATCTCGGCCCAACCCCCCGAAGTTACACAGAGACTCGCTCAAAAGCAGCATAGTAGAGCCTACTTTGCCCTACAAATGTAACCATGTAATGATTCTCCCACGACTATATTTTGCAATAGAAACCTTCTTTAACATTCGAACTGTGTTAATATGAAAAAAAACGAAAATCAGCAAAAAAAAAAAAAAAGTTATTTAGCTAGTTTCTACTGTTTTTCAACTCGCGAGTTGATGCCTGAAACACCAGGCCTGCTCACATATTTCGAGTTCCATAATATAGCTACACCACCAGGTATTCTCCCCCTAGTTATTTTAGAGGAGAGGTCAGTGGTGGATTCCCCAGCACCATGGAAGTTGACATGTAATGAGTTCAGTTTATCCAGATCTTGCTTGGATAGCCATGTCTCCTGTAGGCACATTATGTCGCACTCTTCCAACAGAGAGTCAACAACTAAGCGTCTTGCTTTATCAGCAGCACTGTGTCCCACACGGAGGCCACGGGCATTATATGAAACAATCTTCATGACAAGTTGGTGGGGTTTTGAGGTAGGGTAGAACCGGGACGAACGACGCGCAGGGACGGTTGCAACACGGACCTTTTTTCATGCTACACTTAAAATTCTCTTCGTCTTCGGTCGAAAACATCAGACACGATTTTTTTCCCAGTTCTGATCAAAATTGGCAGAGTTGAAGCCACTTTTGTGTATTTCCACACTGTAGTAAAAAATACCCTATTTGAGTGTTTTCCATTTGTACTGCTGTGTTTATTTGGTGCCGATTGTAAATGGATTTTGTCTGTTAGGCTAATCTGTGGGCTAACTCTCAGTGAAGGTTCCATTGAAAAATATTCATTAGCTTTTGTGCTAGCTAGCAAAACATCCGGAGAGGGCAGGGAGGGACGAACGGCGCATTAAGCCACTCGATGCATTACGGACAGGGAGGGACGAACGGTGCATGTGTAAAACACAAAGTTGAGGAAACAGACAGAGGGGACATTAACATGATACATTTATTTGACTATCAGCATGGTCATTTGCTCGTAGGGTTCTACTGAAGCATCAATGAGAGTTAGATGCCAGAAATGTAACGTTTGTACTTGTTATAGGACATTTCATCCGACCGCGCCGTCCGACCCCCATGTATGCACCGTTCGTCCCGACTGGCGGCCGTGTGCGGAGAGTAGCGCAACGTCACTTTACTTACCGATTGCGTTCGACTCGTTTCACTAAAATTAAAACGGACTGCGGGTAATGGGAGAGGACAAGTGTCTCTTGTTCACAAAAAAGTATGGTTACATGAAATTAAGTAATCTCTGTGCAGGGAGGGAAATAGAAAAGGGTGCGTCGTTGGACCCCACTCTCCCCTAGTGACCCCACAACAGCACGTATATTGGATCCAATAACCTCAGACTCTACAAGCTCTTAGCGCGGCACTCGGTTATGTATGTCGTGCTATGAGCTTGTAGATCTGCTATTTTTGAATAGCTAAAGTATAAAATAATGGTTAAAGTGGTTACACAGATGCGTTCCCGGTCTTAAAGGGTTAAAGAGATAGTTCACCTAGCCTCGCGTAGCCAGACTATATCACTGTGTGGATATGAGTCTGATGCTTCTATGAGGACGTTTTTTTCCAAGAGGCGGGATCAAAAGAATGGCTCTGGAATTGGTTAGACCTACAACCAACTACCAATTACAGTCTCCCCTATTTGAATACTGGGCCCTGATTGGTCACCCCAGACTTCGGGAGCAGGAAATGGATTCACAATGGAGCGGGGCCAGACCCAGATCGCAGAGGGCTATTTCTTTTGCAGATGTCTACAGTCCCAGGCCGTAGTTCACCCCCAAAATGTGCTCTGAAAAATCTGCTATTTTCAGAGCACAACACCTGAGTGCAACCAAACATAAAAATGACTTGCCTTTTAGTTCTACTGGATCTCTTCTCCACTTACATTCTTGTCTAGTTTCTATTTGTTGACGAAATTGTCAATATATTTAGTCTTAGTTTTAGTCATCGTAGCTTAGTTTTTATTTAGTTTTCGTCAGTGAAAAAAGGTAGTCGACCAACATTTTTCGTCATAGTTTTAGTCGACTAAATCAACACTGGAGAGGGGGATCGTCCACGTTGATTAAGGTGATCCTTGAGAGGTTCTGCTCAGATAGAGATCAGTGTGTTGGAGGAGCGGGGGGGCTCGGGCAGCACCACGCCCAGCAGTAGTGTGTCGTCGGCGGGAAGCAGCGGTCGGTGACTGGAGGTGCAGCACCGGGGCTACAGGTACCACCATCACCACCTAAGGGGCAGCGCGGGGGACTCCCCAACATCCGCATGCTGAAACATGAGAGCACCAGGTTCTAAAGGCCACGGGGGCGGGGAGAGGGCATCTAACACTCTCTGCCCTGCTGGGACCCAATGACACACACACGCCAGGGTGTCTGTTAGTGTGTGTGTGAGCAGCGTGTCTGTCACTCGGGAACCCGTGCCTTCTTTTGTTGTTGCCAGATTTTGCCAGGGAAATAAGCAACCAGATCTATGAAAACAAGCCCAACAAAAGCGACAGGCCACATGAGCACTTTTAACCTATATACAAATACATTGGATTTTTTAAAATAGCCGATCTACAAGCTCACGTTGTAGATAGGCTATTTTCAAAGAACAACATATTGGGGGAAAAAAAGATGGAAATTGTGGAATATTTTCCAAATCCACACAGATCTTGTATGGGGGTCAGTGGCACAACATATTTTCAGAAGGGGGGAGGTCTGCAGACAAATATTAAATTGGGGGTCCTTGCCATGAACATTTTTGAAAACAACTGGTTCAAACAACATTAGGACACAAGGCCAAATAAGCAACTAAACTGTCAAGCAACTTTACAGAAAAAACAAGCCCAAAGTCGCTCATAATAAGCGGACATGGCAACGCTAGTGCTGCGTAGCCTACTTGAAGAGAGAGAGAGAGAAAGAGAGAGACGCATCACGGGAGACGTCGATTAAAATTACTTGGAATAAAAACAAATGTATTGGGTCTGATCCTGGATAGCATCTTAGTGAACTATCCTACAGAGTTAAATCCCTGGTCGGGGATCAATCTATAGTGTTAAAACCACAACGATATATGACAGCCGATTTCAAGAAATAAACTCCTGCAGTGTGTAATGCTTAACGATCAGATGAATCCCCGACCACTTTAAAAGTCCTACAGTGTGTACCTGCCCTAAGGCAATCATGAGTAAAACACTCATTGTTCCTAAATCATGTTTATCTGCTTTTATTTATATCTGTCTAACTCTACTCTCACTGCTGATTCATCCTGCCTTATGGCCTTATGTTCTCAGCCAGAATGCTTGTTACATTAAAAAAAAACGTTTCTGACTATAAGTCAAAAGGTTGGCTTAACCCATTAAGACGTGAAGTCGATTCTACAAAGGTCTTCTAAATCCCAACAGTATTCTGAAAAAACGTATGTTTCTATATCAGTGGTGCTCAAACTTTTTCATGTCAAGGACCCCCAAAATGATATGTATTTGGCCGCCCGACCCTCATCTCAAAATGTTTTGTTCCAGGGACCCCCCCCCAGAAGCAAAGATTTGAGTTACAAATGTTCGCTTTTAACAATATTTATTCAAAGATTTGCACGCATTTTCACGATAAAAAAAAAATAGCCAAAGTGTAAAATAATGCTTTTTTTTTTAGGAAAAGTCCACAAAAAGGATCCTGGCATATGCATGTGGTGTCTCCAGTTGACTGTAGGTGGTATTTAGTACAGTTATCACTGCATCCTCCACTGATTGATTTGGCCTATAGGCAAACTGCAATGGGTCGAGAGTGGAACTTTAAATATGTTGACAATTTCATCAACAAATAAAAACCAGGCTGAAATATTAGGGAAGGACTAGTGGAGAAGAGATCCAGTAGAACCAAAAGACAAGTCATTTAATGCGTGGTTGCACTCGGCTGTTGCGCTCTGAAAATAGCAGATCTACAAGCTCACAACGTGTCGCGCTGCGATGCGTTGTGAGCTTGTAGATCTGCTATTGTACAACTAGTGGAGGGACTAGTGGAGGAGAGATCCAGTAGAACTAAAAGACAAGTTTGATTGATTGAATACTTTATTTAGAAAGACATGGTAAAAGTACACAGAAATACAATTCACAATACAAGGTCCTCTAAACTGGATCGCTCATAAAAGCACTTGGCTTATTTAAAATTAGATCCCTGTGCACTCAAATCATGATGACATTTAAGAACACATACAAATATACATTACTATGCAGAATGTCATACAATCAGCTTACAGGTTACTGGTATGAAAAACAAGAAATATGTACAATAGACAGTTTTAGGAGGAGGGGAGGGGGGGGGGTAGGTTAAGACTTTGACAAGGGGCCAATTTGGAATTGCAGCCTCCTGAAGGTGATTCTTTAGGGCAGTTTTGAAAGTGAGTAGGGTTTTACACTCCTTTACACCTTTGGGTAGGGCATTCCACATTTTTGTTGAATAGCATGAGAAAGAGTTCATTCCTTTGTTTGTGCCAAATCTGGGTTGAACATGATCAGTGGAGCTGCCTCTGGTGTTATGATTGTGGACTTCATTTACGTTTTAGACAAATACAGGGGGATCCTGTATATCCTGTAAGTCATTTTATGTTTGGTTGCGCTCGGCTGTTGCAGAAATAGCAGATCTACAAGCTCAGAACAGATCGGCATTTTTTAATTTTTTAGGCACGCAGCCAAGTATAAATCAGGCATTATGAGGCACCACAGTCGACTAAATTCAAACTAGACCAACAGTAAAACATTTCAGATGACTAAAATAGGATAGGAATAGGAACTGAATCAAAATTTGCTGTCAAAATCAACAGCGGTTAAAAGGCAGTGGAGGAAAGTAACTAGAACTGTATTGAACAATAGTTTTTTTTTCTTTTTTTCTTTTTGTTTCTACTTCAAACATGAATCAACCAATTAATCCCTATTTGATACTGTGGCAACCCATCTTACTGAGGAGAGCGACAACAACCATCTTACTGAGGAGAGAGACAACAACCCATATTACTGAGGAGAGAGACAACCATCTTACTGAGGAGAGAGACAACAACCATCTTACTGAGGAGAGCGACAACAACCCATCTTACTGAGGAGAGCGACAACAACCCATCTTACTGAGGAGAGCGACAACAACCATCTTACTGAGGAGAGCGACAACAACCATCTTACTGAGGAGAGCGACAACAACCATCTTACTGAGGAGAGAGACAACAACCATCTTACTGAGGAGAGAGACAACAACCATCTTACTGAGGAGAGAGACAACAACCCATCTTACTGAGGAGAGAGACAACAACCATCTTACTGAGGAGAGAGACAACAACCATCTTACTGAGGAGAGAGACAACAACCATCTTACTGAGGAGAGAGACAACAACCATCTTACTGAGGAGAGAGACAACAACCCATCTTACTGAGGAGAGAGACAACAACCATCTTACTGAGGAGAGAGACAACAACCATCTTACTGAGGAGAGAGACAACCCATCTTACTGAGGAGAGAGACAACAACCATCTTACTGAGGAGAGAGACAACAACCATCTTACTGAGGAGAGAGACAACAACCCATCTTACTGAGGCGAGAGACAACAACCCATCTTACTGAGGAGAGAGACAACAACCATCTTACTGAGGAGAGAGACAACAACCATCTTACTGAGGAGAGAGACAACAACCCATCTTACTGAGGAGAGAGACAACAACCCATCTTACTGAGGAGAGAGACAACAACCATCTTACTGAGGAGAGAGACAACAACCATCTTACTGAGGAGAGAGACAACAACCCATCTTACTGAGGAGAGAGACAACAACCATCTTACTGAGGAGAGAGACAACAACCCATCTTACTGAGGAGAGCGACAACAACCCATCTTACTGAGGAGAGCGACAACAACCATCTTACTGAGGAGAGAGACAACAACCCATCTTACTGAGGAGAGAGACAACAACCATCTTACTGAGGAGAGAGACAACAACCATCTTACTGAGGAGAGAGACAACAACCCATCTTACTGAGGAGAGAGACAACAACCATCTTACTGAGGAGAGAGACAACAACCATCTTACTGAGGAGAGAGACAACAACCCATCTTACTGAGGAGAGAGACAACAACCATCTTACTGAGGAGAGAGACAACAACCATCTTACTGAGGAGAGAGACAACAACCCATCTTACTGAGGAGAGAGACAACAGCCATCTTACTGAGGAGAGCGACAACAACCCATCTTACTGAGGAGAGCGACAACAACCATCTTACTGAGGAGAGAGACAACCATCTTACTGAGGAGAGAGACAACAACCCATCTTACTGAGGAGAGCGACAACAACCATCTTACTGAGGAGAGCGACAACAACCATCTTACTGAGGAGAGCGACAACAACCCATCTTACTGAGGAGAGCGACAACAACCATCTTACTGAGGAGAGAGACAACAACCATCTTACTGAGGAGAGAGACAACAACCCATCTTACTGAGGAGAGCGACAACAACCATCTTACTGAGGAGAGCGACAACAACCATCTGGTGCCACTCACCTATATAGGACAAAGTTGGGGGAAAAATTAAAAAATGAATTACACCATCCCTTAACCCATTAAGACCGGGAACGCATCAGTGTTATATTAAGATTTCTTTGGCTATTAAAAAATAGCAGATAATACAAACTCATAGGGCGGCACCGAGTGAGCTATAGATCTGTAGATTTAAATCATGAACATGTTTAAATAAACATTTTTAACTCAAATCTTCGCTTCTGGGGTCCCTGGAACTCTGAGAGGGGGGGGGGGGGTTGTGGCTAAATACATATCATTTTGGGCGTCCTTGACATGAAAAAGAACCACTGACATTAAAGCAACAAGGTTTTTCTCACAAAAAAAACTGTTAGGATTTAGAAGACATTTGTAGAATCCCCCAGACAGAAGCACACACACACAGATTTGCACACATTTTGCACACTCAGTGCCGGGAAAGCATCTGTCATTTTTCGATTTTACCGTTGGTGTTGGCGTATTCAAAAATAGCAGATGTACAAGCTTGCAGCACGGCACAAAGTGACGCCTGTAAATGCAATCAGCAGGACACCGCAGGGACTCGAACCCCGTCCTAGTGAGCCAGGAGTGCCATACCAGTGTCTTTTACCTCTTTGACTCATTTACAGGTTCAAGAAATCACTCGTTTATATTTGTTTTACTTTTACCGATAAGACGTGTTGTGAGCTTGCAGATCGGCTATTTTCACTATTTTAAAATGTTCTGGAAACAAGGACCCCCAAATTTATATACATTTTCGTGAGGACCAGCATCTGAAAATGTTTTGTGCCGGGGGCCCCCAGAAGAGAAGAATTATGTAAAAAACTAAAACATTTTCCAAGCATTTGATATTTTTCAAACATTTTTAAAAATAGCAGATCTACAAGCTTGCAGCGTGTCACTTGTAGATCTGCTATTTTTTTAATTATATTTAATAAATACCCCTTTGAGGTTTTCAAATATTTTTTATCAAGACCAAACCTTAGGCTATCCACGGAGAACAGTTGACTTGACTGTATGTATGTATGTATGTATGTATGTATGTGTGTGCACACACACATATATATACATACATACATATATCACAGACACTGTCTGATCATGATTATGCTAAATATATCATAGTAAAATCATACAAATTAGAGGTGCACGATATTTTTTTTAAAACCGATCGATAACTTCCTGCTTCTCAAGACCGATACCCGATAATAAATACAAATATATAAACGTACAAAAAACATATAACATATATATATATTTTAAATGTATAGGGCTTGACATTAACTCTTCTATTTTCATTTCATTGTAGTATTATTGTTAATGCATGTAGAATTTCTTTTTACAATTTATTGTGTAGCAATAACAGACAATACGTCTCAAAAACACTGGCTTACAGGTCCGTTTCTTCAGCATTTGAGCGACAGACCACCGTTTGATGAGATTTAGACTAGACGCCAAACTTAACATTTTTTGTTATTGTTGGATACGGTTTTGTCCACAATTCATCCATGCTGTATTGATGTTGGTGCCATACTAGAGACAACAAGCAAACGTTGATCAAAATAACGATTCTTTGATTAAGTAATGCAGATGTTTAACAATAATTTAACTCTTGAGAGCGTAAAATGAAACCAAATGGACCCGTAAGAGTTAAAGATCTATAAGGGTCCATTTGGTTACCAACTCTCCATCATTTAGCTGGGGACCACCTGGAACCCCCTCAAGGACCACTGGTTGAGAACCACTGGCCTACATGCATATTGTACATACACACACACGACAAAACACAAGCGGTTACAGCTGCCATTAATTAGTTGCTGTTGATTGCCTATAGGGCATAGCAGTGGCGGCCATTTCCTGGTTCCACTTCAAAATAGTCAATGCATTTGTCCCATTGACATTTCCAAAAAATATTTATATCAATTATTTTAAGCCTAGAATCAAGCCATCCAGAGTCCTGGTGAATCATGACCATAAAACGTTTGATTCTGTGAAAAAAACTTTTTTGAAAACGGCAAAACAAAGGGTATTTATTAAATATAGTATATCATATAATTAAATATAAAAGAAAAATAAATCACAGAATTTTTTTTTTTATGGTCATGATTCACCAGGACCCTGGATGGCTTGAATGAATTGATATAAATATTTTTGGAAATGTCAATGGGAAAAATGCATCGACTATTTTGCAGTGGAACCAGAAAATGTCCGCCACTGCTATGCCTTATGTGGTCAAACGCACAGGCTCAACGAGCCATCGTTAACCTGCTAGTGTTACATAGCTGACTGGCAATGTGCACATTTGCGTTGAAAACGCATCCACCGAGGGAGATCACTATAGTCTGATCTTCAAGCAAGTTGGAGCAACACTCTAAAATGGTGGATTTTAGTTTGGCTGGTCAATGTGTGATGACAGCAGCAACAAAGGTTAGAGAGTGTGAGTCTGTATGTGCAGTGGTGTTTTGGTCGCTACACGGGACACCACAGCGTTCCACTGGATATTTTTCGACCCGCTAGATTACTTTACACCACTGCACGCGGGGCGAAAGGTGGTGCTCAAAATAAAAATACTAAATATAAAACATAAAAATAAATATGTACAGGACGGCCCGCATGCCACAGCAGACCAGCTCCATCTTGTACTGTGTATTGGTGCAAGACCTGAGGCCGATTCTACAAATGCCTTATAGTCAGTGGTTCTCAAACTGGTTTGTGCCAAGGACCCCCAAATGAATATATATTTGGCCACTGCCCCCCCACACACACACATACACACCTGAAAATGTTGTGCCAGGGACCCCCCCTCAGGTGTTAAAAAGATCAAAATTATTCAAAATCTTTCAAACACTTTTATTCTCCAAAATCTTACAAAAATAGCAGATGTGTGCGAGCTTGTATATATGCTATTTTTTAGAACCAATGTTCTAAACCCTACGAGTTTTCTGAAACACTTTATACATACCAGACAGACAGACGTTTTCCCGGTTTTAATGGGTTAAATGGCCTGTCTTGGTTTAAAGCCCACTCACCACGACAAGGTGCAGGCCGAGAGTGGGGACCCCCCCCCCCCCCCCCAACCACACTGATTGGTGGGGGGGGGGGGGGGCAGGACAAAACAAACTCTGACAAGGCAACATGAAACTTATGTTGCAAACATAAACAAGCATAATATTACAATATATTACAAACAGAAGAGAGACTCAGGCGTTGTTTTCTTTCGCCAACACTGTCTTACCAATGCTGAGCTGCAGGCGCCACCTACGAAGGTAGGCTGCCAAGATGTCCATGTGGACATGGAGGTCATTTGGGGTATGTAGGGAATGAGGTGGATTTGACAGACCAGGAGTGTTGGTATAGGGAGAGGCATGGCTGAAGAGCTTTGCACAATACTCACTTCTTGCTGCTGTCAAAGTGAAAACACAGCATACCACATTGTGATAGCTGTAGTAGTAAGTCTACAGTACACCTGACTGGTGGCAATAGCCTGGTTGTGATGCATAGATGTGATCAATCAGGTTGTACTCTTTGGTCGTTCACAAAACGATCACAAAAAGTGCCACAATAAATTCACAAAATGTCACAACAATTCCCCCCAAAAATGACAATGGCCACAAAATAATTCACAAAAAAATCCATAAATATCACACAAAACGTTACAAAGACATTTCACAAAAATGCCACAAAAGAAATTCACACAAAATAAAAAATAATCTCAAAAAATGATCTAAAAAAAATACAAATTTGAAAGAATGCCACAAATTGCACAAAAATTCACAAAATAACAATTAAGACATGCCAAATGTGATAATATGTCACAAAGAATTCCACAACAATGTGACAAAAGAATTCACACCAAATAAAAATAAATAAAAATACAGCTGCAAGCAGCAATAATACGGGGCCAGTGAATGCAGAAATAAAAAAGAAAGAAGCAATGATAAGTAATATGCACAATAAGCCATAGAAACATAGAACACTGAACTTGAGAGAAAAAAAGGAAGGCAGGCAGAGACAAACAGAGAGACAGACAGAGAGACAGACAGACAGAGAGTGAGAGACAGAGACAGACACAGAGAGACAGACAGAGAAACAAACATAGACAGAGTGAGAGACAGACACAGACACAGAGAGACAGACACAGAGAGAGACAGACAGAGACACAGACA